>NC_065534.1:13614973-13924781 GCF_932294415.1 Quercus robur | reverse complement strand
CTATAATGGAAAAGGTACTGAGTATTTCTATTTCAAGCATATGATTTATGTTCCAGTAATGGGGCTTGGACTCATTTCCAAATATGTTCAGTAAATTTTCTTTTAATAATATGTAATGCATTGTATAGTAATTTGCATTTAAAGCTCATAACCACTAAGCTTGCAATTCTTTTTTTATTTTTATTTTTTACTGTATAGTTCTTCACCTAAATATGGTGTTAACATCTGAATATTTAAAGATATATATTCGGGAAGAATTTTTTTTCATTAATTATTTTCTTCCCTCATCTGTAGCTTGTAAGACTGCAAGGCGAACCTATACGCGATGAATGCCCCCTTATTTATCATCTTGATGTAGCTGCAATGTATCCAAATATTATTTTAACAAACAGACTCCAGGTACGATGTTAATAAATGCTTTAAGTAATTGTGGATGATATTCATTTAAAAAAAAAATTTATTTTTAAATTTTGGTTTATATTTTCCATTTGCTTTTAAAATATGTTGCAAGGATGGAATGGTTTTGATTTGAATACGGAGAATATGACAGTGGGACATCATAAGATCTGTAAGGCAGTGTTCTCTGATAAAGATAAAATTCATAAATTAAAGGAGAAACTAGAAAGCCCAAGTAAATTGGAAATGTACAGAACTTCTCCTTAGTTATTACAATCTAAACTTTAAAAGGTCAAGGAATTTTATAAATGCAGCCTGTAAGAGTCATCCAATTGTTTAAAAATCCCAATAATAATAACTTGATTGAATTATGAATGAGCTCAACACCATCAAATGTTCGACTATTTCTATCTTTCTCTCTCTCCGAAATGTCCATATAAAGATTTAATGGAAAATTATTCCATATCTCTTATACTTAAGTCTATGTCAAATATACTTCCTACTTATCAAAAAAAAAAAAAAAAAAAAAAAAACTATACTTGCTTTGATAGCAAGCAAGTAATTGGATCAAATTCCTTGGCATTGCTTGTATAAACAAGTAACTGAGGCTCTCCTGCCGCCAAACAATGAAGTGTGATCAACTAGCTCCCCCATAGATTTTACACATCCAACACCAATCAACTATAAGAATTTCCTTCTTATGAAGTTTGTCCACCATCATATCTTCTCCAATGCAGCTATTCAAACAATAAAAGAAACCTTCTAATGAACCTTTGCACTCCATATGCAATTCCAAACCAAATAGCTTTTTTGGGCATCATGAAGAGAATGCACATCAAGCTTTATGGACTGACCCTTTCAACCTCCAACGCACTCTGGAAAATTAGTTTACAGATGAAAAATCCAGCAACTAATTCCAACCCCTAATACTGGAATTTGGCAAAACAAAAAAGAGAGGATTCCAATGACGTACTATCTCTTTTGAACAACCCAAGTATGAGGCAACATAAGTACCCTTGTCCATATCTTGAAGGATTAAGTCAAGAAACTGATATCTTAAAAGAGAATTACCACATCAGAGCTCATGCCAAAAGCAAACCTGGTTATTATCCCCAACCACAAATTTAATGTTCAGAAAAGAGATCCCAACCACTTCTAATACTTTTCCATTGGAAATCCTTCCCAACATTTATAATTACTGCAAGTTCACTTACTTTGACATATTAAACCAGTTTTCTTATCCTTAGCAAGGAAATTGTTGTCTTTTCACAAGTTTTTGTCAACATTACTGTAATTGCTTTTATAGCAAAGGTCAACCTAGTTCTGTACTGTCCCCAAGCAACAGGTGACATTACATTACAAGGTTGGCCTAAATACTGTTTGTCACAACCTGAGAAAGCGATAGCCATATTTGTGCTATTCATCAAATAGATTAGTAACAGTTGGAACTCCATGTAGTCATTTATATATCCCAGATTGACCTAGTACACGCCCGCTGTGGGATCACATTGCTATGGTAAGGTTTTGTGTTCATTAACATGCTTTGTTGATGCCTCTTAATTATCTTGTTTCTTTGAGAGTTATCTCCTGATTAGTGCATTACAATGTCTTTTCCAATTTGAGCTGATATATTAGTGGTTTTAAATGTTTATTTTGTTTTGTACATCAGCATCATCAAATAGTTTTTGTTGGTCTCATCCCCCCAATTTGTACCTTTGCTATCAATGTATACCAAGGTTTCTTCTTGTTTTATTCCAGCCACCATCAATAGTTACAGATGAGGTCTGCACTGCATGTGATTTCAACCGTCCAGGAAAAACTTGTCTACGAAAGCTTGAATGGGTTTGGCGTGGAGAGACATTCATGGCAAAGAAGAGGTTTTTATTCCTAGTTTTAGTCTTCCCTTATTTCTATAGGTGCATCAATAAAAGACTGACTGATGATTGTGTATGCACATCTCCTTAATAACTTCAGTGACTATTATCATTTGAAGAAGCAAATTGAGTCTGAGTTCGTTGATGGTACTGGTGGTCAGTTGCCAAAATCTTTTCTTGACCTACCAAAGACAGAGCAACAATTGAGGCTAAAAGAGCGTCTAAAAAAGTACAGTCAGAAGGTATATTTCTCACTTGGTACTAGTAGATGTTTTTGCTTAAGTAATGCCAGAGATAATAAATTTTACTGTCTTCTGCAGGCATATAAACGGGTACTTGATAAGCCAGTCACTGAACTCCGAGAAGCAGGGATCTGCATGCGGGAAAACCCATTTTATGTTGACACTGTTCGTAGGTGAGCAGTTAAAATTTTGTTATGCTATAAATTCTGAATTTGTAATATTCAAAAGGAAAGTCCTTTTGTGTGCGTCTGTGTATTCCTGAATTACATTTTCTTTTCACTAAGTCGCATTTCTTTTGATCTTGTTCAAGCTTTCGGGACAGAAGGTATGAATACAAAGGACTTAACAAGGTTTGGAAAGGGAAGTTGTCAGAAGCCAAGGCTAGTGGAAATTCTATAAAAATCCAGGAAGCACAAGTATGAAGATTATTCATCAGCTTTTGGAACAATTGGAATATAGTCAATTTGTGATGATGAGTTACATAGTCTCGTATTGTTTTTGCAGGATATGGTAGTGCTTTATGATTCATTACAACTTGCCCATAAGTGTATACTTAATTCCTTCTATGGTTACGTCATGCGCAAGTGAGTTTGGTGATTTCCATTTGGTTTGAAAACTAATTGTATGGAGCCTGTTGTTACAGTGGCTTCTGTGTTTGTGTTATCTCTCAAACATTTATTTCTTCCAGGGGTGCAAGATGGTACTCAATGGAAATGGCTGGAGTAGTTACGTATACAGGAGCAAAAATAATTCAGAATGCTCGCGTATTGGTTGAAAAAATTGGAAAACCACTTGAATTAGATACAGATGGTATCTGGTGTGTGCTCCCTGGATCTTTTCCAGAGAACTTTACTTTCAAAACCAAGTACGATTCTGCTCTTCATGCTTTACATAGTTATTGGTGTTTGTTTTTTTATGTCAACTGTCAAAATCCTCATCAATTATCTGACATTTATTTTAATTATACCACTTGCATGTAGCCAAATTTAAATGCATCATCCAAGGTTTTGTTCTGACTTGTGAAAATATTGTTATTGAGTATCAAAAGAAGCTGACTATCATATGGGAAATATATATTTCAGAGACTTGAAGAAGAAGCTGACAATCTCATATCCATGTGTTATGCTCAATGTTGATGTGGCCAGAAACAATACAAATGATCAATACCAGGTTAGCTTGGAACCTTATTGATTGTTTAATTCCTGATGTATTCTGTATCATTCTGGTTACGCTTAGTGTATTGCGACATGACTCTGGCTGTCTATGTAACTGCAGTATTTCTTCAAGTTCTAACTACTATGTTTTACAGACACTAACAGATCCAATCAATAAAAGATATACAACTCATAGTGAATGCTCGATTGAATTTGAAGTCGATGGACCATACAAGGTAATGTTGAATAGTTACTAGTTAATTTAACAATTGATTTGTTCTTCATTGCATTCATGCAAATCATCTGGTCTTCCGTGCAGGCAATGATTATTCCTGCTTCTAAGGAAGAAGGAATCTTAATTAAGAAGCGATATGCTGTTTTTAATGATGATGGAACCCTTGCCGAGCTTAAAGGTTTTGAGATCAAGCGTAGAGGTGAGCTGAAGCTCATCAAAGTTTTCCAGGTAATCTCTTATTGTAATATGTCCCTGCTTTTACCTGCTATAGAATCGGCTTTGTTTTTTCTTCATTGTGGCATGTCTTGATAAAATTATGTTGATGTTATATGGAACCAAATCTTCCTACCAACAGAAAGAAAAAATGAGCCAACTTTATATTCATTTTAGTAGTTAGTCTTGATGCATCTGACTATATTTTTTTTCCAAATTATCTCCTTCTGTATGTAAAATACTATCTTGTTTGCAGGCTGAGCTCTTTGATAAGTTCCTCCATGGGTCCACCTTGGAGGAATGCTATTCAGCTGTAGCTTCTGTTGCAAACCGCTGGCTCGATCTTCTTGATGTACGTAAATAGTTCGATATATTGATTTTGATTTTGCTTTGGTCACTAGTTTCAATTTCCCCTTGCTTTGTTTAAAGTATGGCTCTAGGGTTCCTTGTACAAACCCTTTTTCTTTCTCTTTCTTATTTATTTGTAACAGAGGATGTTCATAGTTTCATGATTAATTCAAGTTTCAAAACAGGGTGTTAGAATTATGGCTAAGTGATTAAACTCACAATTCCCTAATAACTTAAGCTTTTGGGACAATTGGTAATTTTACATGGTATCAGAGCAAGAGATCCTGAGTTCGATCTTTGTCTTCACTTTACCTCCCATTTAAAATGTTAATTTCCCACTTGCTGGGCCCTTGCTTATTAAGGGGAAGTTTAGGCCCACAAGTGAGGGGGAGTGTTAGAATTATGGTTAATCGATTAAACTCACAATTTCCTGATAGCTTAAACTTTTGGGACAATTGGTAATTTAACATAGGAATTGCTCAAATTTTCCCATATCTTTTCTTTCATTTCTTATCTCAGAATCAAGGAAACGATATCGCAGACAGTGAGCTGCTTGACTACATATCTGAGTCAAGCACAATGAGCAAGTCCTTAGCTGACTATGGTGAACAAAAGTCATGTGCAGTGACGACTGCAAGACGCCTTGCTGATTTTCTTGGTGATGCAATGGTTAAAGATAAAGGACTCCGCTGCCAGTATATAGTTGCATGTGAACCTAAGGTATGTTCCTTTTTTTCTTTTTAGCTTCAGGAATGTGAGCTTTATGGATCCTTCCATGTGTGTACTTAGCCAGTGAAGTTTCTTCTGATATCATATGGTCATTATCAGTGCAAAAATCAAGGGAACAATCAGAAATAGGCTTCAGTATGGACAATATAGATCCATTCATAGGAATGAAATGGAAATTCTCTTGGATTAGGTAAAATACCATTGGCTATATGATGGCAGCTCTTGGTATATTAATCGTGATTAATTTAACATTTGGCATGAATTTTGTCAGCATTGATGATATATTTATCACCTTTGTTGTCCTGGAAGGGTATTCTCATGGTAGGCTTGGGATTTTGTGGCTGTTTTTGTCTTTCACCCAATTTGTGTTGCTGATCTACTTTACACTTGAAAGATTGATGTGCTGAGAAAGTCATTCCAAATCTCATAATGAAAGAGCAATTTTATACTCTTCAGGATCTTGGCAGTAAAGCCAATGATCCTATTATAATGTGTTTGCTGCCCTTGTCACCATCAGAAACATTATTGTTAGTGCCAACCTTTGCCTTTCCATCAACATGTTTGACTCAATTTCATCCATGCCTCTGACCCCAGCTAAACTTTGTAGAATGTCAGCTTGATTTAAATTGCTCTTTTCCAACTCTTAGGCTAGCATAATCTATTCCTCATGTGAAAAGCCTACTTGATCAAAGTTTTAAATCAATCACTCAATAATACATCCTTTATTTCATCCTCTTATATGAGCTATTGATTCTCATTGAAGTGTATTTTAACATGGACAAGTTTTCAGCCTATCATCATCATGTTTAAATCTTCCTTGTGAGGTCAAAGGTGTTGTTAGCATTGTTGGATGCTGCACATATCAATCTCTCCTATTATCATGCATATACAACGGGAGATTCTTGGTAATTAGGAAGAAATAGGAGGCCGGGCCTCCCTTTGATTTTGCTATCTCAGACATCCTCAAATCAAAGCAGCTTTGTTTCTGATATATCCATGCTTGTATATGCATGATAATAGGAGAGATTGTTTCATCTCTTTGTTTCAGAAACATAGGAGAGATTGTTTCAGAAACAAAGGAGAGATTGTTTCCCTGGTGTGCTTGTTTCATCTCTTTTTGCTATCTTAGATACTGTTATTGTACTAGACTTGGCATATCTATTTTTTAATTTTCTATTTTTTTTTTTTGGATGGGGTCATTTTAATCTAAAGATTGTTTTTGTGTTATGTGAGTAGGGAACACCTGTAAGTGAGCGTGCTGTTCCTGTTGCAATATTTGAAACTGATGCTGGTAAAGTTCTGCCATGGTTTTCTTAAATTTCATTTGCTTCTTGTTTATGTACTAAAGAAAGCATGTACACATTTGAATTCACAGAAATAATGAAGCATTATGTGCGGAGATGGTGCAAGATTTCATCAGATGTGGGCATTCGATCCATTATTGACTGGTCTTATTACAAGCAAAGGCTTAGTTCAGCAATTCAGAAAGTTATTACCATTCCTGCAGCAATGCAAAAGGTTTTGTTGCTTGTTCATTGTTATTTGTTGAAGTTATCAATCTCCCTTTTTCTTTTGTGTGCCTCATGTAAGATGAGTTGAAATTTTCAGGTTGCGAATCCCGTCCCTAGGGTAGTACATCCTGATTGGCTGCATAAGAAGGTTCGTGAGAAGGAGGACAAGTTTCGACAACGCAAATTAGTTGATATCTTCAGCTCGTTGAACAGGGATGAATTTTTGAAAAAGAATAGTGATGCTGCTGGCGCCAATGGTATGATGAATGAAGAAATTGTTAAAGACTTGGAGGACTTTGGAAACAAAAGCAGAAAATCTGTAACTGGACCTAGACCAATTGTTCGTTGCTATGAAGTTAATAATAGACAAAACTCTGTCAAGACAAATGACCAAGTAGGCTACCTGCAACAACAAACTGATCATAGGCTACCTGCCCTTTCTTCTGAAAACATTGACAAAAATGTAGATTATCGAGGATGGCTTGAACTGAAGAAAAGAAAGTGGAAAGATACTCTAGAGAGAAGGAAGAGGCAAAGGTATGCTCTTTGTTTCCTATGTACAAAGGCCCATCTGATGGTTTTAGAACTGTTCATACAGATTGGATATTGTACAAATGTGATTCACAATTTGCCTAGTACATCTTTTGTTTTGAGTTTTCTTCCTTACAATAGATCTGATAATAACATTGAAAGAACCAGTTTACATTTTATTATTTATAAAATGATATTGTTTTTCCATTTGGAGTTTGGCATAGAATTGTGTAACTAAAAAGATTAGGCTGACCAAAAATAGGGCCTGTTTTTATTTCCCATGGACAATGAATTGTTTTGTTGTTTATGTGATATGATTTTGTGAAAAAATATATTGTCATCAATGAAGCAATTCAAAAGTGGCAACCATAAACATAAAAAGCTAAATAAGGGAGTTTTTTAATTCTTAAAAATTGATCCACCCCAACAACTATGGTGGATGACTCCGCATCATTTAGGTGGTATGAGAATATAACTGTCCACTTTCCATGGGACTACAAACAGGTCCTTAGTAAATTTTATTTGATTGGCCAAATATGTGGTTCTACCCACCAACTATATGTAGAACTTCAAATGAACTGTGATATGTATGCAAGTCTCTTAACGTGAGCTTAGATATTTTTTCCTGATGATGTTGCTAATCTACTACTTGGTAAAATGGCACTGACTTTAACAGATTGAGCAATTCAAGGACCCCACGCCGTGGTAAAGGTCTTCTTGAAGTGCTGGGTGATGTGACAAATCATAAAGATACTCAGGGCAGATCTGGTGTCAGTTCATATTTTAAGAGGCATGAAGCATCTCTAACACGCTGCCACTGGCAGGTATTGGTTTTAATTCGTTTTAAACACTTAGATGGAATGGTTTGAATTGAAGGTTGATCTCTTCTTTCTATGGTTCAGATTATACAGCTAGTTCCCAGTTCAGATGGCCAATTTTTTGCTTGGGTTGTTTTAGAAGGAATCATGCTTAAGATTCCCATGACTGTTCCTAGGGTATTTTACCTCAACTCAAAAGCACCTGTAACAGAAGAATTTCTGGGAAGGCGCGTAAGCAAGATTCTTCCTCATGGAAGGCGTAGCTTTAACTTGTATGAGGTATGTTTACTGTTAGCTCTTTTAAAGTTACAATAATGGTGCTTCTACCAGATTTTTTCATATGAAAGGTATTTGAGGTTTAATTTTCTTCTTCTTTGATGAATTATTAATAGGTTATAATTGATGAAGATCAATTTAGAAAATATAGCAAAAAACTTGCAGCCCTCCTTGCAGACCCTGAAGTTGAGGTCAGTATGCTAACCTATAATCATTTAAGAAATTGAAAAAGGCATATATGGTTCTTGTTGCATACCTTGTGCATGATTTCTTATATAGTTATATTACTGGTCTTCATTTCCGTTTAATGTCACAAGTTTCTTAGCCTTTATTTTAAATGGTAATTATGCTTGTGTTGTCATGTTGGCTACCAATAAAAAAGAGATTGGTTAGGAAATCTCCTATATGGTTTGAAGTTTGATGTTTTCTGCTTGTGCATTAACAGAAATGTGGGGTATTTTATTTGTAGATTGCAAACTATCAAAACTAGATTAATTTAATGTATGAGGTGTTGCATCAGCAACTTTATATTTTTTTAGCGCTTTATATTGTCTTTTTTCTGCTGGCAAAGAGACAATGGGTACAACTTATGTCAAACATAAAATTTTAGACTCTATGAGTACAACTTATGATTTCATGATCAGTTGTGTAAGTTGCATCAAATAAGTATAGCAGGTTACATCTACTTTTGTTTAAGATGACTTTAAAATTGCTTTAAGGCATTATTGAGGCATTATAGGCATTCTTTTTGGGTCTTTCTATTTTTGGAAACTGTAGATATCATAGGGATAATGTATATGCAAGATCTCCCAATAATGCTCAAATAGTGTGGAAGTTTTTATTGCATGCTATGTAAAAATTATATTACTTATTAATCCTGTCCCTCTACAATGCTAATTTTTAAGGGCTTTTATGAATTTCCTTCTTAGCTTTGAAATGTGAGTATAGGCAATAGAAATTTCTTGTGAACTTATTGGTTCCAAGCATCTTAAGTTACTCTAAACTATGGGATTTCTTTCCCGTATTCTTTGCTGTAACACATTTGGAAAGGGTTTAACTCTTAGATGAATGATCCTACTAATGCATTTGCAAATGTAAGTGCACATGTTTGTCTCTTGATTTTGTTTGCCTATTTTTCATCCTTGTGTGTTAGAATTATGGTTAAGTGATTGAATTCACCATCTCCTAACAATTTAAGCTTTTGGGGACAATTGGTAATTTAACATGGTATTAGAGCAGGAGATCTTGAGTTTGATCATTGTCTCTATTCTTCTCCCATTTAAAATGTTTAAAATCCCATGTGTTGGGTCTCACACATGAGGGGGAGTGTTAAAAAATATGGTTAAGTGATTGAATTCACGATTTCCTAAGTGATTCTGAGACATAATAGTTCCCCCCTCTATGGTTATTTGTCTATTTATATGCATTTTAACGTCCACTCTAAGGGTTGGAATATTGAAATTCAGAACTTGGTTTGTTTAATAGGGCTAAAATGACTCATATGCTACCAGTTTTATTTGAGATATCTACTTAAGTGGTTTGACTGGAATGCAATCCTTTGATCAGGGGATATATGAAACAAAGGTGCCATTGGAGTTTAATGCCATCCTCCAGATTGGTTGTGTCTGTAAAGTGGACAAAACAGCTAAGAAAAGAAATATCCAGGATGCCTGGAGTCTGAGTGAACTACACATGAAGACAACAACTGAATGCTCTTATCTGGAGCAATCCATCTCCTTCTTTTACTTGTATCACAGCATCTCTGAAGGACGAGCTATATATATTGGGTATTTTCCTGCATCAAGAACAATATCTGTTGTGGTGGTTAATCCTTATCAAAATAAAGATTTGTCACCATCTTTTCTTGAAAAACAATTCCGTGAAGCTTGCCAAGCTCTATCTGTTGAACCACCTCCTCCTAGAAATGGTGTAATTTTCAAGGTGGACTATGTTGGATATATCAAGGATGCTGAAAAGATTTTACAAAGAGAAATAAATGAGTACAGACATGAACATCACGGACCTACAATTGCTGTTATTGAATGCCCAAATGCTCAATCAATGAAGTCAGGTATACGAGCTCTAGATGATTTCCCATGTGTGACCATTCCTTCCAATGCTCGCGATAGTCACTATCAGGTTCTTGGGTGGCAGCAAGTGGCTGCGAAAATTGGAATGCAACGTTGTGCTGCATCGTCCCAGTGGTTGAATGACAGAATCTCTCTGTCAAGATATGCCCATGTACCAGTGGGGAATTTTGAACTTGATTGGCTTGTATTTACAGCAGATCTCTTCTTTTCAAGAGCACTACGTGATCAACAACAGGTACTTTGGATATCTGATGATGGTGTTCCAGATCTAGGTGGCATTAATGAGGAAGATACCTGTTTTGCTGATGAGGTCCATCAACCTGTTCTTACATACCCTGGTGCATATAGAAAAATAACAGTGGAGCTAAAGATTCATCACCTGGCTGTAAATGCTCTTTTGAAAAGCAACCAAGTGAATGAAATGGAAGGAGGTGCTTTGCTAGGATATGACCAGGACATGCATTCTGGAGCACCTGTTCAGAATGAACATGTTGGCTTTGATGAGGATACCGCATGTGCACCTGCATTTCGTGTCCTAAAACAGTTGATCCAAAGGTGCCTTGCAGATGCAGTCACGTTTGGAAATGTATATGCTGATGCAATATTGCAACATCTATATCGATGGCTCTGCAGGTTGCAGCATCTTAACTCTGATTTGTATGCCGTCTTGTTTTTGGATCATATAATTACTAGTTTCATTTTTATGTTGCAGCCCTGAATCAAAACTTCATGACCCAGCTCTTCACCGCATACTTCACAAGGTAAATACTTGTTGGATTGCATAAGATTTCCTTGTAACACAAGAAAGTAGTCTAGGCTGCACATAGAGCTTTAAGGTTACTCTAAATACTTTTTGTTTTACTTTGTATGAGGTTTTGTTACATGGCACATTCCTTGAGATTATCTTTATTTAAGCTTCCACCTCTTCAAAGTTTAGCATTTATGTCAAAGTATTAATTAATGGAAGATGTGTTTATTTCAATGTATTTATTAATAAAGTTCAAAGAATTTGTATGACTCTCTCTCTCTCTCTACACACACACACATAAAATTTAGACCCTATAATTGTCATTTTAGTCCATCAAACTTAAAGTTTTTCATTTTATTCCGTTTAATACCTTAGTAGCCTAAGGTTATACCATGTGATGCATTCTTAGAGAATAAAACAAATTTAAACAAAATCCAACAAAAAAAATTTAACACACAATCAAGAATATAATAAGAATAATTATGTTCTTAAGTTGGAAAAGTAATTAAATATTTGCCAATTTATGCAAGCAATATTACAATAGGTTCATATTCTAAATTATATTAATCTTAAAAATTTACAATACTTAATGAGTATTATAAATTTCCCTTTTTCTAATGGCACGTAAATAATTGAAGCTTATTTCTCAAATATTATATTACTTAATGAGTATTATAAATTGGTCATAAAAATAATTTCTTATCAAATATTTCGAAATGAACTTATAACATATGTGTGTATCGCACGGGACATCAGCTAGTTATAATAATGATTTGAATTATTTTATTTGTGAAAAAAAATAGATCTTTCACAATGAATTGGATTTCTCGTAATTGTATACCTTGTGAGATATGGTGATTCATTTAATATGTGAATTTTACCTAAATTAAGTCCTAATCAATTGATCTGACTTCTTTTGGTTGTTTTTAATATCTACAGGTGATGCAAAAGGTGTTTGCATTATTGTTGGCCGAGTTTCGGAAATTGGGTGCCACAATTATTTTTGCAAACTTCTCAAAGGTTATTATAGACACAGGCAAATTTGATCTCTCTGCTGCCAAAGCTTACTGTGATAGCTTGCTTAAAACTCTGCAAAAGAGGTTGGTCTTGACAAAGAATTTAAGTAGATTTATTGCTATTGTCTTCTGTCATGTAATTCGTCTTTGCTATTTTGTAGAGACTTGTTTGAGTGGATTGAGCTTGAGCCAATGAACTTCTGGCATTCTTTGCTTTTCATGGATCAGGTTTGTTTACTTTCTCCTTGTTTATAACTTAGATTGCACTTCCTAGGATTTTTATGGCTTTCTCATTATTCTTTGGTTGTCTTTGGTCTCCCCTCCTCCCCCTTTTGTTTTCCATAAATTGGTAAAAGATTATTTCTTAGATCTTAATAAGTATCCATCTCATTGGGTAGTTCACAATTTATTTTCCACATAATTCTGGAGGACCTTCAATTTTCATAAATTGTCATATTAAGAGGCATTTGAGGTACAGATACAATAAATTAGTAAAGCTAAAACTGACCTTTTGACGGGCTTTTTGCTTAGCTTGAAATTTGGTAGGCCTTGCTAGGTTTTAGATTGCATAAACCCTAGTTAAAAAAAAGCATTCAAGTAAGTCATGCTTTGATGCCTCTTATCTGTTTGGTGATGGGTCAGTCTTGTGTCAGTTTCTAGACTAAAATTTGAAGATCCTTGTGCTGGAGTAAACATCTTAATTATAAATAGTCACTTTTTTGATCTTTTGGTAGAAAATCAAGTAATCCACATGATAAAATTACAAGACAATAAGAATATGAAAAATGAAAAAGAAAAATGTGTCATCTAACAACAACAACAAAGACTTTTGTCCCAACACTTTGGGATCCGTGATGGATCCTCAACAAACTAATCTGGGTCGGCCAAATGTTTTCTTGTCTGCTAATATATCTTATCCAACTTCATAGTTTCTGTCACATCCTTAATAATCATGTCCGTTTTTGTTACTTCTTCTATGCTTTTGATCCCCCAACTTGAATCAGTTGACTCTTTCTCACTAGTGCATTAATAACTCTTCTTTGCCCTTGATCAAACCATTTCAAATGACTTTCCCTCATTTTCTGATCAATAGAAGCCATCTCTTTAAATGGATTTCTTCATTTTGTATCACGAATTTTCTTGTTTTCTACGTATTCATCTTAACATTCTCATTTCAACTTTACTCATTTTATTAACATGTTACTTCTTAGTAGCTCATCATTCAATACTATATAACATAGCTGGTCCTATAACAGTCTTATAAAACTTTCACTTTAACTTGAGGTATTCTACAATCACACATTATTCCTGATGTGTTTCTCCAATCTCCATTTCATTTACCTTGCTCTATGTTGTGATTCACATCCTCTTTGATCTCTTCGTCCTTGTGAATTTTTTTATCCAAGATAAAGAAAGGACACAATCTCTGATATCTCATAACCATCCAATTTTATAAGGCTTGCATCTTTGTTTCACTAAGGCTATGTTTGTTTGGGCGGAAAGGGAAGGAAGAGAAGAGAAAAGAAAAAAGGAGGGAAAGGAAAAAAGAAAGGGGAAAGAAAATATTTCTTTTATGTGTGTTTAGATGAAGAGGGGAAGAGAAAGGAGAGAGAAGGAATAAAAAAATAATAATTAAACTTTATTTTATAATTGGGCTTGTAAATTATAAATTCATAATAATTATGAGGATATAAAGGTAATTTCACAAAAAAAATCAAAATTCTTTAAGGGTATAAGAGTAATTTTATGGATTTGGAGGGAAAGTAAAAAAAATAAAATATTGGTGGATCCATATAAGCAATTTGTCTCCATACTTCCTTTCTCTCCTCTCTTTCCTTCCAACCAAAGGATGATAAGTCCTTTCTCTTCCCTTATGTCCTTCATTTTAATCAAACATGTAAATGTACCCTCCATGTACTCTGTTTTTAGTCCTACTTAATCTAAAGCATTTACATTCTAAACTATCCCTCTAAATCTTTAAAACGATTTTGATTCCATGTTATCCACTAAAACTATATCATTTGCAAAATGCATATACCAAGGGAAAAACTCAAATATTCTACATTCTTATTCGTACCGAGGGAATATACTTAAATGAAAGTTTTGTCTTATACCTAAAAATTTTATTCCTCAAATATTTATTTGAGTGGATGGATGCTTCAAGTCTATTCTCCTTTGCAAGTTTAATTAAAATTCTTGACGGTTGTAATTTCAAAGTTAAATGTTGATACTTCCCGTCTACATGGGTTGTACCCCTTTGTGTTTATCTAATGAAATATTTACTTATAAAAAAAGTTTATTCTTTTTCTTCTTTATTACCTTAATCATATTCATTAGCAAACTAGACTCCATTTGATTTGTGGTTGCTTTAACTTTTAATGATAGTATAACTATGGTGGAATTCCGGCCAAAGCTGATGATATTGTACCTGATGAATCTCAAGTGGATATTGTGTCAAGCTGGAATATTGCTGAATACTTACCCAAGAAAATTCAGGTAAGCTTCCCAGTGATGTTTTTACTGTACAGTGAAAGGCAGCTAGGGGAATATCAATATAAGTATCAAACAAAATTTCTATTTTTAGTGCATTCATATACTTCCCAGACTGACTGGTTCAGTCATTTTGTGTTCTTCCTGCAGGATCATTTTGTTTTTATCGTCTCTCAGTTTATGTATATTCCCTGGAGTTATGCACAAAAGCAAGCTGCAATTAGAGCCTCTTTGCAGGATGGCAACTTGTCTACTCCGTCAGTGACTGTTGCAGGTGCTGAGAATTTTGAGTCACATATGACAGAATATCTAAAAGGGCAGGTATGAATAAGAATGCTTGTGACCAAAGGTTGTATGACTTTTGATTCCTCAATGTGGGTAAATACTAATTGGATTTATGTATTTTTATTAATATTCTACAGATCAGCTCTTACTTCACAGACAAACTTTTGGGTATTGTTCGTGATACCATTCTTCATATGAAGGGGATGAGCAAAACTGAAAATGACCAAAACTTATCTTCTGGGCTCCCACAATTTGCTGATAAAACCCACAAAGGGGATGCTGCGCTTGAGTTCATTAAGCATGTGTGCGCTGTTCTGGCCCTAGACCAAAATGTTCAACATGATGTTCTGGTAATACTTTTTCTATTGATTTAGGCATTATACTATGTATATAGTGTCTGTTTGGCAAAGATTATTTTTGCTAACTTATTTTACTATTTAGCTTATTTTTGGTACTATTCATGGATCCTACTGTACTTTTTAATACTCTTTATGGGTTTCACTGTACTATTTCAGCTAACTTTTACCTTTATCTACAGTACTTTCAGCAAAAAGTTTTCAGTTTTAGCAAAATAAGCGAATCCCAATCAGACCCATAATATGCAGACGCAATATTTTTACTTTGTATGATATAATACAAGAGAATGTTTGTCTAGTAGCTTAATATAAACATTTGCAAAGAAACCCAATAAATAGATGTTTGATGTAGTGATTTGTGGGTTTTACTAGTTCTCTATTCTTTTTACCCTTTTCCCATTGGAATGCTCTCTACTTTCTAGGAGTAATTGTTAAATGGTATAAGTTTTGGTGTAACCTCATAGTTTTTTATTTCATATATTCCTTTTATTTTATTTTTTTGCTCATTTTATCTTTTTTGCTTAGGGTTTTCAATTATTTTAAGATTTTACAATATTAGATTATCAAATTTATTTAGTTTTCTATTTCAATATTGTAGAATCATATGATTTTCAAGTCACTTTTGAAGACCCTAATATCTTATCTGGAATTCTGGTTCTAACAAGGTTGTTCTCACCTGAGATTTTTAACAAATAATGCATAAACTTTAGCATTAAAATTTGATGTATTTTCAAGAGTTTGATCACAGAGCCTATTTTGTGATTTCATCATTGTGATACATCTAAGATATATAAATTAAAATGTTACACAGATGAACTAATGGTCATGACCACATGCCATGAAACATTAATTTCAACTTAGCCATTTGTCATCTACCCAATGCAATTCCTGATTCTGCATCATATTATAATTATTATAATAACAATTTGCATGCTTGCTTCTGCTGGCTGACTGGTTGACAATTGAATGATAGGGCTCTAGATATTGAAAATTGAGGAATATGAATCAGGTTACTGATGCATCAATATGCATATGTACATATACCTATCAACAAAAGAAATATGCAGATATACATTTGAGGTTGGAATAATTGGAATTTTCTTTTCTCATGCAACCTTAATATTTCGCTGGTTTATGGTTTAAACTGTGTATTATATGCAACTGAACTCTTCCACACTTACTCATCTTCAAAAGCTCAACTCTTCTGACAATTGGTACAGATTGAAATGCTTTTCCTTATGGGTTTCCTTGGTCAGTAAAGTGATATCTTGTTCATGTGCCCATATTCCACAGGTGATGAGAAAGAATCTTTTAAAATTTGTGCGTGTGAGGGAGTTTGCTCCAGAAGCTGAGTTTCATGATCCTTGCCCATCCTTCAATTTATCAAATGTCATTTGCAGGTAAGAGATTTTCTTAAGAGGTTCCCAAAAAATCCAGTGCTTTATTTTTCCTTCAAGTTGTACTATTGGGAGTCGATAGGAGATAATTAGTGACTGGAAAAGTATATGAAAAGGGAACATGTCCATAAATAAAAGAAAGCATACAATGCCTGTCCAAATGATATACAAATAAAGTTGGTAATAGCACATACACCCGGTGGGTTTTGATCTTGCAACTACACCCTCCACCTTGTTTTTAGATTTAAGATAAAGCTAATTGGCCAAACAGGCCTGTTATCATGACCATAATGACCTTACACACCATCTCTTTAATGTGAATAAAAAAAATGCAAAGCTAACATTTTAAGTGCTTCTAAGTTGAGTACAAGTGACTTTGACAAGAAGTGGTTGATGCTAGAAGCACAGAAATTTTTGTTTTGTTTTTGAAAGTCAATTGTATTTTATGTTTAGTCTTATTAGTTAATTCGGTTACTAGTAATTTTTATTTAATTTTCTAGAGTTGAGGTTAGTTTTGTAATTGAATAACTGGCTTTCCCTAAGTCAACTAGAATTAGGGTTTAGTCCTAGCAGTCTACATAAGCTTGCTATTTTATTCCTATGGATACATGTTTGATTGATTTATAAAATCTCTCTGGAATTTTTCCAACAGTCCAGTGTTAATTCCAATTACTCTAGGTGCTGACTACTAGGTTTGTTCTCCCTTGCTTGGTGTTGCTCTTAGGTTATCTATACTCTCTCTCTCTCTTTCTCTTGGTTAAAACAATTCAATTCATTAAGATAAAGAACATTGGTCAATGTTTTTTTGGGATATATTTGATAGTATGGGAGTGGGGAAGAGGGGGGGGGGGGGGGGGGGACATCTTTGTTGGAAACAGCAGGAGATGCTAGTTGAGTTGCAAGGCTCTTGGTAAGAACATTTGTCAATTATTACGACCATAAATAGGTTTAGAGTGAAAATCAGAAATCAGAAATTATTTGATGATTTTATGTCTAAAACATTGAAGGTGGATCTCTGTTAGCTAGATTCAGTTAGACTGCATTACTCTCAGGTTACTATGATACATCAACTTGCTCATTTACCTCAATGTTGCTACATTTGCAATTTAATCTTATGAGTAGTATCAAATGAACAGGACCATATTTTGCATTGATTTTGGGGATCAAATTTCTCCCCAAATGATATATCTCATTTGGATAATTGAAAGGACGAACTTTACACAAAAGGATAGCCAACTTATGGGTGTGATGTGTAGCTAGACTAACATAAATGGACATAAGAATTGTGATGACTAAGTTTCCCAGGTCTGGCTTCACCTCTTGAATTTCTTTCTGAATGACATTGTGAATATTTGTCTGACAAACCAAAGTAGGAAATAAGGTTGGCTGAAATGATTTGCAATATATAGTGAATTCTGAAGGCCCAAATCTGGAAAACCGTTAAACATCACAACTCACTCAAGTGTACTATTGCGTTGCTACTGGAAGGCATGTAAGATATGCTCTAGATGCTAGTACTTGTGTATTGGTACAAGCTAGTACCCTAGTGAAAGCAATTATCACAAAAAGAGTGTAAAGTTTGTTATGGTATCCTTTAATGAGCCTTGCATAAAATCAAATTCGAAAGTTAATTTAATCAATATATAGGAAAAGGAGCCATTCTATACAAAAGTCATGACAGTACAATTTGTCATAGTGAAACCAGAGTCTGTATCGTGACAGGGGGGGCTGTGGAAGGCTGGATTTCATGTATTATGTTAAATATATCTGGTAGCTTGTTTAATTTATGCTCTTAGATGCTTGATCCTTGATTGATACACTAAAAAAGTAATAATTTAATCTTTCTTTCTTTTCATTCTCATTGAATTTGTTGGATCCAAATAGCATGTTTAACCTTTTCCAAAGTTCAAACCGATCACTGATAAACGTTCATTTTTCTGGACAGCTACTGCAATGACTGCAGAGAACTGGACTTATGCCGTGACACAGCTCTACTGGCTCAGGAGTGGCGCTGTGCTGTGCCACAATGTGGCCAACCTTACGATCGTGAGGTCATGGAGAACGCTCTTCTTCAAATCGTACGGCAGAGAGAACGTCTCTACCACTTGCAGGACCTGGTGTGTCTTAGGTGCAATCAGGTGAAGGCTGCACATTTAGCTGAGCAATGTGCTTGTGCAGGCCCATTTAAGTGCAAGGAAGATTTGACTGAATTCCGGAGTAAGATGCAGATTTTCTTGAAGATAGCTATTCATCAGAAATTTCAACTTCTCCAGGAGTGTACCTCATGGATTTTAGAACTTCAATGACTATTAACCTATAGTCTCCTATAAATTCAATTGGATGAGTGACCAATGTGGGCAGTTATTAAAAGATGCCTGAAATTGGTGAGCTTAAATTATAATGTTAGGGTTGAAGCTATTGTAGTTGAAGGGAAAAATAAATGAGGTTAGGGAATTGTATTGCTACTCATGACATAGGCTCAGGTATTGGTTCCTCAATGGGTAGATGTTGCTATAGTTATGCTAGGCAGGGTCTTCCATGGATTGGTCCCCATCTCTCTTTTTCGCTTTAGTAAAACTCATGACTTACATTTTCTATCCCCACTTTTCCGGGGGTGGGGGGGATTGGGGTTGGCACAAGATCTTTGGTTAAACGATGTATTACAATTTTTTTTTTCTTTTATTTGTAGATTGTGTATAATGTGTTATATCAGAAACTTGTATATAACTTTGAAATGATTCATTCAATCAATGAAATATAATTTGTATTCAGTGTACAATCCCTGACTACCAAGTTGAGTTGAGTTGAGGCTTTGACAAAAGCAAATGATTTGAGGTGCACACTTTGGATGAAGCTGTCTTTAAATGGTTTGCAATGGATACTGGCTTTAATGATAGTTTAGGCAAACTTGATGCTTAACGGTGTCCAATGAAAAGGGCTCATGTATCATTTGCCCCTATAATAACAAGTCCCTTTTAGTTTTACAGATACATCAGTCAATGCATGTGGATATAATGACCTAGAGGTGACGAAGAGTGCAGAAGACCCGCAACGGAGAGAATAGCTGAAAATCACAACGGAAGAGATATTTCTTTGGTGGCTCACCAGGTGGACCAAAAGGATTGCAGAAGATCAGGAGAAAAAGTAGCTAGGAAACCTCCAATGAGACTTGAGTTCTTGATGGCTTTCAGGGTTTTAAGCTTTTTGAATTTTGAGCATTTGCCTAACATTTAAGCATGTGCGGTTCCTGTAACCCGAGGTTACCACTTGTGAATATTAAAGAGTTCAAGTTCTGATATCTTCTCATAAGGAAAAAGAAAAAGAAAAAGAAAAATTGTTCTTATTATACAATATTTGATTTGGTTGTTTTAATTGCTTAGTTCTGTCCTTTAAAGGTACAAGGTTGATGTTGATCCACTTGTTTCTTGCCAGAGGCCAAGTGTCACTCAAGCTTTCTTAGTTCTTACCTCAGTTGGGGTATTGCACCCGGCATACTTCTAATCTTGGCTGTTAATTTAATCTAAGTGTCACTCAAGCTTTGATTTGATTATTGAATTTTTACCTTAGAGATATCCAAACCTTAAATTTTTGGATGTTTGACATCCAAATTAATATGTAGAATTTAAGTAGTGTTTCTAAGAAATGATTTATGTATAACATGAATACTATTGAATTTTTGCTTTAAAGATCTCCAAAGGTTTGGATGTCTAATATCCAAATTGATATGTAGAACTAAAATAGTGTTCTTAAGACATGATTTCTACATAACATGAATTCTATGATTATTTTGCCTTAAGAGATATCTAAATTGATATGTAGAACTAAAATTGTGTTCTTGAGTTAAGACATGATTTATGTATAATATGAATACTATTAAATTTTTGCCTTAGAGATATCCAAGTAGAAGGTGAAGCAAATGATTTATTATACGCCCATGTTCTACTCAATAACTTCGAAGCACATACATTATACTGTTATTATTATTTTTTTTGAGAGCCAAACGGAAAAGGTAGAAGGGGGTTCAAGTATTTGTAGGATCATTTCTTAAGAAAAAAAAAAGCTCACGAGGACATGCGATTCCAAGTCTCAACGCCTATATTCATCTCCACAATCACCAATCACTCTAAGAAGATCTTTCCCTTTTTTCGAGATTTCTTGTATGCTGTTTACATCATCATTGTCAAGAACGAGAGAAAAGACAGCATTTGACTCTTGAATATGGTCTGACAGCCCAAGTCTAACACCTATCATCGATCCCGCCACTGCTGGCTGCAGTTTTACAAATCAAACTTATCAAAGGTGACTTCACAATGTGGCTTATCGAAAGTCAAATAGATTCAAGCTTATAATAAAGTGGGAGAATCGATTTTACCTGATCTAGTATATATTTCACGGCAACAGTTGGGATTGAGACCCCATGTTTAGAAGCTACTTTTTTAAGTGTTTGAAGCAGTACTTGGAACTGGCTCCATCCTCCCCAGGCATCAACCATCTGCAATATATTGTAAACTTTCTATCAACGATTCAACATCATGCATAACATTTCAAATTCCCCTTAAAACCACACACACAAACCCCAACAAAAAAAGACTCCCACTCCCCGAATAGTATTACAAATTTCCAGATCACGATTATCCATCCAAAAAAATAAATTCCAAAATCACTATTGACAGGATATTTCTGTTCAAGAACATCATACCCTTTTATACTTTTGGAGGGAGGGTGTGTTTAATGAAGGGCCAGCAAAAGGAATGGACAAGTTGGTGTCAAGGAACTTCTCAGATAACAAACCACCCATTACTGTTCCATACCTGCATCAGAATTTTTTATCTTAAAAAAGAGAAATGCAAAAGAATGCTTAGTTGTCTGCCAGAGACTATAAAATGTTTTACCAAAATGAACATTGAAGTTGGTCATTCCCTCCAAGACTAAATTTAGATTATCACACTAACAAGGAATTATTGGCCAATTAATGAGCAAAAAAATGCAGGAAGAGCCAAACTTTTGTTGTTTTTTAAGAAAAAAAGACTCATGCTATATTACTGATTACATCCTATAGTAGAGGGTAATGCTTGATAGACAATATAACTGTGTGCATGTCTATTTTGGGAGAGAGAGAGAGAGAGAAATACGTTATAAGTTTGACTCCTGTAAGCTGACAAAGCTCCGCCATTTTCTGTTGAGGACGCACGTCAACAATTGAATGTTGCACCTACATTACCCGTACTTATTATTACAACAGAATATATGATGTAAGGGAGAACATTAAAATATTTAGAAGTAAAAGCATACAATTGTATCTAGCATATACCTGATTGCTCACAATGGGAATCTTGTTTTCTAGGATTATTTGCAATCTTTCTGTATCGAAATTTGTTAAGGCAACAGTCTTGATTTTACCTGCAATCCACTTGCTGAAATGATCTGATCAAATCGAGAAATGCAATCTGAGATATTAAACGTATCTTAATGAGAAAAATGATACTAACCTTCTTCTTTCAGATCTGTAAGGTGTTTTAGTGCATCAAGGTAACCAGTATTTGAGTAATCCCACCTATTTCAAGTAGAAATTGAGAAAAATGCCATCAGAGAATAACAATCTTAAACAAATATTAGTTTAATACTCTATTTATTGTCTATTAGTTTGGATAAGTTGGACCTAATACAAGGAACATCAATTCTAAGGAACATTAATTGTATTTTTGAGGTAATAAACTAGTACAATGTACAAAAACTATAATGTATGGGATAGTAGCAAGAAAGAGAAAAGATAGTGAAAATAGAATTTATTTGGACATGCTTGTATACTCTGACCACATGGTAATTATTTATATTGGAGTTTCCTTGTTACACAAGTTACAAGTGTCTGACAACGCATTATTTGTCAAACCTTTTGTCTTATGAACTGAACAGTCTGAACTCTGAACCAATACTTACGCAGGGTTAAATGACATAAGTTTCCAATATAATTACAGTCAAACCAACTTCTATGGAAAAGTACATCCAGAAAATGGTTCCAAAAAAATCCTGCCAGTACCTGGTTTGATGCAGACTGGAATACTCTGTTATATGTAAAAGTTACCCACCCTGACAACCTTGCTTGCCTCAACAAACATCAATACTAGCATCAAACGTCAACCTTAGCATATAATCTATTCCACATACAATTTTTTGACAAATGGAGCCTTTTTCCTCTCTCTTTCTTTTTTGGCTGAATAATGGATCCAGATCAAACAAAAAATTTCATTGAATTTCTAGCTCCCTATCCAAATATAGCATGATCATTTATTGTATATTGGATTACCTACCAAGCACTAAAATAATAGGTATTCACATCACTAAAAATTATGCAGCCATATCATCAATTATCACACTAGGTTAGCTGAGTAGGAAAAAAAAATATTTATACCAATGAAACTGAAGCATATCCAAGGAAGCCACATCCATTCTCTTCCGAGAAACATTAATACTCTCCCGGACATAGCTACTTGTCATCTTAACAGGTGGAGGCACCCATTTAGTAAGACTGCATCACATAACAGAAGAGGCAAACATACTGTAAGGGTTCCCTTTCTATATTGTCCAACAAAAAGGTTTTAGTTTCTTTCTATTCAACCAAAAAGATGCAAACTGGATTAGTATAATAAGTAGGAGGCACTCACCCTCTTATCTTCTCCAAGAATTCAGGTGGGCGCTCTCGACGAACTCTATTGATGAAGATACCATAAAGATCTTCTGCAGGCCCATCTACAACATCATAACAGTCAAAACAATAAGAAAACAAACCATATTTCCCGAACTTAAATCCAAAACCAGTTGACTAATTGTCATGAATCCATACATTATGTGTGTGTTTGCCAACAACTTTTTCTTTTTAACTTTTTAGTTTATTTGTTTACGTACAATTTTTTAAAAACTCACTTTTTTAAAGTATTAACTATACTTAAATCAACTTTTGACAAATAATCAAATAAGCTTTCAGCAAAAAGCTATATCCAAAGGAACACTATAATGTGTTGTAATTCAATTGGCTCCTTCTAGTGTTTCTAACAGAGACATTGAGGGTTCAAATCCCCTACCCCTAACTATCTAATTATCAAAAAACATAAAAGACAATCCAAGAACTACAAAGCATTATTAACTATCTAATCTAAGACATCATTCAAAGGTTTAGACATTCCATAAAATTGGCCAAACAGAAGTCCCTCTGCATAATAAAAACAGTTAGAAGTAGCATTAGTAGTATACATATATCAGCCATATCAAAAGTGGTGAGTCCAGCATCAGCATATTTAAGCATAGCATCAGTTGCATTGTCCTGATCAATTCTACCCCAGCCACCGCTCGTCTGCCACATCCCATTCACGACCCTGCAGATATCCAATGAATCCTTCCCATTCTTGACTACAGTTCTTCGCTTCTCTTCACTTAACACACACCTTATTGGTCCCAAATTCAGTTTTCGTGGTCTATTACTGTCTCTTTTGGTGTTTGTTATTGTTGAATTGAACGTGAAAGTGAATTTGCTCAAGGAATGGTGCAACAACTCTGCCATTTCAAATAAGACAGAAGCAGGTTGTGGTCTCTGCTTTTCTAGTATATATCCTTTTAAACACATACCATGTACAACAAATTTTTGTCCTTATCTCCTACTGTCTCTGCGCCTTTACTTTCTACAAATGCTATCAGTTTTGTAATAGTCCCAAAGTTTGTACCAATTTTGCATATAACCCCCTGTCTTTTTCCTTTTTTAAAAAATATAAATAAATAATACATCTCACATAGTTATTAAACCTGAACCGACTGAGCTAGTTGGGCCAAATCCTTGATAGTTAGACGGGTTTGAATCCGTGCATAAAACCTGTTAAAACCCAATTAGACCCCATGAATTCTTTGTAACCCGTTCAACCCGAGTTCTTAAAAAATGTGTATCAAATTTGTTAATAAATCATTTTAGAAAAGATTTAATACCAAGTTTGTAAGAAATATAAAAATCTATCAAAAAAAATCTAAAAATATTTCCTAAACTAACTTTTTCCCATAACGGATATATCTAATTTTTAAATTTATTTTCATAATAAATAAATTAACATTTTGGGCATTTTGAGAAAAAAGAAAAGAAAAGAAAAATTATTTCAACAAACAAAACTTAAAAGGTACAAAAATGTAATTAAATAGGAATAGAGGGTTCAAAGTTCAACAAAGCTGAACAGGTGACAAGCAAAAGGCCACGTGGTTTATTTAAAATCCAATAAAAAGTCAGAAAAAGTTTAACACAGCCCAATAGAACCTGCCACGTACAAAGAAAGAAAGAAAGAAAGAGAGAGTTAGGGTTTTGAGTAGTGCTCACAGTGATCGGCCATGTCGAAGGTGGAGAGGCCGGAGTCGGCGTAGCGAAGCATAGCCTCAACGGCGTCGTCTCGATCGATTCGGCCCCATCCCCCACTGGTCTGCCACATTCCGTTGAGGACTCGGCATATGTCGAGGGAATCGTTCCCGTTGGCGAGCGTGACTCGCTGAGTCTCCTCTGTTCGCACGGCGCAGCACTTCACGCTCGCTCGGGGCCGAGTAGTAGTGGTGGTGGATTTGATATGAGAGAGATTGGCAAAGACAGGTTTTACAGTGGCTGCCATTGCCATTGCCATTGCCATTGCCATTTCCACTGTTGTGTGGAGTATTGTGTTTGTGTGGTGAGGAGTTGGGGATAAAACTCATTGCCGTTTGGATTTGGCGCGTTTGATATATACGTTATGCTTCTTCTATTTTTGGGAGTTGCTGCAAAGACACTTATACCCTTACATTATCTTTTCATGCATGGAAATATCAAATACTAGTCGGAAACCCTTGCAACGCACGAGATCTTACCTATTTATAATAGACTAAAATAATTTTATAAAATTTTAAATTGATTATGAAACTATACTATTGTGTGAATTGCTCATATTTTTTTGAGTTACAATTTGATGAATAAGTCATTACTTGAACATGCAATAGGTTGCAAAAAATCTAGCTAACAAATTTAGATATTGAAAAAAAATAACTAAAAAATTCTAATGTTAAAACGTCCGAAAGGAAAAAAAAAAAAAAAATATATATATATATATATATGACTACCAAATAGAGAAAATATAAGAGAAAGATAAGTTACCTTCAAGAGAATAATCCATAGTTATAACAGTTGAAATTTGCTAAACTGTTTCAAATATTGAAAAAAATTGAACCCAAAAATTTAGATGGTCAAACTTTCAAAAGACAATAAAATTTAAAATCAAAAGATTCAGAACCTACAAATTATAAAAACAAAACAAAAACAAAAAGTCATTATTACGAGACAATTTCAGTAAGGATGGAAAGCTTTTCTAAGTTTTTTTTATCCAATTCTTCCTAATTAATGAAAAATTTGGTTCAAACATTGTCAAACACTTTGAAGGTGCAAATAATATAGGCTTCCAACATAATCTTTAATTAATAAACAAAGAAGCATGACACCATAAGAGAAAATATAAGATAACATATAGTGATATACCTTACTCCACAATACTTGTAGTTCTACTATATATTGTAAAGTACTACTCCATCGCCAATGAAAGTCATGTAAAATCTTATTCACAAAAAAGAGAAAAAGCAATAGCAAGAAAACTTATTCACAAAAAAGAGAAAAAGTAATAGCAAGCGTACCAAAAAAATTGAAATTTAGGGTTTTCTCTCTTAGTGGAGATAGATAGAGGAGATTGTTTTAGGGTTTTCAAGGATTTTGTCTCTTATATATATATATATATATAGATAAGAGACTCCTATTAGGACTCTTTTAATTTAAATTTTTTTTAAATTAAAATGATGATGTGGAAAATTGTGGGAGTTTCAAAGACTTCGGTTTTATACAAAAAAGAGAAAAAGTAATAGCAAGCATACCAAAAAAATTGAAGCTTAGGGTTTTCTCTCTTAGTGGAGACAGACAGAGGAGATTACTTTAGGGTTTTCAAAGATTTTGTCTCTTATATATATATATATATATATATATATAGATAAGAGACTCCTATTAGGACTCTCTTTTAATTTAAATTTTTTTAAAATTAAAATGATGATGTGGAAAATTGTGGGAGTTTCAAAGGTTTCGGTTTTATATATATATAGATGAGAGTTTTTATTTATTTATTTATTTTTATAAATTAAAATCTCAAATTAATGAAACCGTTTTAATTTGAAGTCCTAATCATTGCTATCACCAAGATCACTCCAACATCTCTATGTTTAGTTTTTCATCAAAATTTGGAGGAAAAAAATTTTCTTCTATATTTCACATAATTTATAAGTATTTCAAATAGTAAATTTCAGTTAACTTAGCAAATTTTATTCAATTAAAGAAGGAAGAGTTAACTACATTTTTATTCAATCATTTATTATTATTTATTTATTTTTGCAAAGTCACCATATGTGGGGGAGGGAGGGGGGGGGGGGTGTGGGGGGACCGAACAAAAGAAATAAGCCCATGGGCTTAGGAACCAAACGAGGGAGAAAGAGAATAATGAAGGGTCAAGTAGGCCTAGTCCATGGCCCCCAAGAAGGCGACAAAGACCTTAGTCTTGAGGATTGCTTCATCCTTGGTTAAGTACCAAACACCCTCCTTGGAATACGAAGAGGATTAGAGAGCTGTCTATTTGAGAAAGGAAACATTCGAAAAGTTAGAGAGCTGTGCTTTACTTGCTAGTCAAGCCGCATTTAATATAGAATGATCACCGGAACAGTGTCACACATCTATGCTCCCATCCACATTCATCTCAAAAGAAGCAAAAAAAGGAGATTAGACAAATATCTTTCCTTCCTTTCATCCACCCTATAGATGTACAGTGAGGATGGGACTTCAACCCTTATAAATAAGACTTGAACCCCAAAAGGAGGGGGATCCATAAATTCTCAATAAAAAGTGTGAAGGGAAAAAAGTGAGCAAGAGAGAAACGATTGTATTCAAAAGTCCATCATCCGCACGCCCAAGGACCCATTGTGAATATGTAGCTTGCACCTCCTTCCTTTTTAAGATTGTATTGCCATTCTTGCTTAGGATCTCACTCTTTTTAGATTCTTTTTTTTGCAAAAGTTCTTGGCCCATATTAACAAATTAATTGTGACAATCATATTCTTATTTTCATTGTAAGATTTTTTTGATCCACACACTATAGATTTGTAAAAAAATAAAAGAAAAGTAGAGAGTTTGTTGGAGATAGATTGATGTTCTAATGGAGTAGAGAAAAAAGAAAAATTGTTTATAAAACTGTGTTTTACTTAGGTACTCAATTTTAGTTTTTTGGCAATCATTATCTCTTTCTAAGCAAACATTTCTCTCTTTAAACAAAGCTTTCTCTTGCTACTCTCATGTTTAGTAGCTACTAAATTAATTTATAAACTACCTTAAGTGAAATGCAAAGTTTAATAAATTATTTCCCACTTTTATTTGCTATGTTATTGCCCTTAATCTTATAAATGAAAAATGGAGATGTACATAGGCCTTAAATTGAAAAAATTTCATAAATTTGAAACTTTAATTAACAAAATTAAAAACTTAAGATCTAATATGAAAGTATGAAACAATCAATCAAATGAAATGATAGAGAGGGTGGGGCATTGACTGTGTGAGTATATCTTGTGAAAGATGAAATATGATAGAAAAAGAAGGAAATGAAAGAAAGGAAAAATCTACGAGTTATTTTGAAATTATGAAAAATTTAAAGGTATTTTAGTAAATATGTTTGGGTTGTGGTGAAAAATCTGTCTTGCCCATCCCCCATGATTGGAGATAATATTTTGATTACCTCTGATACCATTTGTCACGATCCAAGGAAAACACTAGTCATATTTGTGCTATATTTCAAAAGAACTAGTCAAGTGAACATTAAAAACACTAGTAATGTTTGTGTTGTATAGCACCCAATGTGTGGCTCAACCCATGTTTGCCCAACTCATTCATCCAATTCTATCCACATATCTGGGATGTTACAGAAGACCAAATGAGAGTTGAAGGATGAAATTCAAAAAAAAAATTAAAACTATAGAGACAAAAATAAAAACATGTCAAACTTAGAGATAATTCCTAATTGAGTCTTAATTGGTTTCTCCCCCCAGCCAAACTAGGAATAAAGCAACATATGTCGATTATATTAAAGTTGTACAAGGTTAAAAGCAAGGAAGTCTAACCAATCTCCTGTATCTAAGAATGCGTCATCATGATTCATGAGCAAAGCACCTCAGTCCATTAGCGGAAAAAAATAAACTCTAAAACTACGGGTGCAAAATTTATAAATGTGCCAGACTTAGAAATATAATTTGAATTTGAGCTTAATTGGTTTATCCCCTAAGCCAAATTAGGATTGGAGCAACATTTGTAGATTATATGAATGTTGTACAGTGTTGAAAGCAAGAAGGATCTCTAACCAATCTCCTGTATCTAAGAAAGCATAATCATGAGTGTTGTGGGCCTTTTTGGTTATATCGGG
Organism: Quercus robur; assembly: GCF_932294415.1. Lineage (NCBI taxonomy): Eukaryota > Viridiplantae > Streptophyta > Magnoliopsida > Fagales > Fagaceae > Quercus > Quercus robur. The sequence goes on along the minus strand of NC_065534.1, from coordinate 13,895,584 downwards.
CTAGGCTGCCTCTTGTGGTACTGGGTTCAAATATTCTGAGTAAGGGACTTGAGACCGGTCCAACTGCAACTCAATTTGGTTCAGCTTGTGCGTAAACTATTCCTCGCTCACCAAAAGCACGCTTATGGCAGACAGAGCTGTTTTAGATGAGTCGTTGCAGGCAAATATGATAATAATAAGACAAAAGAAAGTACTTTGACTTCTTAATTAAAGTGAATAGATAATTCCTAATCAAGAAAATATAATCACAGTTTAACAACAATTACTTTTATAAAGAAAGTAAGGGGAATAAGTGGGTAGTATATGAGTTAATCAAAAGAAGAAAGAAATCAGATTAAATCTAATTTGCAGGACCAAAACTAGAGAGGGAAGAACATCTCTTCTCAACGTGAATAATCTCCCAGGGAAATCTTTCCATGAAAATTAATCACTTTGAGGGAAACGGACCTAAATAGTTCGTGCACAAGAGAATTCTTTGTTTCTGGCAGAGAGCAGGACTTTGAGAGGGAGAGAGGAATCAACCTATTGGAGCATGCTTGTCGCTTTAACTCTCTATCTTTTTCTTTCCTTGTCTTCTAACATTCCCCTTTTTTATCTTTTTTTTTTTCTTCTCTTTTGCTCAATACTTGTTTTTTATTCCCCCGTTTTTTCAAGTTCCTATTCCGTGGTGCTTGGTCTCCTGTACACGGCAATGACCTTTTTTTATAGTGCTTGCCGTGACCGGATTTTACTATTTTAGCCCTTAACCACCTTTGTCTGGTTTGAGTGTACTTGTCGACTACCACTGGTCCGTCTATGTGCCACTCTCCATCACCAGACAAAAGAAAACTATTTTGTTTGTTTGTCTGTCATGGTACCCTTCTCTACTATGGTGTAGGTGCCTTCTCTCTCCTTATCCCTCATGGCATGCACCTAGTGGTTCAAACTCAGTTTGTTTTCTTTTCTTTTAGGTGGTATGTCATTTCAGCAGGACACTTCCCCCAAAAGAGCCCGAGCAGGAACCTCAAAATAGGCTTTTCCCCTCTCCTCACCGCCAAACCATGCCCTCTTACCTCTGTCTTCACCGTGTCCTGTATTGGCTGGGTACAGGCTGATGATGTCTGGGCCTTGCACATGCCTCTCTTCCATGTATGTCCAAAATCTGCCTGTTGCTCATGCGTTCGCTGTGATTGGCCTACACAGTCTGTCGTCCTATTTTTGACTATTTTATGGTTTCCCTTTCTTTTATGGTTTGCCTCACTTAGGGGCTGGGCCTTGCTTAATGGTGGGCTTTGCCTTTCTTCAGTCCACCCTTTTTTCTGCTACCATCTCTTACCATGCCACTCTATCATTCCTGCTGCGAAGTTGTTTGTCCCAATCCTGCTAGGCCTCTTTAGGTCTGTCGTTTATTCTTCTCCCAATGGCCCAGTACAGCCATTGGTTCTTTTATTACATCACTGGCGGGCTTCTGTGTCCCATTTGTTTTCTTTTGGGCGTCCTTGACCCATTTGCTTTCCTTGGGCTTTCTTGGCTCTTTTCTTAACTTTACATTCCCATGGGTTTTTACTGAGTTCTTTGGATTTCCCCGACCCAATTACATTATCCCTCATCCTTGGGGCTCATAGGCTTGCCATCAACCCCTTACTTTCTTTGCTTTTATTACTTTGGGCTTGCCGTGGTCTATTCTCACTTTTCCACATCATATACTGCCCATGATTTTTTTTTTTTTTTTTCTCTTTCCGGGTCTCTTTAAGCCCATTTGCCTCCTCAACACCCATTTGTTTATCTTATCGGCCTGTGATCCATTATTCTTGCCACTTGGGCTTAATGAGTTTTCTATCCATTTACTAACTCTTTTCTGTCTACGTTGCTGGGCTTCTCCTTTCCACTTGGACTTCCAAAATGGCCATCAACAATGAGCAATGAAAGTAAAGCACTTCATTCCAACGAAACACACACACACACACACACGCACACACACACAATCCACTCTGGTTTAATCCATCATAATTTAGTCTGTTAAACAATTTATCTCCACGTGGGTTGGTCCAATAACAATTTAGAATCACAAAAGCCTTTCTCAATTGCAACATTTTTAGCCCCTAAAGTTTGTATTAAGATGAAAGTATTAGTGATAATTTGAATGAAATCTTAATTGTTTCATTTGGGTCCAAACTTAGGAGATTAAATGTAACAATTAAGAGTTTGTGTACTATAAATTGTGATAGAGCCAAACCACAATGAGGTAAATTGTAAGGATTTTTTTTTTTGGCAATTTAACACCAAAATGCTAACAATTTAGTTAGTTAGCATTATTTCCAAACTATTTAGGAAATTAAAATCTCAAGTCACTCAGACTCGAGTTCACTATAGCAACTTAAGTCTCAGAGACTCGAGTTCTATGTGCTGGCAAAGCTAGGGTGAAAATTTTTTCCACATGGAACTTAAGTCTTTAAGATTCGAGTTCCCTAAACAAAACCCATAAAAAACACACTCTCATCTTCTCTCAACAAATCTAGAAAACAAACACTCATCTTCTATCAAGAAATCCAGAAAACAATAACAAAACAAGAACCAAACCCCAATCCCATGCTCTCATCTTCTTTCAACAACAAACCCAGAAAACAACAACAAAACAAGAACCAAACCCCAATCCTAATCCCAATCCCACGCTCTCATCTTCTATCAGGCAATTGCTTTCAAAGCAATCGGCGGCGGCCACGATGAGAAGGAAGAACGGAGTGTTGGTGTCCAACAGATAAAGTTGCAAATTCATAAATTACTTGGCCCAAGATGAGGCGATGGCAGTTGGGCTCTGCCCAAATGAAGTTGGATTGGATGCCTTCTTCTTTTTTCTTCACTCCTTCACTCAGTTTGTACGCCTTCTTCTTTTCTTTCAGCTATCCATGTGGAAAATTTTTTCCACATTAGCTTAGGACTCGAGTGTCACAGGCTTGATTTTTACATTGAACTCAAGTCTCTTAAACTTGAGATGCTAGTTTCCTAAATAATTTCAGAAACCTGCTAACTAACAAAATTGTTCCTAAAATTGTGTTAAATGGCAAAAAAATCCTAAATTGTAATAATCCCAAAAGTACTTTATGTCATGAACTTTCAATTATCGATTTGTTGTTACGCTACTAAAGACAATGTGGTAGTGCTTATACTGCAGTTTTTTCAGTGGCCAACTAGTTCCCTTTTTGGAATCTGAACAATGCACAATAAGTAGGAAGAAAATATAGAACATTAATCGTCAAATCATTAACAGAAAACTCAAGTTAATAGGTAGATAGAGCTTTTGTTTATAAAGCATCCCTTGTAAACACATGCGACCACGTAGATGGAGCAACTATAAAAAATTCTATACATGCTATTACAGATCTTCACTTCCATAAGGAAGTGATTGCATTCTCACTTCTCAGGAACTTCTCTCAAACAACCGAGAGAACTTGATGGCACACAAGCGCTGCTTTGTTGTTTGCTCTTGAGTCTGATAATCCTCCGCTCCATCTGTACACAAATGTGTTGAGAGTAATTTAAATGTAGTAAAACACAAGATTGTTTGAAAACAAAATAAATAGGCTATTACCCTTTAGTTATACTATGATATTACCAGCATTTGGGTACATATATATATATATATATATAGATATTAATTGCTGGTTCAAGCTGGACAATATACATTCTAGCTTGTTGAGTCATGGGGATAGCTTGGCTGGTAATCCATTGCACTTGATGGGAAACCATGACTAATCTTAAATCTTAAACCATCAATGCCTCCCAATGGGTGAACTTTTGAACAAGTGTCAACAGCATATATCATTTACATTGGTGCTTGATAATTCAAGCACACTAGTGAAGTTCAAAGGACTTAAAAGAGAGATTTTTGGGGAATTTTCAAAATTAATTTGGTAATGATTCCAGAAGAATTAGCCAGCAAGCTATATACCATTGCAAGGCTCTAGGTCTCCAGTTTCCAAGGTATCAAACAGCGTGCAATTTGGAGTTTTCTATACGAAATTATAGCAATTTTGCTATAGACTGTTTGGGCTGATAGAAAGTACTCCAAAAATAGCCAGGTTTAAATTATTTTGCTTCTAATTATGCTTGATTAGTTCCCAATATGGTTTTTCCAATTCCTATGTCTTGTTAATGGGTCTTGTTAATTTTGTTATGAACATTTTCTCAAGTTCTTGATTTTTATTAATTATTTTTGTCTGGGGGATGTAAGTTGTTATTACCATGTTTAAAGGGTTGTTCTAAGCTCATCACATATGTAAATTGGAATCAGAAAGAGAATTTTATTTTCAATTAATCAGCCTTTACCTTGTGAGTAGAGGGATTTCTAGTTTAATTCTCACCCTTCTGTGGATTCCTATAGGTGTTGAGTTTCTTGCTCTATATCTCTTTGGCAATTTCTAATAGTGGTGAGCTTATCAATCCATTTTGAGTGTGTACCTTTATTCCCTCATTACTCCCTAAACCAATCTGGTATCAATTTGGGGTCATTGTTTTGGTTGTCATGGATGGCTGTTGTTGTCATGTTTTGGTGGGGTCTTTGATTATAAATATTTACTAAATCATAGTAAGGTGAAGTTTGTGAAATCCGCATCTTTATGGTGTAAAATCCAATAAAAGGAGATTGTCCAACTCTAACCCTATTGGACTTATAATAAAGTTATTAAGCAAGCACTAAAGGGGGAGGATCAACCTTTTTCTAATAAGTAAATGATAATTTTGTTAAATATAATTGATGAATCAACTTGCAGAACATTACAAGCTAAGATTTAGAGAATCTAAAAATCCAGAAAAAATACAATAGGGATGTTGCCTAATGCAATCACCCAATCAGACAAAGAGCATAACATAATCTGTTTAATTACATAATCGGGTGTTCTACACCATCAAAAGCCCTACTATTGCTTTCTTGTCAATAAGTGCACGAGTTATACAATGAACAGCCTTCCCAAATCTTTTCACTTCTATAATTAATGAATCTTCTTTGCCATGAAGATAACATTTGGATTATCATCTTTTGCATTACCCATGATACTCCAACTAAAGCAAACACCAAAGATCACAAACCTCTAAACATGGAACAATGAAGCATGAGATGCCCTACTGTCCCCCCACTCTGTCTACTCATGCAACACTGATCTAAAATCCCAATGTGTCGTTTTCGTAAATTATCAACATCCTACCCAGTGTTGCTGTCCATCTGAAAAATGCCACTGTGCATGGCACTTTGACTCCCCAAATATATCTCTAGCCATAGTACCTACTCCTATCAAACAATCCTGTGATAATCAAGCTACTACAAACATTGCTTTGAATCCTTATATGAGTGGTCTTGCACATGGGGTTTTACGAATAGTAGTTCCATTGTGTTGTTCATAGAGTCAATACCTTGTTGTATATAATTCTTTTTGATGTAGTTCTCCGGGCTATTTTGTGTTCTTTATACATGTAGTCTTTTTTTAATAATTTTTTTTATTACCTATCAAAATTATGAAAGGACCAAGCACATCTAAGTAAACTGCTACTTTGTATGGGACAAGATACGAAGACGAAATAGCTACACCGTGTGTACAATCTGAGAACTAACTTGATGATTTTTTTGATAAGTAAGAATACTTTTAAGTTAAAGAGACTACTTCATGTACATATAATGAGCACAAAGAAGCCCAAAGAAAAGAACCCACTTGTTGATGTCTTTACTAAATCAGTATGTGGGATTCAATTAGAATCTATTTGTACCAAGTTGGGTTTATATGACATATATGCTCCGACTTGAGGGGGAATGTTAGAAACAAAGAGAATTGTATCCTTCTAGAAGGATAACATTGGTGAGATGTCCCTACCATGTCCATCTGTCACAATCAAAATGGAGTAATGCTATAGACACACTATTTTACAACATTTTTACAAACTGCTGATATGACTTTAACATTTTCCAAATAGTTATTGTAAGTAAAAATGTGATGTTAGTGATGAGCCTATATTAGAACTAGTAAGAATTCGCTACATTAGCAGTTAGTAAAAATGTTGTAAAATGGTTTGTGTATGTAGCATTACTCATCAGAATGTGCTTTATAATATTTTATAATCTCCCATATATATGGAATGAATTGGGAAAGGGCTGCTGGACTTAGAAATAGCCCATTTTCATTCACATTTTCCTTATTTGCATCTTCTTTATAACTAACACAGACAAACCAAGGTAGACATTGGTACAACCACGCGCACCCTTGTCCCTAAATTGAAAGCTATCCAATCCACATATGGACCCCTAAATAGTCTTGCCTCCCTAGTAGTCATATCTGCCACTTTCATCTTCTTGCCTCCCCTAAATAGTTGCCTCTCCATTTTGCAAGCAATTCCTATATAACTACTTGCTTCCTCGGGTCATTCACACCCCTAACATTCCATGAAATAATTTTGAGTTGCATTAATGGTAATGTAACATCCTTATCGAAATCTGATTTTCTGACCTACCAACCACGTTTCCTGCAATTGAGGAAGCAAATTCTTTAAATTCCCTCATAGCAATGGCCTAGAAATCTTTGCTTCATTTAGTCTTTGCTACCACAGATTTTCTCAACATTTACAAATGGATGTGTTACTTGCTCCTTGAAGGATATTACATAAAGGAGGTGGAGGAAATTCTTGATAACCAAGCGGTTACAATAGGAGTATTCTTGAAATAGCCGGGAAGAAAACATCATCACTAGAAAAATTCCTAGAAACTTCCAGATCCTTATAGAAGAGTACCGCCCATTACAACCCAAAATATCATCTTTCTATTTCTCCAACGTCCTTAAAATCAGGTTTCCATAATTTTCTCTCCAAAGAAGACTAACAAAGGTCAAGGAAATAAAAACTTAAAATCATACATATGAAAGATCAAGAATAATAATACAATGCCCTTTCCAATTAAACATTATCATGAGACTTTAGAAGATATAAATGAACATTGTGCAATACCTGAGCATAGGCCTCCAGCTTGTTTCGAGTGTGAGAAAATTCATTCTTTATCCAAATTAAGGCTCTGGAGAAACTGAAACAGAAAAATTTGCAATACAAAGGGGTCAGGGGATTAATAATTCATTTATGCAAGTATGAGACAAATTTAATTGAGAAATAAAAATAATCTTCTTAGTGTAAAAGGCAAGTTTTTAGTTACTGCAAAACTCAATGATACTGGCAGATTCATTCAAATGGAAGGAATTAAAAAACAACAGGAGGACAAACTTAGTGATTGAATGAATATAATCAGCTATGCCTTAATTTAAAATGTATACTTTACAAGGAAAACATCGAATTATATATAATCTATAATATATGTAAAATTGAGTTTGACTTTTGGTTGACCTTATAAGATTGTGCCGCATTAGCTTTTGGGGCCTCACGATTTTACAGGTCATTATTTTATATATGTAAATATTTTAAAATTATATTTTATATTTAAACCCTCTATTAAAATCTTGGCATGTCATATTTTATTTAAAAGGTAAATATATAAGTTCCATATACAAACTCAATCATAATAAATGCCTATTAATAACTACCACAATTATCAAATTTCATATCTAGACAAAAAAAGTAAGAGAGAAAAATCATATTAAGTTAAGCTTTCCTTTGTGCATTTCACAGGTTACCAACTAGCTAGTAGAAAAGTGAACAAAAAATCATTTTTGGAAAAATTGGTTACCCTCTAGTGTACATGTCAGAGCACATTACCAGCCTTTGTGCAGAGCTGGTATCTTTTCCCCTAAGAAAACGGAGGCCTAGGGATCAACACAGAAGTGAGGGAGGGCTACCTCCTTCATGTAACATAAATACATATAAATATGTATATATGTATGCAAGTTTGTGAATATATATGCATATATGTCAAAACACTCCTCTAACTTGCTATGTGCTTAAATTTTGACATGAAAGCAAGAAAAAGAGAGGTTTGGTTGGGTAACTCATAACCTAATTAGCGTGACATGCACAAGTGTGTGAAGTATTAGAGTACCTGACATTACCAATTAAGAAGGCCCAGTTTAAAAATAAAAATAAAAATCAATTGCAATAATTTATAACAAGGATTACAAACTCAATTACAATATATTCAGTCCTGAAGTTGAACAAGAAAAGAGACTTGATAGAGCAGTTTATGATGGAAATTAGAAAAAATAAATTACTCAAAAAATGTGATTAAAGAAATCTAAAACATCAAACAACCCCTAGCAATTTGTTTGGATGGATGATTATTAATTTTTTAGAATAGATGGAAAAGGGGATAAGCCCATGAACACCACAAGCATACAACAAAAACCACATTGCAAAGGGAAAACATTCGAAAAGGGAAAGGAAAAAGGGTAATCACAACTACAAGGACTTCAGGAACTCCCCAAAGTAGTCACATTTAAGTAAACTTTACACAAAAAGGAGGATGAAACCCTCATTTGATATCCTTCTATGACACTTCTTCCAATTGGTTACTGGTTAAACTACTTCATACTATTAACATTTTCAAGAGCAATAGTGACAGTGATTGGACCCACTGGTCCCATTAGGATTCAAATTTGATATACTAGGGGTCAAATTTTGAATTTTACTACGATCCTGGTATATTGTATTTGAAAAAGCTAGGTTAATGCTAGTATATCTTATATTCAAAATTTGTTAGTAACTTCTCCATGAGCAAAATGGATCTTAATTGCTTCTTCTCAATACGTCATCATTCATATTTAGGCAGTGTGAATAACAGAAATCCTTACTTTTCCTTGTTCATCTGATCACAAGACTTAATGAGATCAGCACATGCAAGTTTCACATGCTTGGCACCAATGCTGTAACACCAAATAAAAAAGTAAGATCCAGTTTGCAATCACCAAGAGATGGAAGGAGAAAATAATCTTCTACGTATCCCTTGAAGTAAACATAAATAATTTTGGGAAAACAAGTCTATAATTAAAACTTCCTTAACAAAATGAAATAAGAATTAAACCATTCACACCAAGTATCATGTTGAAAAGCTGATAATATTGATCATAAGAACAAGAGGAAAGTTATTCAATCTCATGATATCAATTTTAAAGGTTGCCATTGTTTCTAGATATAGCTTGAAACTTAGCATTATGTGATTCATATCTTAAATATTCAAACCACAATCAAGTAGACGTGTTATATTCAGTGCAGGTAATGGTAGTCTACATTTTGTGAGATCCCATTATATTACATTGACCATTACAAGTAGTGCTGAAAATTCTAGTACTCAATGTTGTTGATGTCATAAACATGAATCAGGAAGTTCAGCTTCTGATATTTAACCTTCGACCAAATCACAACATGTGTCAGGGGTAAGCCGGGTGGGATGATTTCCTTCTGACTCTACATACACTCAGGTATACATCAAGGATGGTACATACCAATGTGTCAATCACATTCTTCCCAAAACTCCAAAGATAAAGGGTGCATCTGAGTATCAAAGTGTGCAACTATAATTGATTCCTCTCTTTGGGAAAAATGAAGATACGACGCAGTGTATCATCCGTAACAAGGAATATTCATTATTCACTTCTACACCAGTATCCACGTATATAAAAGATTGGTGAGATTTGGGGGGACAGTTCCTCTTTGCATCATGTGGAAAATTTGGTGCAAGAGGAATAATCATACTTTCAATGATAAAGAGCTTGCAGGGAACTCACTGAAAAGCTTTTTATTTTTATTTTTATTTTTTTACGTTCTTTATTCGACTGGCTGCTTGCTTTGGGAAATTTACACTCTGATGCATTCTTGAATTCATTGTTCTAAACTTTTTATGATGACAACTTGATGATAAGATTAATTCTTTTTTAGTTTCAATGCATTAATTCTTTTTTGTTTGAATACAATTTTTTATTGCCTACCAAAAAGTTACAGCAATTTCCAGTAATAGTAGGAAAAAGGAGCTAATAAATTACATTTTCTATTCCATGTTCTATAAAAGTTTCATAGTTTAGACTGCTGGGATGTAAGTGCAAGAAAAACAGGTTCATGAAACAGGTGGTAAGGACAGACAATGCTTTCTTACTTTTACTACAAAGGAGGAAAAACAAATCTTAGCATTCTATTAGAATGAAGAAAATTTGATGATAAACTCCAGTGCTATTAAAATCTCAATGTGTGTTCTTACTTGATGAGAAAAATGATCAAACTGCCTGGGCAGATCATGCAAAAACAAGGTGCCTTCATTAGCACCCATATTATATGGTAACTACTATTTGCAAATAAGCAATGTCAAGAAGAACAACATAACTAAGCAAGCAAAAACTATTACAAGAAGAAGAAAAAAAAAGTATAAAATACTAAATAATCTTTCAATACTAGAAAAGAAATGAGAAAAAATTATCCAAATCTATAGATATATATTCAGTGGGTTGGATTGTAAAGCGAAAGGAAAAAGGCCTGGCTGAAATGGAACCAGTTACTACTAAAAGTTGAGAAAGGCATGTGTTTAGTCTGCCATGCCCTTCACTAAGATAGATGTCAAGTCCCAAACCTTTGATCAAAGCCTCCTGCTCTTGAGTAAGGCAAGACATTTTATAAAAACCAGCTGTCCTTTACACAATGTTAGAAGCAGCTTTTAAATATACCCAAATAGATCTGAATTGCCTTTCAATAACAGCAGCCTGTGAACATGTTTACATTACGAACCTTGACAGAGTTTCTCCATTTACCAGACATAGGTGAATATCATTAAGGTAATGCAATTGATAAATTTATCTATCATGCTACCTCAAGCTTCTCTCATCTACTTTGTGAACCAGTTCAGACAGCTTTGAGAAATCAACATCAGGACAATCACTGCAGATATAAAAACATGAATGAGAAATAACCAAAAGTAAATATAGAACTAGAATCTGTAACTGGAACCATGTAAAATTAAATGAATATGGAGATACATTTTGCTTGTAAGTTCTGATAAGATTGTTTCAACATCAACAAAGTACTTATCAATCAGCTGCACAACATGCTCAGGTTCCTCCTCACTTTTCAAAGTATGAATCTGAGAAAACTGATCATTTACTATCCCCTGCAAGCAATGAAATGAATACACATTATTAACTGTCTGAACTTTCTTTTCCAAACAAATGTTCAAGCCAGGATATGGAATCTCATTCAAAATTAAATCTAACTTGTATTAAAATGCAAAAGATGCAGGAACAGGTGAATTACTGCATTATCAGATTTTAGTATCCCAAACCTCAACTAGAATAAACATCCAAGAATTCAGAAGAATTCAATTATATTATGGTCAAGCCATTACAATTGAAAGAATATCAATTGGAGTTAATCCTCTAGAAGCCCCTAAAATCATTTCAATATACAAAAATTCTACAAAGTAGAGCAAAAGGACTGTTGGCAAAGAAGATAAAAAAGAACCAAATCAAAAACCAGATAAAAAGTTTTCTGTCACCTCGTCAAACAATGACTGAACATATCCATGGAGCAGTCCTTTAAGAATAGACAAAGCCATCTCTATAGAACGTGGTGTCAGAAGCCCTAAGAAACTGAAACTAAAAGAAAAACTTTAACTGTTTAAGAAGGAAACATTCTGCATGAGATACACTTGCTTCAGTGTGAGGTTTGAAAGACTAAATTAATTGCAGATGAAAACAATCTGCGTCAGACTGCCATGAGGTTAGCATGACTCTTTGTAGATATAACATCTAGAATTTGCAAATTAACATCTTTGCCATTCTCAATGACAAATGCCCTTCAAATCATCATTCTGTAATTACATTGTTCATATAGATAGATTAAGTGAGTTATAAAGATTTAGAATCATACAAACAATCATGGAATGATGCGTCAAGGATGAATAATGCCCATAGTGGCAACTTGATCGGGCCAGCAGCTCCCTTTGAATGATCCAAACTGTTGGACATGTATGATAATATGTAATCAACCATAAACCATTAAAGTGATTTAATGACAACCAGTAAATCAATAACTTTAGTTTTCTAATAATCAGACAACATATTACGACATGATAACAAACTGCTCTAGTGCAAAGCATAAAAATGGAATATTTTCACTTTTCTTGATAGGAAATGACACAATATATTAACCTTTCTCAAGATGGCTTCACCAACAAAATAGCTGTGTGGCAAAAAATTATTGGCTGGCTTCATAACTGCAAATTACAGGTTTAGGTTCTAGGGGAACTAATTTGAATGACAATACCTTTAAAATTTTTTTGAGAGAATTTTGCTGTCAATCAATGCAATAAATGGTGAGAGTCAAAGTGAAAATATATTTGGTAGGTAATAGCACCTAAATTACATATTCTTTTAATTATGCCCATTCCCTCTTCTACTTGACATGGTAAGAGTTGGATAACATTACCATGTCAGTGAGCACGATAAAAATTGTTGATCCACTTCTTAAAAACTTACTCTTTTAGGATAAGTGGTAATTCATTATGGTATAAATGCAAGGAGGTCTTGCATTTGAACCTCTTATAATCTCCATTTCTCCCATTTAAGTAATTTAAAAAAAAAAAAAAAATTTTAAATTGGTAAGTACGCATGCACCCATTGGATCCTAAACCCCAGACCTCACCGTCAATCCCATATTTATGAAAAGAGGAAGTATCATTTGAGTTAAAACTCATTGGCTACATTTAAGTTTGAAATTGCACATTTTGACCTCTACTTATGAGAGGAGTCTTGGGCCCACATGTCAGGTCAGGTGTTAAAAGGGAAAAGAGAGAGAGATTTGAACCCATATTTAAATTTATACCTATTAATTTGCACTTGTTTCAAAAAAGAAAAAAATTGCACTTGCTTTTATGACTATAAAGCTCATTGCCAAATATAAAGGGATTTGAACCCATAATTAAATTTATCAAATCAATTCGAACAACATGATTATTTACATTAATAAGAATAAGGTTTAAGAAAGTCTGAAATTTATTTTTCATGTCTTTTGAGCAAACAAATTTCAATATAATGTTCAACCATTTAGTTGCATAAATACAATATAATTGTCTGTCACTTTCATTAATAGCGATAACAGAACTAGATTCCTTATTGGCCCACAATGGTTTAAGTAACCTTTTTTTTTTTTGTTTTTTTTTTAGAAAGTGGTTTAAGTAACTTCTTTATTGAGAAATCTCTTTTTAAGAAATTTATGCACTGCTTATGCGACAGGATAGGATTTCAAATGACAGCTTTTCTTAGATTAGGTTTTATTTACTTGTTAGTTGCTTCGATAGAGTTGTTCTCAAATAAGGAAAGTTTTTAAATTGCAGCTTTATAAATAATTTTTTTTTTTTTAAAAATAAATTTATTTGCAAGTGAGACATGCACTTAGTGAGTCCTAAACCCATCAACTCACCCTCCATCCCGTTATTGTGGGAGGAGGAAGTGTCATTTGAGGCAGAGCACGTCGGCAAAAGGTAATAAAAAATGACAGATTTGGGGTTAAAGTATTTGTGCTTGTCTAAGAGAAGGCTTTTCATTAGAGTTATGTCAAATATGTTTGCATAATCTTGCCCTACTATGTAGCTCTACACCTCTACTTTTTTTCTTTTGGCTGAACAACATACTTTATTCCAAAAAAAAAAGTCAGAAAATGCCCACTGGCAAGAAAATGGGCCGATACAAGCTCTATGCCTCTACTTGCAGCAACCCATTACACAGGATAAGGATCACCTCTTCTAGCATCATTGGCATCACTCTGGTATTAGAAGTACAGTCTTAATTTTAAGGAGTAAATGGAATTCAAAGTAAAGGAAAAAAGCTTTGGTACATAAACACTTGGAATACTTTTGCTCCAGGGTTCAGTTTGTGAGAAAGCTGCTCAGAAACTTTTCTATTTTTCATAAGAACAAGAGAAATTTTAAATTTCAACTATTCAAAAGCAAAAAGAATTTATAGAATCTATAGAGATGACATTGCATTCATAACTCACAGGAAAAGCACTTCCAAGCTCCAATGATTAAGTAAGATCTAGTTGTACATTTTAGCCACCCAAATCTGTACTCACTGCTCAAACTGAGGCCTCTTGCATGACAGGGCAAATACCGCATTGTGATTATCAACAATGGAAGCTGCAAGAATACAAGGGCTTTGAGTGAAGATCTCATACTAAACTGCTGAAAGAATCACATCTCACACCATAATGGATTATTTAACTTGAAGAATATTTAACAACAATGCATTTTTAGTTTTTTCACAAGCCTGAAAAAGAAAAAAAATTTACAAAATATTATTGATGTAAAAGCTTACCCTATCAAAATAGATTATCTATTCTGACATAAGATTAGTTTTAATATGATGATGAACATTACAATTTCTCAAAAATGATGAATTTTCTTTTATTCTTTTCTTGGTCAAATTATAATGTGATAAACTAATTTTCTTTTGCCTTTAAAAGATAAGTCACAGTTCCCCAAGCAAAAAGAAAAGACAACATAGGAAAGTCAAAGTAAGTTATCTTATCATGGCACCAGTCTGAATATTATTTACTGTGAACACCATTTATTGTTGTGCACAAATAAGATGTGTTGCACCATAACTAGTCCATCAAAGGTATACATGAGCAAAGTACCAAACAAGAATAAAACAGTACTTATAAAATTTATAAAATCTAATTCATGTCGATTAAAGTATCCCAGAGAACACTTGGAGACTAGGAAATCAACTAACTCAAGCTGAAAATACAAACAAGATTATATCTGATGAAAAGAATAATTTAACCTGATAGAGCATAGCTAAATTATTAAATTCATTGGCGATGATAAAACAGTTTAATCTGTAAAGGAGAAAAAGAAACTCTATAGAAAGAAATTGAAAGAGAGAGTGACAGACAGTAAGGCATGTGCACAGAATGGATGAGCAGTGGAAATGACAACTGTTGTCTTTATGCATTTTTCCTGTTTCTCTCTACCATATTTTCCATTTCTATCTGCATTTACTTGTTTTGCTTCTTTACTCTTTCCTTTCAGAGTTGCTTTTGATTTTGTTCACACCCTACTGAACGATTTCTTATCAAAATGTCTTATCTAGAGTCCTTCACCCTTACATATCATAACCAGAACCAATTAAAAATGGTAATGAATCTAGCAATGAATAATTTAAGAGACAAATGGCATTTTTAAAAGAAGCATTTCCAAATTGAACCCTAAAAGAAAAGTGGAACAGAAACGGATGAAGAGTGATGTCACAGAGGTAGCAGAATTGGTGCCAGGGATTTGCTCCCAATGCCAACTCCTATAGGACAAAAGAGTGATGTCACAGAGGTAACTGAATGCAATCCAGAGAGAGGCAATTAAGACCAACCAAATCTAACAGAACCTTAAATGAAAAGGAAAAGATTCTCTCACACAAAACTATTACTGAAATATTTCCTGTAAAAGACTATGAGTTTTGTCTTTTAATAAGATAAACAAAAAGGGCATTGTGTGAGGAAAAAAATAATGAGCTACAATGTTAAATTAGTTCGCAGCATTCTTCCATTCCTTAAGGTCCTAATCCCTAGTTCAGTTAGGATATGATCCAAGGCTGTAGAGACAACCAAAGATTTGACTCAGTTAGCATATAGTGCTTTACCACTGTGCAAGTACACTATCGGCAGAATGAAAAACCTTAGGTCATAGACACTTCGGTATTAAGTAGAAATGCATGCTTTGTAATAAGACAGAAATTTTTTTATTATGATTTAGATTTAACCTATGGATGCATTTGGTTAATTTGAGAATGTTGGAATGTGGGGAAAGAAAACCTACCAACTTTTAGAAATGTGACAGTTTGAGCACATTTGGATTGTGTAAAAATTACACTTCCCTGTGAGAGTACAAGGTTATCAAGTTCTTTTCTTCAACAACAAAGCTTATTTAAAAAGAAAGGAAGTGGCCAAAGCCCCTACATTGGTTGAGGAAGGGACCCAACTGATGCAATAGATATTTTTTTAATTTAATTTTTGAAGTCAATTGTATTTTATCTTTTATTTTTTTTTTTGATAAGGAAGAAAGCTTTTATTAGAAATAAAGAAATTACATAGCATCCTTTGTACACAAGCAGTCTACTCAGACTCGGACACCTACAAAAGCATCACCTAAAAGAACAAGCATCTAAAAACTCAACTAGATTAGAACAAGAATGACATTTCCAAATAGCCATCCAACCAAGGTGTGCAGCAGGATAAACTTTAGGTCCAGCAAAGAGCGCTCAACTGCCTAAAAAATGTGACTATTCTGTGCTCTCCAAATGGTGCACATGATGCACAAATGAGCTGCATTCCATACAACAGCACTCTGGTGTCTACCAGAAGGCCCCTTCCAGCGAGAGCCAGCATGTCTACCACCCTCCTAGGCATGGTCCAATGGAGATGCAAAAGACAAAAACACCAAGGACCAAAGCTGGGAAAATTATAGTTTTTGTAATTCAATAAATGGAATTTCTCAAGTCAATTAGAATTAGAATTAGGGTTTTCCTATGTCAATTAGAATTAGGGTTAGTTTTATTAGTCTATATAAGCACAGTATTATTCTCCTATGGAGAAGATAACGGTTTGATTGATGAATAGAACTTCTCTTGGAATTTATCCAATGGTCTGTTGTTGACACTAGCCAGCCGTAGGGTGCCAATTCCTAGAGGTTTTGTTCCTCTTGCTTGGTGTTGACTCCTAGGTTATCTGTTCTTCTTTTTTTTTTTTTTTTTTTTTTTTTTTTGTTCTTCAATTTTATTGCTGCATCGTTTTGGCCGTCTTTCGTCAGCAAGGGTCAATGTCTAAGGCTAAGAACTTCTAGAAGGTCAAGAAAAGAAAGTGAAACATCTTCTTAGATCAACTCTTCTTCCCTCTCTCTCTCTCATCATTAGATCATATCAACAATATTCGACCATGGAATTAAGTATTAAAGAAACCTCTAAACTCTAATTTCTTCATCTTCAACTAATTAGAATAACATCAATAAATATTTCCTACAAGGCATACTTTTCTTCAATTTTTATTAATTTTGTACCCTAATTAATAGCAGCATCAAGGGAATGCATAAACTCAAATTTTTTCAAGGATCAGTGATCCATAAATTCATCATGAAAACAAACAACATCTTGCTTACCCTAGCAGATACTAGCTTAAGTAAAAATCAATATTCACCATATCTGCATAGCAAGGAAATCAAAGGTAGAAAACTTTCTGAAATTAGAAAGTGAACAACTTTTTGAGCATTTATTGCTTCATGTGCCCGCACCAAACTTAAATGTGGAATCTCCAAAATAAGGCATTTAGAGTAAATAAGAAGTTTAATTTGCACTTAGCAGGTTTATCTGTAGCTAGAGATAACAAAACTTTCTGTGACTATGACTCTATGCGGTTCACAACTAACTTGAGAAACACCTGACAAGTATTGGGGGTACAAAAATATATTGCTGGTCCGTTAAATTTCTAATTCTTTCCCACTAAATTTAATTGATTTCCTTGCTTACCCACCATTTATTGAATGCACAACTAATTAGTTAGCATATTTAACAGTCATATAAAGCCAAAATCTACTGCTTGGCAACATCACTAACAAAGTTAGTGCCTGATTTTCCACAAACATTTCAGGTTCTATGATTTTAAGGGAATTCTAGAATAACAGCTTTCAGTGTTTTAAATAAAATCCCCATGAACTTAGCACTTTTGGGAACAACACCATTCACATAAGCAAGTCATTAGTTGGTTCAACTAGATATGATATGAAGTTAACATAAAGATACAAATAGACCATATATAACAAAGCTGATCTATCTACCACATTCTCCTGTTTCGAACCTCACATGTCAGATTTTCAATCAGATATTATTTAGCTGGAGAGATCATATAGGACCCATCTAGTGACATGTTTCAGCTTCCTTTCAATGTCCATTCTCAAGGTCAATGATCTTTCTTTCCATCTGCAGTTGAAGTTGGCCCAGAGAAGAAAATAATTAGAAAATGCAAGCACTCGAAAAGGTTCTTACTCTTAAAATGTGTTCAATCAGTTTTCAGGCCAAAGGGAAAAAAAGGAGAAGCTTTGAGGACAAATTTTATTGAGAAACATAAACATTGAGATTCAATCATTACTGAACATATATACTTAATTCCACCATCAACAGCATTTAATTAATGTCTTCAATCTTTTGCTTCACAATCAACTTAGAATAACTGCAACACTAGGTCTCTCTCTCTACTCACCTAGACTTTCTTTGTCCCAAATTCTCTTTTCTTTTGTTTGTTCCCCAAAATACTACCCTTTTGTCCGCAAACCCTTTATAAACAAAAAAAACTTCTCTGCACATGCATGTGTGTCTTGATTGCTGGTTGGGAGGAGGGCACAGGACATGCTAGTTGTCAGTATAAAATAAGTAAAATTCAGATTAAGAGAATGCATGAATTAAGGTTTAAGATTCAAGCAATTCACACTTCAGAAAATAAATTACTAATTTCTAACACAATTACTCATCAACACATATGGATGTCTAGAAATTATGCAAGAGTATTTTGCAGATATGCATAAGGGAAGGGAACCATAGACAGCAAATTTCACCTACATACTATAATCAGAACCAGCTCAAGGTCAAAGTTGCTAAACATCACTCTGCCACTGTCTACAACAGCACAATAAAGCAATTAATCACAATAATCACATAGCCATTGATTGTATTAACTAAGATTCTTTGGTAACCTGAAATGAAATTTATAACCCATGTCTTAGATGAGCTCTGTTAATATCCAAAAGAAATTTAAATACCAACACCATTCTCAAATGTCAGAAGGGTTATACTTCCATCTAGTTTCTACTAACTTTTCTACATGAAAGTAAAAAAATAAATAAATTACAAAGACCATGTTGTATTTTGATTAAAAAAAAAAAAGCACAAGAAGGTAGAATGTGCTATTTATTCCCAGAAGAACTAGAGAGAATGATTATTAGAAGTATAAAAATTAATCTATTCACCACCATACCTGAACAACAGTCTCAAATTTTCTTTTCAGTTGGGAGAATTCATTCTTAGTCCAATACAGAGTCTTGGAGCAACTGAAATATCACAATTTAAACAAAAATAGATGCACATTAACAATCCACATACGTAGATAGAAACATACATTTTAAATAATAAAAAAAGACACACACGCACAATAATAATCATAAAGAAAAAAGTACCGTAAAAAAGAGAAAATATCTTAAGTTTGATAGAGACAAAATAAAAGTTAATTGTGGAATATAAAGAAAAATGGAACAAAGAGAGAATGTTTACATGCTTTAATGGTGGACATGTATGGTAATGAAATTAAATATCCACTGACAATTTTTTTATAGGCCCACCAATGCAATGATCCATTCATAATAAAGTGACCAAATTCAATAATAGAGGCATCAAAGAATTTTTAAACATTTGCATTAAAATGTCAACTTATTGCTAACATATCACAATAAAGTCACATCAGCATTGTTCTCAATATATTTGACATATTGATAGTATAATACTTTGCGTACCAAAAGGTACTGTTAATAAACCCACGGGTACTAAAACCATTAAAAGAACCCTCAATAACACATGGAGATATTTTTCAAGGACATTAATCACTAGATCATGTAATTTTCTTTTTATTTTTAGAAGCAACCAAATACAGAAATCAAAACTTTTTTATTTTTATTTCGGATTAGTAGAATGTTTTTTAAAAAATATTCACAAAACGGGGCGGTACTCCATTACGTGCCTAGGTGGGACTTAGTAGGCATACAAAATGCCAGAAAATAAAAAAGACAAAACTAATTACTGAAATTAAAAAAATCCAGAAACAATAAAATAGTAAAAATGGAAAAACAGCTAATTGCTGCCATCCACTTGTAAAGCAACTCAAAAGCATCAACTCTAGCAGAGAAAGCTCTTCAGCACCAAATGTCTAAAGAATACGTTTTCTCCAATGCACCACTTACCATAGTACATATCATGCAAGGCACCTTTCTTCAACACTAATAAAGTTTTAGTAATTGAAGATAATATTTGGACACCTTTTGGCAGTAACAACGTGTGTACTTTCTACACATGATATACCTGCCGTGAACTGTAATTATATGATGCTATTATCTTATAATGTGTATAAATACGGATTGTATTTACTTCCAAAACTTGTGTTATATGAATTAATATACTAAGACAAACTTGACTGACATTTACGAATATATTTATTGTTAATTAATAAGAAAAAGTACATCAACGTATAAGCCAATCATTTTGAGGATTTTTTAACCTTCCGACTTATCAAAAAAAGATGAAATCTTAACCTTCCAAAAAATTGTTAAAAATGTTTTTTTGGACTAGAAAGGGGAGTCTATGAATAGGTCATGAAGATCGATAACCTATTGGAAGAAAATATTAGTACTAGACACATAACTAAATTGAGAATCTACCATTTGGTGACTTTTGTTTTTTAAGCAATTATGCCATAGCTTAAATCGTCGATTTGATTTCAATTTCAAGAGATCTCAGAACTGGAACTGATGACAAGATACTAGTTTGTGCTCAAAAGCCAAAGCTCTCCATATATTTCTCATCCACTTTGTCCTTGATGCCTTCAATTGCAAGGATAACTGAAGTGTTATGCACTAGTATGAATATCTACCAAATTGATTTATTAAAGATAGCTAACCAGAACTCAGGACATCATTTTTTGTAAGAGCATTTTCACTACTTGAGTCAACTGCTTAAACAACTCATCCATTAAGCATAAGTTACCTTAGTCAATTATCCATATTTGGTAGAACCCATTCAACCCCAGTAAAGAGGGAAAAAACAGGAGGTTGAGAAACACACACAAATATGTTAAAAAGAGAAGTTGGAATATAGGAGCCATTCCAGTCATCTATCAATCATAAGAGTGACAAGAAATTTGATCAATCAACACCGGATACAAAACAAGTCCCACAAAATGCAGAGAAGAAAAATTAAACTCTAATATCATAGACCAAAACTAATAGATATAAGTCATTGGTTATTCAAATAATACTCTAATGCATAAAATTAGATGGGTTGAGTTCAAGTTACACCCAATGTAACTTTTGTTAATGTTACATTACTCAATAACTTTTTATTGGATGAGTTTTTGACAAATCCACTGGATTACTTGGCCACTTTATCCTGTCGATACTTGCAAAAGATCAGGATTATGATATATCAATAACTATTTCATCTTTTTTTTTTTTTTTTTTTTTTTTTGTGTGTGTGTGGAAAATTACACACACACCCGATGGATCTTGAACGCATGATTTCACCCTCCACCAAGCTTACATGAGGAGGGGGTGTCAGTGGAGTTAGAGCTCATTGGCATTCCATCTTTAAAATATTTAATTTTGCATTTTAATATTATACAAAAAACATGAGTTTAGTGATTTAAAAAATGTGTTTGTGTGCACAATAATAAATACCACAATACATTTATGCAAAATTTGATAATTTTTTAAGAAAACAAGTAGAGAGGCAAATAAAACCCTAGACTTTGTGCAGTCTAAATAATATCTATACCAATGACTCATTTAGTTAATTTTGATACTAAGGCTTAAACTGTGTGTGGGTACATATATACATATATATATATATATATATGTGTGTGTGTGTGTGTATATATATATTTATGTATGTATGTATTAAGTAATAAGGAAATTTATTAATAAAAGGAAAGCTCAAAGGCATAACTACAAAATAATCATTCATAAATGCAGCAAAATTCTTTAGAAATCCTTGAAAGGGAAAAAAAATGTACAAGACCTACAGCATGAAGATAATAGTTCTACAAGATATACTGAACTTGTTGATTGACAGTATTTTCAGGGACAAAATAATCATTTAGTCATGAACATGTATATGACTTTCTTAAGCTAGAGGATATAGACATAATAGACAGCTAAGTCCAAAAAAATACAAAAAAGAGAGAGAAAGAAAGGTTTTCTTACTAATCCTTATCATTATCCTCACAAGCATGAAGGAGTTCAACACATGCATGCTTGACATGCGCTGCACCAACACTGTACCAAGAAGGAAAGGAACATATAATTGTATTGTTGAGACAATCATGGAAAGAAGAAAAATGATAAAATTAGATAACTAGATGCATTCTCAGTCCATGTGATTAATGCTGCGACTAAATAATGACTCAAACATTCATATTCATAGTGTTTTCAGGTAGAATGGAAAGGGTAGTACTGCCAAAACTAAATAGGACACAATCATCTGAACCCTAGACCACACACACACACACACACTACCCCTTAAAGAGGGTACATCCTCTAGAACAGTCATTACATGAGATGAAAGCTGTAGCGACAAACTCAAACTCAAAAAGAAAGGGGAAAAACTTCTCCTTGGGGTTGGGCAATTATAGTAAAAAAAAAAAGACTCAAACATTCATATTCATAGTGTTTTCAGGTAGAATGGAAAGTGTAGTACTGCCAAAACTTAATAGGACACAATCATCTGAACCCTAGACCACACACACTACCCCTTTAAGAGGGTACATCCTTTAGAACAGTCATTTACATGAGATGAAAGCTGTAGCGACAAAACTCAAACTCATAAAGAAAGGGGAAAAACTTCTCCTTGGGGTTGGGCAATTAAAGTTAAAAAAAAAAAAAAAAAGAAACAGCAACTCATTTTCATAATTAGAAATACAGACTTTCTGACACCACCCCCCCCACAAAATAAAAATAAAAACACATTACACTTAAGTTAGACATATAAAAGTCACCATATAATACAGACACAATTTGAAGATTTCTAGTGAAAGTGTTTATTATTCCAAAAAATAAACACGTTTCTTTATTGTAACATAATATGAAATGTTACCTGTTTGATTGCTCAAATAATTCATGAGCGGAAACATTAACCTGATGAAAATCAACATTCTCTTGGTTGCTGCAGATAAGTATGGAAAATGGATTATAAATTCATAACCAACTTTACTTTACAAATGATAATCAAGTTATCAACTTCCAAACAGAACTTAAACTAGTTCATAATTACATGTGATCCGTCAACTGAGTGAACAAATTTTGTGCAGACATGCAGTAGCTGGTGACTGCTCTCACAGCATAATCTGGTTGATTAGTTTTCTTCATTTGTTGTATTTGCCAGAATTGGTCATTCACATATCCCTGAAAACAATTAAACATTTTCCAAAAACTTAGCATTTTCTTTCCAAACCACAATTTATAAACCATTTCAACTTATCAATAAATTGTTATAAGATTTGAAAGAAACCAAAAACAATTTTTTCAATCTACTTATAAAAAAAAAAAATGTTATTTTCCCAAAAATCTTGTAATGAAAATATGAAATCATACAAATCAAGAGTGATAGTGGAAAATGTCGCACAAATAAAAATCATTTTATCATGTCAGTTGTGTTTGGATTTGAGAAATTAAAATCTAGGGCTTCGAAGAACAATTATGAGTATATATTGTTTGATATAAATTTTACAAAAATGAGGGTTTAAATTTTGATATTATGGATTTGAAATTACATTTTACACCTTATTATTTCAAATCCACGTATGAACAAAGCTCAAATCCAATCATAAATTTTATCAATAGGGAAAAAAAAGTTGACCTCCAGGGTTGGAGAAATCTCTTCCAATCCATTATGTGATGGTTTAGACGAAATATTAAAGCTCCATTTGTTTTGAAATAAAATATTTTCAGAAGACGTATTATCGCTCTGTTTGTTTGGAAGTAAAATATTTTATGGACCATTTTCAAGTGCAGGGATTCGATCACTGCAGACACCATTCTGATGACCGGTGCCGGATGTCTGGTCATTGGAGCCGCCGTTCCGACGACCAGTGCCGGATGTCCGGTCATTGGAGCTGCCATTCCGACGACCAATGTTAGAGATTCGGTCACCGAGTGTTGGCGGTCCGGTCGTAGGAGACACCGTTCTGGCCACTAGTGTTGTAGTCTGATCACCGGATATACCACTGTAGCGGTGGCCACCGGAGCTACCATTCCAGTTGCCTGTTTGCCGAACCTCCGGCACAATAACCCACTTTAGGTGGATGTTTGAAAAGTTTTACTTGACATACCAAATACTTCAAAATATTTTACTGAATATTTTATATGTAAGATATATTTTACCTTTATATTTTACTTCAAAACAAAATATAAATTAAATCATTTAAACAAGTATGATTATTAAGTTGATTCTCAAAAAAAAAGAAAAGTATGATTATTAAGTATAACTTAAGTAATGTAACTAAAAATACATATGGATGACAATTATATACATCATATCTATAATTTCACATTCAATGTTCACATGTAAAAGAACAACGCTACCATAACAAAGTTCATTTCAGGGCTTTTTTTTTAAGTCAGCACTTGAACAGTGTATCAAAGTAAATGTATAGTATTCTCTCTAATGAACAATAATTAAAAAAAAATATTTTATTATTTTTAGTTTTTAGTTTTCAGCAAAATAAGCTTTATCTAAACACACACCTAGTGAGTTGATGTTGTGAGCTATAACAAAATTCATAACTTTTTGAGAGAATGTGTAGAATAGCTGTTAATAGAGATTCAAAGTAGTAAGTTAGGCAACGTTTCAAAATTTTAAGAAAAATAATATCTCGAGTTTGAGATCCATATTAAAACTCGAGTTTTATAAACTCGCTTTGCGAGTGTTTTGCTAGACGATTTGGATTGAAAATGCCACACAGATTTCGAGTCTTTAAGACTCGAATTTCATGCAAAATTTTTTTTCTTTATAGTGGCGTTTTTAAGTCCTATAGTGACGTTTTTAAGTCTTATAGCGGCGTTTTCCTACAAATTTTTTTTTAAGTGTGATCACCCCATACCAGGTTCAAGGAGCCCTATAATGGCGTTTTAAAGCCTTATAATAACGTTTTAAAGCCCTATAGCGGCGTTTTCCTGCATTTTTTTTTTATAAGTGTGATAACCCATATCAGGTTCTAGGAGCCCTATAGTGGTGTTTTTAAGCTCTACAGTGAAGTTTTAAAGCTCTATAGCGGCGTTTTTCTGCAATTTATAGAAATTGAGTCTTTAAAACTTGATTTCCACATGAATTTTTTTTACATCAGATCCATTCACTTACCAATTGAGACTTAAAAACTCGAGTTTTAGACACTCGAAATGCTAATTTTCAGCATTATTTTGAACCGTGACAACTAATTAAATTTTTTGATATTTATTGTTATTTGGAAAGGGTGTTCTACATTTTTTCACAACTCTCTACTATTAAGTTGGTATTGTGAGCAGTGGAGGTGTGGATTTTGTTATGGACCCACCACTCACTTTTGGCAAAAAAAAATTGTTAACTTTGTTGTGATATTAACATTTTTAAATGCAAGATTAGTGATGTATGCTAATGATGTACAATAAAGAGTGTGAAAATCAATTCCCTTTTCAATTTGGAGGAAAATTCTTTTTTTTTTTTTTTTTGATAAATGGAGGAAAATTCTTTTAAGAAAAAATTGGTCTTTTCATACTCTATTCAAGATATTTAAAATTAAAAAAAAAAAAAAAAAATGACAACGAAAATCCTTCTCTTTAAATATCTCTATCAAAACGAAAAATATAGTAGCAGTAAAAGCATGTAACAAAATCAGTGCTTTTTCCGAGAATGCATGTGTAAAAAAAGCAGGGAATTTTTTTTTTTGGTGGCTTCCAAATGTTTTAAAAACAAAGATTTCACATTTCAGAACCAAAATTCAAAATGAAAAACATGTTGAACAAAAGAGAAAAACGAAACAGTGAAATCTGATTAGCGATTACCTCGTCATACATGTTCTGAATGAAGCCAAAGAGCAGAGCTTTCTGAATCTCCAAAGACATTTTTTTTTCCTCACACACAAACAGAGAGTAGAGTGAAGGATTTTAGGCTAAGCAGTGAGAAGTGAGAATGGGGGTTTGGTTTTTATAGAATAGTTTTTGATTCTTTTTAAGAGGCTGAGATAGCTGTCTGTGACCCTGGTTCTGGTTCTTTTTGTCGTTTAGGTATGAAGAAGAGAAACGGGTGAGGGAAAAGCACTAGGGTCTTATTTACCCCTCTACTTTAAGAAATTAACCATGAGGGCACCATTTTTATTTTTATTTTTAAAAAAATTCATAAGAAAAGCTTTTTATTTTATTTTATTTTTAATTTGAATTTCTTCTTGTTTATGGTTTTCTACTTGAGCACATTTTGTTAATGATTTTGAGTCAATTTTTAATATTAGTCTAAGTAAATTTTATTCTCACTTACTCATTAATATAAAAAATTCCACTTTAAACATATTTTAAATATGAAAATCATAAATGACCGTTGTAGTTGCACGATTTTCCTGGCCCAACTTATGTTGATTAGGCCCTGGCCCAAAGCGCAACCCACAATAATTATTTGTAGAGGATGGGTCAAAGAGCTTGGCCTCAGTGAGCCTGTTCGGTCTAATGCCTGGACAATATGGTTTGCAAAAAGAGAATAGAAAACACCAGAATGGATCTTTCTCAAGTCTGATTTTATTTCTTTTTCGTTCCTGATACAGTTTTCCGTCCCTTTCTTTGAGGGACTCCACTACATTATATATTTTTCTTCTTTTCATCTCAGCCTTACACCTGTTAATCATCCAAGCATCCACTTGAGCACCTGTCCCATCAGACGCCCTCATCAGACCCTTTGTGAGTTGCAGAGGCCAAGGCGGTACTGTTCAGGAGTCTTTTCCTCATTAATGCGGCCAAGAGGGTGGTTGGGGCGCAATTAATGTGGTGGTAGCTTTCCGTGAGATATTTTGGATTTAATTCGTTTTATATGTTGGGAAGACGAGCTGAAATGGCTGGGGCAAGTTCCTCGTCTGGGCTTCGCGATGTCCGAGGAGGAGTTACTCCTCGGAAAGGTTTCCTTGGCGCTATTGGGGTTGAATAGCGCTTCTTATGAGGCTTTTCTTTGGATAGGACGCTCCTCGGACGGGCCTGAGCTTGGAATAGCCCATCATTTTTGGGCCGGGCCCCATAATAGCCCTTCAAAACTCCGGTTTTTACCTCCCTCCGAGGGGAAAGGCGGGGTTTTGATGTTTGTGAGTGGAGGGAAATAAGGAGATCGTGGGGCGCGCGTGCGGACCGTTACTTTTGACGCGCTACAATTTACGAGGCGTGGCCATTAACTTCTGGAGGCGTTATGTTCCCTTCATCCAACAGCTTGGCGTGGATCGAACGGCCATCGTTTCTTCCCGTATTTCTAGGCAGGGATGATCTTTTCTCTCTCCTCCCGGCTATATAAGACGCCAGAGGGGTTCAGTTCCTTCTTTCATCTGCATTTCGCAAACCTCAAAAGACTCCAGAGAACTCCATCGAATCCCAGAGATATACGAACACTCGCGTCCGTTACGCCGCCGTAGCCGTTCTTGTGAAGCGCTTCGTCCAAGAGAGATTCCCAGGCGTCCCCTTGAGCGTTTTGTGAAGGTACCAGTACATTTCGCCTTTCTCTCCGTTTCAATTCCCTCCTCGGACTCTACTTTTCTTTTCAGTCTTTACTTTCATTTCCCCAGTTCAGTTCAGATGGGTAGATTCGAAAAATTAGTAAAAACTCCTGCCGCTATGGAAGCCTTTAGGGCGAAATACCACATTCCCCCGAGGGTTGGGCTGCGGCACTGTCCTCTTGAAGGAATATTGACAGATAGAGTTGAGGGAGAAGTCGTTATCCCCATGATTGCTTTCATAGAGGGAGGGATGACACTTCCCATGCGTAGGATCACAAGGGAATACCTGTTCAACCATAGGTTGACGCCGTATCAGTGTGCCCCGAATATGTTCAAGATACTAGGCTGTGTAGATGTCTTAAACGAGCGGATGAATCTAGGCCTCACTTGGCACGATGTGGCTTATCTGTACGAATGTCACCGCCTCGGGGATGATGGGTATTATCTTAAATCCCGGAACGAGGACGTTAGGTTGATCTCTTGTCTTCCAGTTTCCAATAAGACCGTGAAGAATGACTTTCTCATTGCTTCTGGGGAGTGGTTCGACAGTATTCACTGTCCAACTCGGGCAGGAAACCCAGGTGCGGCGCTTTTAGGATTGATCCTTTTTTTGGGGAAAGGATTTAGTGTTGAGAGGTTATTTTTTCTTGCTTTCTTTGTAATTGGAAAATTTCATGGTCTGACCTCACTTTTCTTGGTTTGTTTGCAGAAAAAAATCACGTTGCTCCTCGGATAAGACTTGTGAACGTGCCAGCGCTAAACTATCTTCTCAGGTCGGAGATTTACACTACCGAGGATGGACAGTTGCGTGCGGCCCATCTGGTTTTGGGCTATCAACCTCTGAGCAGCGCTTTCCAGGCAGTTGGTCACGCTATAAGGGCTGTCAGTCCGAGGCTGGCTAGAATTGACGTGTCCTAGGACGGATTCCTAGCTGACCACGATTTGCCACCAGTGGTGTTGCCAGGTGTCAGAAATCCTTACTTGGCAAAGCAGCTACCTCCGGTAAACGAGCCTGGTGCTGCTATTTTGGTTGAAGAAGAAGCTGAATCATCTCGTCTCTCCCTTGAGGAAGAAATAGACAAGTTTTACTTCGAGGAGGAAATTCAGCAAAACCCCTTGGTGGAGCTTTCTAATCCCGAAGCAGAGCAGGACCAACATTCCGCGGTTGGTGTTCCCTCAATCGTTATCTGCTCGGACGATACTTCAGACGAAGAGGTAGAGCCCATGGCAGGAAAAGGAAAGTCTCTAAAGGAGCTGATATCCTCTCGGGGGAAAGGTCAGTCGTCAAAGGTTCAGCCATCGAAGGGACCAAGTCCATCAAAGGTCAAAACCCTTCCCCCTGTGGTCCCCCAGGGCGTCTCGGACCCTGGCCTTAAGGTTAATCCGGACCTGAAGAAGAAGAGGCCGGTTGACACTCCTGAGGAGGGTGAGATGGTTGCCCAGCCGACCAAGCAGCAAAAGACCACGCGGGCGCCAAGGAGCAAAAGGGGTAACTCCTCGGAGAGCCGGGATGAGGAGAACCTTGCTGACGTTCGTGCCTCCCCTCGTGTATGGAACTCCAAGCTGGAGCTGGATGGGGTTGCCATCCCCTACAATGCTTCGGTCCGAGAGTATAACCGAGGCCGGGCAGGGTACGTGGCGGATGCCTTAGAGCAACCCTTACTCCTTCCTCGGGACATGGAGGCCTATAGGCGATTCTCTCAGCCCGAGCTCTTCCGATCCCTAAAAAGGGATCTCGCGTTGGTAAGTAATCCTTTTACTGTTCTATTGATTTTCTTATCTTGTTAGATTTCTGTAACACTCTTGTTTCGTTCGCAGATTACCCAACAGGTGTTCGTGGCTGATGAGTTTTGCCGCGATAGTCGAAGTCGGGTTGAGGTTGAGACCCAGGCTCGGGCAGAGATGGAGAAAGCCTTGGGGTCTCTCAAGCACGAGCACCTTAAACTCACAGACGACTTTAAGGTGTCGGAGAACCGGCGCAAAAGTGCAGAGGCTGGTTTAAAGAGTGCTGAGACCCAGGCGGAGGACCAGCGCAAAGAGCTGTACACGACGCAGCTTGACCTCACCACCGAGAGGCAGGTAGTGCGGGATCTCAGGGCTGCCCTGCAAAAAGTAGAGGATGAGCTGAGGCTGGTAAAGGAGGAGGCCCAGCTGATCCGAGAGGCCACAGAGGCTGAGAAGAATGCTGCTCGCCAGCTCGGGGCCGAAGAGACGGAGGCCAGGCTGTCGGAGGAGATTCCTGAAGTATGCAGAGAGTATTGCGACATTTCATGGGCTCATGCTCTCGACGCTGCAGGAGTTCCTGCGGATTCGGCCCTAAGATTGCCCGAGAGCATCTTCTATCCTCCGGAGATCCGAGCTAACCCTGATGAAGCCCAAGTCGCTTCGGAGCAGGACCTGGCGGTGCCTGATGCCGTCCTTGTGCCTGATGTGGCTAAGGATCCTGCCACAGACTCTACCATTGAGGTTCCTCCTCCTCAGCCCGAGCAGAAAGAAGATTCTCCCGCTAAGGCTTAGCCTTTTAGGCTTTTTTTTTTTTTTTTTTTTTTTTTTAAATGAGAGTTGTCTTGTTTTTTCATTCTTTTGTAAGGACCTCTCTTTCTAATGTACTCGGAATATTAATATAAAATGTTCGTTTTGCTTACTATGAATGTATGTCAATAGCGCTTTTTTTTTTTTTTTTTTTTTTTTTTTTAAGCATTTGCAACGAGGTAGATACAGGCAAACGGTCAAAGTGAAAATGGGTTTTTGGGTTGCGCATTTGAGGGTCGCGATGGTGCTAGACTGTGCGCATGTATTAAAAGTGATTTCCTTTAAGTAATAATCTCCCAATCTATCACAAGTAATAATCTCCCCAAAAGTCTTTGGTCCGAGGAGCTAGGCAGGACTCAGGTTCTGCTTAAAACTATGAATTGTCATGAGTAATAATTTCCCCTAAAGTCTGTGGTCCGAGGAGCCATGCAGGACTTAGGTTCTATTTAAAACTATGAGCTGTCATGAGTAATAACTTCCCCAAAAGTCTGTGGCCCGAGGAGCCATGCAGGACTTTGGTTTTGTTTAAAACTTATAAATAGTTGGCTTAAATAATAATTTCCCCCAAGTCTGTGGTCCGAGGAGCCATGCAGGACTTGGGCTCTATTTAAAACTTATAAATAATTGTAATGTAGACTGGCAAGCGGCAAATAGTCATAAAAGAAAACGTATGCTAAGCCATTCTTATTAATAATAATACCTCCTGAGGTTATTTACATTCCATGGTCGAGGTACAGCTTTTTCATCCAAATCTTCTAGGTAGTAGGCGCCTATTCCGGCCACGGATGTGACACGGTATGGTCCCTCCCAATTGGGCCCCAACTTGCCCCAAGAGGGATTCTTTGCGCTGCCGAGAATCTTCCTCATCACGAGATCACCTGGACCCAGAGGCCGCAATTTGACGTTAGCATCATACCCTTGTCTTAGCTTCTGGTGATAATAGGCCATGTGAATCGTGGCCTTTTCCCTTCTTTCCTCGGCTAGGTCCAGACTTCTTCCTAGCAACTCATCGTTATCGCTTGGGGTAAACGAGCTAGACCTTAATGTGGGGAAATTGTTCTCGATCGGAAGCACAGCCTTAGCCCCGTAAGTCATTGAGAAGGGGGTTTCACCGGTTGAACGCCGCGGCGTTGTCCGATAGGTTCATAAGACGTGCGGTAGTTCTTCTACCCATCTCCCCTTTGACTCATCCAGTCTTTTCTTCAATCCGTTCACTATGACCTTGTTCACGGCCTCGACTTGCCCATTTCCCTGGGGGTATGCGGGGGTGGAATATCGATTAATGATCCCAAACTCACGGCAATACTCCCTAAAATTTTTGCTGTCAAATTGAAGACCATTGTCGGAAATGAGTGTTCTTGGAGTTCCGAAGCGGGTGATAATGTTCTTCCAGATGAATTTCTGGGCGTCCACGTCCCTGATGTTGGCCAAAGGTTCAGCCTCCACCCATTTAGTGAAGTAATCGGTTTCGACTATTATGTATCGCTTGTTCCCCGCAGCCTTAGGGAAAGGCCCGACAATATCAAGACCCCATTGCGCGAACGGCCATGGACTGGAGAGTGGGTTGAGAACCCCTCCGGGTTGGTGGATATTTGGGGCGAATCTTTGGCACTGATCGCACTTCTTAGTGTATTCCTGGGCCTGTCTCTGCATGTTCGGCCACCAGTATCCTTGGGTGAGTGCCCTGTGCGCCAGCGATCTTCCCCCGGTGTGACTTCCACATACTCCCTCATGCAACTCTTCAAGAAGAGATTCGGACTCTTCTGGATGTACGCAGAGCAGGTACGGTCCAGAGTAGAAGCGCCGATAGAGTTTGCGGTCCTCTGATAGCCAAAAACGAGGAGCATTTCTACGTATCTTCTCGGCTTCTAGTTTTTCTTCCGGTAGGATCTCATCTTGGAGGAAATTCCTTAGGGGGTCCATCCAACTAGGGCTCTGTCTTATCTGATGGACTTGGGTCGGGTTTCCACTGATGGGATTGGTCTTGACTAGATCTTCGACTAGGATCATTCGTGGCAAATTACGTGCCGAGGACGTGGCAAGAGTGGCCAGCGAGTCTGCATGAGTGTTTACGCTCCTGGAGATGTGCGTTAGACTGAAGGATTCAAAACTCTCCTGTAGCCGTTTGACTTGTCCCAGACACTCTTGCATCCTAGTATCTCGAGCTTCCAGCTCTCCCATCACTTGTCCGACCACTAATCTGGAGTCCGAGAAGGCTTCTATTACTCTTCCACCCAACCTTTGAACCATTGCCATTCCTTGAAGTAAGGCTTCGTATTCGGCTTCATTGTTCGTATGCGCCTGGAAGTAATGAGGAAGCTTCCGGGTTGCATGCACTATCGCCAGAATTGCCTTTTCCAAAGGTAGGTATCGCACTTCGGCCTCATGTAGTGATTTGCTCACATAGTACACCGGTCGCTGCACCCCATTATCATCCCGTATTAATACCAAGCTTACGGCGTGGGGAACTACGGCGATGTAGGCAAACAGCACCTCGTCTGCCTCCGGACTGGACATGATGGGTGGTCGGGATAGGTAGTCCTTAAGCTGCTGGAAAGCCTGAACGCAATCCTTTGACCATTTAAACTCTTTCCACTTGTTTATCAGGAGGTAAAAAGGCCGACATCGATCCGCCGATCGTGATATGAACCGGCTTAATGCCTCAATCATGCCAGTGAGCTTCTGCACCTCTTTCGGGTTCCGAGGAGTCTGTAGACTGTTAATGGCTTTGATTTGGTCAGGACTTACTTCTATTCCTCTATGGGTGACCATGTAGCCTAGGAATTTCCCAGACCCGACCCCGAATGAACATTTGGAGGCATTCAGCCGCAACCGGTGCTCCCTTAAGATAGCGAAGACTGTTCCAAGGTCTTGCACGTGCTCGGACACCCTTTTACTCTTTACAACCATATCGTCTATATACACCTCAATGATCTTGCCCAGTTGTGGCTCGAACATCCGAGTCATCATCCTTTGGTAGGTTGAGCCCGCGTTCTTTAGCCAGAATGGCATCACCTTATAATGATAATTTCCGATGGGCGTCATGAAAGCCGTTTTCTCTTGGTCTTCTAGCACAAGGGGTATTTGATGATAGCC
Organism: Quercus robur; assembly: GCF_932294415.1. Classification (NCBI taxonomy): domain Eukaryota; kingdom Viridiplantae; phylum Streptophyta; class Magnoliopsida; order Fagales; family Fagaceae; genus Quercus; species Quercus robur. Next base: position 13,862,506 of record NC_065534.1, on the reverse strand, counting down.
CTGGAAGGCATCCAGGAAGCTCATTCGAGGGTGTCCCAGGGTTGCATCCACCAATCGATCGATTTTGGGTAGAGGGAATGGGTCCTTGGGGCACGCCTTGTTCAGGTCCGTGAAGTCCACGCAGACCCTCCACTTCCCCGTCTTCTTCCTTACCACCACTGTGTTCGCCAACCATTCAGGATAAAAGACCTCTTTGATAGCCCCTGCTCTTTTCAACTTGGCCACCTCGTCTCTTACGGCACTAGCGTGTTCCTTTGAAGGGCGTCGGGGTGGTTGCTTCCTCGGAGTGGAAGAGGGGTTGACGTTCAGGTGGTGGCAGATGAGGCTGGGATCAACTCCAGGGGCATCGTAGGCGTCCCAAGCGAATACGTCGACATTTTCTCTGAGAAATCTGACCAGTTCCTCCTTTTCCTGAGAGGGCAATTCAGAGCCGACCTGAAAGAACTTCTTCGGGTCATTGCTGACAGCGACCCTATCTAAACCTTCACACCTTATCTCCTCGGCCAGCCCCTCGTCTTGCTTTGCCGAGGAGGCTGGTTGCTACAAGCTCTTTGGAGCCGAGGTCTCGACCAAGGGTCGACGTAAAATGGCGGCCACCACACACTTCCTGGCCACGGCCTGATCTCCTCGGATCTCTTCCACTCGTCCTCTGGATGGGTATTTCACTTTCTGGTGAAGTGTGGAGGTCATGGCCTCTAGGCTGTGGATCCAGGGCCTTGCAACTATCGCGGTGTAGGGTGAATAAGCGTCGACCACGATGAAATTCACCTCCACCACTTCCGCCCCAGTCTGTACGGGCAGTCGGATTTGCCCCTTTGACGTTACAAGCTTCCCCTCAAAGCTGAGGAGGGGGGAGTCATAAGCTGTCAAGTCTTCCGGCTTCAAATTTAGCCCCTTGTATAGGTCGGGGTACATTATCTCCACCGCGCTCCCAGAGTCTACTAATACCCTTTTCACATCGAAACCCCCAATCCGCAAGGTGACCACCAAGGCGTCATCGTGAGGTTGAATTGTTCCTCTCTTATCCTCATCCGAGAATCCCAGTATCAAAGAGCTTCCATTTTTTATCCTTTTGGGCTCCCTTTGTCTGCCCTCGGAGGGAAGGCGATCCACGGCTAATACCCTGGGGATGGGTGGCCCAGTTCGTCCTGGTGCAGCGAGGATGACATGTATCGTCCCGGTGGGGGGTCTTAAAGACACGTCCCTTCGAGGTTCTTGTGTCGCTTGGCCGGGATGGTTGCTCGATGGGTGCAGCAGGTGACGTAGCTTTCCTTCTCGGACCAATTGATCCAGGTGATTCCACAAATTCCTGCAGTCCTCAGTAGTATGCCCGTGGTCCTGATGATATTGGCAATACAAGTTCTGATTACGATTGGCAGGGTTTCCAGCCATCTTTCCCGGCCATCTGAAATAGGGTTCATCCCTTACTTTCTCCAGCACTTGTTGTACCGGCTCTCTGAATACGGCATTCACTGTTTGCGGGTTGCTCTGCCCAGCTTGTCGCGGAAAATCTCTCCTCGGCTGACCAGGATTGTGACGTTCCATTCTGAAATCATTTGCTTTAAAGGGGATGACCATCTCCTTTCCCTTCCCTTGCAGCTGATCCTCCTCCACTCTTTTGTACTTGTCGATCCTATCCATCAGCTGTTGGACATCAGTAACTGGTTTCCCGGTGAGGGATTTCCTTAAGCCATGCCCGATGGGGAGGCCGCTTGTGAACGTGCTGATAGCAACGTTATCATGGTTGTCATCTAAATCGTTATATACCTCCCAATACCTATCTGAGTACGCTTTTAGGGTTTCTCCTTCGTGCATGGATAAGGACAGTAGCGAACTGAGAGGTCGAGGGACTCTGGTGTTTGTAATGAAACGGGAGCAAAAAACTTGAGTGAGCTGCTTGTAGGAGCCTACGGAGTTTGTCTTCAGGCTGTTGAACCATCTCATTGCCATCGATCCCAAGCTAGAGGGGAAGATTTTGCACATCAGGGCCTCGTTTTGCGAGTAAATTGCCATTTTTTGATTAAACTGACTCACGTGCTCCACCGGGTCTGCTTTGCCGTGATAAATGGCGAACGCCGGTTGGTTGAAGCGTCTTGGCATCTTAGCCCCTTCGATTCTATTCGTGAAGGGTGATCTTGAGACCTGATCCAACGCCCTCTTCATGGCGTCGCTCCCCGAACCTTTGCTGGACGGGCGCTCATACTTCCGTACAAGGCGTGGTTCCTTTTCGTAAGAAAAGGTTTCGCTTGGGGGGGTCCTTGACCTTTGTCTGTAACTCACGTCTTCCGGATTAGAAGACTCGCCTGAGTCAGAGGGAGATCGTCTTCGTTGCGCACGTCGTAACTTCCTTTTTAGGTCATCTATCTCTCGCTGCATGGCCTGGTGACTATTTCGCCTCTGAGACACGTGACTTCCTATCTGAGTGTGACTCTGGCTCGGCCGGGTGGTATGCACACTCCCCTCACGATTCCCCTTGCCGCCTGGGTTGGTTGGGTTATTTTGCCTCTGGGACTCGGCAGGTCGTGTTCGTTGGGAGTTAGCTTGGTGAGGGTCCTCCTGGTGTGGATCTAGTTCTTCCATGCTCGACTGTTGCACTAGCTGATGCCCTAGCTCTTCCCACAGACGGCGCCAATTGTAGTTGCACGATTTTCCTGGCCCAACTTATGTTGATTAGGCCCTGGCCCAAAGCGCAACCCACAATAATTATTTGTAGAGGATGGGTCAAAGAGCTTGGCCTCAGTGAGCCTGTTCGGTCTAATGCCTGGACAATATGGTTTGCAAAAAGAGAATAGAAAACACCAGAATGGATCTTTCTCAAGTCTGATTTTATTTCTTTTTCGTTCCTGATACAGTTTTCCGTCCCCTTCTTTGAGGGACTCCACTACATTATATATTTTTCTTCTTTTCATCTCAGCCTTACACCTGTTAATCATCCAAGCATTCACTTGAGCACTTGTCCCATCAGACGCCCTCATCAGACCCTTTGTGAGTTGCAGAGGTCAAGGCGGTACTGTTCAGGAGTCTTTTCCTCATTAATGCGGCCAAGAGGGTGGTTGGGGCGCAATTAATGTGGTGGTAGCCTTCCGTGAGATATTTTGGATTTAATTCGTTTTATATGTTGGGAAGACGAGCTGAAATGGCTGGGGCAAGTTCCTCGTCTGGGCTTCGCGATGTCCGAGGAGGAGTTACTCCTCGGAAAGGTTTCCTTGGCGCTATTGGGGTTGAATAGCGCTTCTTATGAGGCTTTTCTTTGGACAGGACGCTCCTCGGACGGGCCTGAGCTTGGAATAGCCCATCATTTTTGGGCCGGGCCCCACAACCGTTATTACATTTTTGTGATTTCATTTTAGTCATGATTTCCCTACGATGAAATATAAATGTAAATTTGAGTTGTTTAATTAATTAATTCACTTACTTTTTGTTAGTTATTTGTTATTTTAAGTAAGTCATTAGGATAGTTTGAAACTTTTGTATTTAAATGAAAATCGTAAAGCCGATCAAGTATTAACATTTTTTGTCGTTTATTAACAATAAGTCAACAAATATTCACCGTTATAAATTGTCGGTTAACGCTATTATGTATGAAATAGAGGAAACAATTTGAAAATAGAAAAAGAATAATTTATATATATGTGCGTGCATGTGTTGAATTCAATCCCAATTTCCCAAAACAATTATACATTTCTCATACTACACACACCTATATACTAAATTCATCACACACGCTTTGTATATGCGATGAGACTTTTTTTGGATTTAGTGTTATAATTTTCCATTTATATCAATTTGAGACATTCCTCTCTTCTATCTAATTAAACCACATGCATAGTGATTTTATTTTGGACATAGAAAATACATTCATTAAAATGAAAAAAAAAGGTAGTGCAAACAGATTTGAAGAGAAAACAATTCAAATACCAACATAAATAAATCATTAAAAAGAAAAAAAGGGAGTACATTAAAAATCACAGTTTTTTAATTATTCAAAAATAAAGAAAAATAGATTAAAAAAATAAAAACAAAAACCAATTTTTTTTTAAAAAAAGTGAGATTAGAATTTAGAAGAAAGGAAATTGAAAAAAAAAAAAAGAAAAAAAAAAAGAAAAAGAAAAAAAGAGAGAGGGAAGCGTTTAAGTCTTGATAAAGGGGGAAAAAAGGAGAAGAAAAAAAAAGTGAAAACGTTGGGCTTAGTTGTCCTATTTTATAGCAAAAAAAAAAAAAAAAAACCTTGTGTCTTTATTTTTTATATATAATTTTTATTTTGAGAGTTTAATTTATAAGTGGATAAAATAATTTGAAAATCAATAGGAGAGCGACAAAATTTTTTAGGCAATATTTTAGTGAGAGTTAGAGTTATATTTTTATCGGATTGTCATTTAGTTTTGTCTCTACTTAAACATAGGGGTGTGGGGCATTTTTGAACAAAAAATAAAGAAAAAGAAGATCCCAAACAAGGGAAGCCCATTTATTTTTATTTTTTTTGAGTAAATAATAATATTTATTAGAACACATATGAAAATAGTAATAATAGTGTTTATAACCTCAGTCTACAACTACAAAAGTTAGATCCTTTTGTAGTTGTACTCTGGTTATATAATGTATTATAAAACCAAGAAGCCCTTTAAATGGTAGTATAGATATATGTTTCTTTCTTCTTCTTCTTTTAAAAAAAAAAAAAATTTAATATGAAATTTTGTTCTCTAAAAATTTAGTGGCAAAAATGCATAGTTGTGAAATTTTTGTGGCTTGATTTTAGTCATGATTTTCCTATGATGAATCATAAATGTAGATTCATGTTGTTAAATTAACAAGATTCTTAATATTCATTTTGAACAAAAAAAAAAAAAAAAAAAAAAGAAGATTCTTATTACTCATCAGTTGTTCGTTATTTAAGTAAGTCGTTATGATGGTCTGAAACTTGTCTTCAAATGAAGGCCGTGGAGTCAATAAAGTATTAACAAATTTAGTTGGAAAAAGTAAGTCGTTATGACAGTCTAAAACTTTTATATGCAACAGAAGATGTTAAAGCTTGATAATGTATTGACAACTTTTGTTTTTATTAGCTCCAAAAGTCAACAAATATTCACTGTTTAAATTGTAAATTGATACTGTGGGTCCCGTTTTGTGGCCCAAATCCAAAGGGTATGGAATCTCGGCCCAATAAGCTCAATACAATAAATTTGTAGAGATTAGATCCAAGAATTAGGCTCTAATGAATTGAATAACGGTTAGTATTAAATTAAATGACAATCAAGCACGAATAAGAAGTATTGATCTTAATGGACTTTTAGTTTGAGGAGATCAAAATTATATATATTGATAACAGTTAGATATAAAGACAATTTGGATTGTTACAGTGTTCTCTTTCTCCTTTTTTCGATCCTCTCTCCATGAAGAGTCTTTCACCTTATATACCTTCCTTTGGATTATCTTCACCTTCCACCTGTTGATCATCTGAACCCTTACTTGAATACCTGTCCCATCAGACACACTCTCTGGTTTTCTGTGAGTTGTGGTAGCCAAGGTAGTATTGTTCAGAGGTCTTCTCCACATAAATGTGGCAAAAAAAGTAGCTGCAGTGCATTTAATGCGGTGATAGTAGTTTTCCTTTAGATATTTTTTGGTTTTCTTCCTTCTCGTATGTTCATGAAGCATGTCTCTATCATTGGAGTTTCTTGGAGGATTACAGTAACAGATGGAGTACATATTATGAACTATATTCATCATATCCGAGGAGGAGTTCCTTCTCGGACAACCTCTCACTTGTTCCCAATCTCTGAGACTTTAATTGGGAACGTTTAACAACTACTTGCTTCTTCTCAGACATATCAATGTCCTTGGACAGGGCCCAAGGTCTAATATACTATTTTGGACCCTTGTCCCTACCGATACTATCCTTAAAAAAATTTAAGCATATAAATTGAAAATGGAAAAAGAATAATTTATATATGGAGAATTATATTGTACATTTTTTCAAATATGTAGCATACCTACCTAATCTTAATTGAGAATATACAATATTGTCTTACTTAATATATATTTTATAATTTGGGGGGTGGGGGGGAATTGACTCAACTAAGCTAGTGTGTGTGTTCAACCCAATATTAAAATAGTGAGACTTTTATCAATTATCTTGATTTAGTTTTAAAGATTTTAAAAATGACTCAACTTTTTCTTTTTAGCTACAACTTACAAAGGCTTTTTGCAAAATGACTCAATGTTTCTCTCTCTCTCTCTCTCAAATAGTTTAATAATTACAAAAATTGGAGATTTGATCGTAAAGGAAATGAGACAATACTATTAAATTACAAAACTCTATACTTTTTTAATTAAATATTAACTTTTGTAATTATATTTTTTAATTTTTTTTTAAAATCTCAAATTCTTTGAACGCAACAAGAGAAATAGAGAGTACATTCATTCATAATAAGTTATTAGACAGACACTTGACTTCTTCTTCTCCACAGATTTGAATGGCAATTCATTGTAATAACTAGAGATTTCTAGTTATTGTCAAATGTAACCCCGAGAGGATATAGTAGGTAAGTATGTAACGTATGTTGCTCACAAGAGTTACTCTGTGGCTCAGCCATGCATTTTGTGCAGTTGGTCATTATATATATAAGGACAAATTATATTTAATTAAGTTTGTTAGAGCTTCCATTTATTTCTCTTTTTATTTTTTCAACTCCCATGAAGAAGATGAGAAAGAATTGGGTGATGCTAGTACCATCAAAATTGGCATAATTTTGTGCTATAACTTGCTAAATGGTGAATTGTGATTGGTGAATGTGTTCCCACAACTCACTATGTGGCGAGTTGAGACACAAAATTGTGCCAATTTCAGTGGTACTAATATTACTCGAAAGAATTATACTGATTTAAAAAGAATATTATCGATGTGAAACGGGTCGGTTTAAATGGTACTTTCAATCTAAACCAACATCCAACATCATCAAATTTGAAAACCATTAATTCAACTAACCCATTATTATTAAAGTAACTGAACCAAATGGGTTTGGGTTGGTAGGGTTGGTTTTTTTTTTGGTCACATTGATTGATTATTTAAATAAAAAAAATTAAAAGGTAGAAAAGTCATTTCCCTTCAATATTATAATTACAAATTCTAGCTGTTGGGTTAAGATAGCTTGACCCCGGTTAATTAATTTAATTATCCAAGTTGATTAATTAGGTTCGATTGCATATAAATCGTGAAGGTACCAACAAATCACCAAAAATACTGAGTGCAGCAGAAAACAAATGAGACACGGTGATTTGTTGACAAATGAGGAAAATCTCATAAGGCAAAAATCACATCCGGTGATTTTAAGGACATCATTCTCAAGAATCCACTGATTAACAATCAAGCGGTTATAAGTATAAGGAATCTTATCAATTACCCTAGCTTATCTTGAAATAACAACCTATAGTTGAACCTTTGCTCCAACACCTAATTGGACTTGATCTTGTAGTAGCCTTTTTTCCAATACCAACCTACAGTTGAACCTTTCAAATTTGTGACTAACCCTTTGCACGGATCTCAGTACGTGACTAATTTCAGCAACTTGAACAGATGTTGTTGGCTGTAAAATTTTTCACTTCATCAATAATGAAGATCAGGAAACACTTAGTTACAAAACCCTATGACGTACAAACGCGGTAGCTTCTCACAAAGAAAATAAATCTCTTGGTCTTTGTATCCGTGTGTAACAGCTCTTAAAATAAGCCTTATAAATGTCTAGGGCTGAATTCCTAATCTGGAAATTCTGAAATCGTAATTCTCGATAGATTAAGCTACTGTTGAGTTATTTATCAAGGTTCACATTAAGTCTCGATAGCAGGCTTCTATAGAGACTCAATGATTCTTCACTTGTTTCTTAGACCAGTCTTTATGTCTTTAATACTTGACTTGAATAATATGTTTTTTGAAGTACTAAACCTATCTTAGATTTACCAAATTATAAGTAAAGTGCATTTTGTCAAAAGATTAGCTAATTACAATAAAATATGACCCTAAAACTAGCATAATTGAAAATTACAATAATAAGCAGAACGCAAACATTGATCACTCCATCCCTTCAAATATTAGTTCTTCTTTTATCTTTGCTTTATTTATGTAGATTCGTGAGACTTTCAAAAAAAAAAAAAAAGTCTCAAAATATTAGAAATAAATTAAATTATATAATCATGAGATAACAAACAAAAATCAACACATAATTCAAGTAAATATGAAAGCCAAAAAATATCTATAAAGGATTTTTATATTTATTTTTTTTATCCCTTTTATCAAACACACAAGAAAAGAAAACAAGAATAATTTATTTCTTCCAGCTTTACTATTCTTCCTATATTTTTCGTACTCTTACTCTTCCAACTCCCCTACCAAATAAAACCTCTGTGTTAGAGAGAGTGTTAAGAAACATAAGTTATCCATTAAGCATATACCTACTGAGTTAATTAATGATCACAAATCCTATGGCTAAAGGATTGTAAATTAGTAAAAAGATCACGTGAAGAATAAGACTTGTTAACTTATATACTATGGGGGTTAATTTTCTCTAGTCATTCTAGTTTTTGTAACATATATGTAATTATTCAATAGAAAATAAACAGAATGATGTTTATTTTGTTCACACAAGGTATATGTATAGATTTTTTTTTTTTTTTTTTTGAGAAAACATGTATAGAGTTTATTTTATCCATTAATTGGGATATATAAATGAAAATCTGAATGGCTTATTGGCCGGAAGTCCATTATAAATTGATATTTGTACTAACTTAAAGAGTAAAACGCATTGTAATTCACGGAATGAAGTACTTGTTAGTTGCTATATATATTAATGGTATTATGGTCATGATTCATGTAATGGGCTCTTTGTTTTAATTTTTTTAGAGAAATAATGGGCTCTTTATTTGAGAGGAAGTATTTCAAATCTAGATGAGATGGTAGTATAATAATGTCCATATACCATATATGACTCGATTAATAAGATATATATTTAAATGTCAAGTGAACCAAGTGGAGAATATAAAATAAATTTATATTAGAATATCTAATGTTTTCCATGCATAATTTATCTCAATGATTAATTATTATATGTTTATTAAATATTGATATGAGTTATAAATAAAGATTAAATATATTAATTATGAAAAGTTTAATGATGAAACACTATTTAATAAATAAAATTAATTATTTAGTACTTTTGGAGTATAGCAATTTGATATTCATGATGGGATTCAAGGAAAAATAAAATTACGTTATTATATTCAGGAATTATTGATTATTTTCCAATAAATAGTGACATAAAAGGGAACATGCATCTCCAGGAAAGGGTTTATCAAGATATATTGGTTATAAGTTAGATGAATTCTCTCTAAAGAAGGCAGTGGTTTTCTTTCTACAATACTTGAACAATCATAACTGGAGATATCTCTTCATCATTCTACTGCATATATTTCCTTACGTGCATCTTGGTGATCAATATGATTATGATCGCAACCTTTAATTTGTTGTGTTGTGGTAGCTGTACTTAGCTAGAGCACTCTCATCAGATGTGCCAAATGCCAAATATTTGGCATTTGGCACACCAAACATAAAAAATAGACCCTCATGAGATATGTCAAATGCCAAAAAATTTGGCACACCGCTACAGTACCGTCTCAAATATGAGATGGTACGGACATCAATGTTATAATTTTTTTTCTTATTTTATTAACTTTTCTCTCTCCTCCCAACACATCTCTCTTCGTCTGCAACACAACTCTCTCTCTCTCTCCTCTCTGGTCTCCATCTCTCCGTTGCTCCCTATTTCTTTCTCAGTTTCATTTTTTTTATCTCTCCATCTCTCCGTCTCTGCGCCTTTTTCTCTCTCTTTTTTTTTTTTTTATTGAGAAGGCGATTCTGACTTGAAGCAGAGCTCGCCGATTGAAGCTCGCCAATCTGAACCTCTGCTCGTCGATTTGAAGCTCTGCTCGCCTAGGGGTAGTCGTCGATCTTTGCTCGTCGTCCTCCATAGTCGCCGATCTTTGCTCGTCGTCCTCTACAGTTGCCATTCTTTGCTCGTCGTCCTCCACAGTCGCCGTTCTTTGCTCGTCGTCCTCCACAGCTCTTGCCGCCGATCTCGTCGCCGATGGTTGGTTGAGTTTGGTCATTGATTGATCTGTTGGGTTAGGGTTTTGTTGAAGATTTTGAGTATTTTTTTTTTTTTGGTTGAGGTTTTTGGATTTGGAATTTGTTGGAGGATCCGGTGATTGTGGTTGTAGTTTGTGGCGGTGGTTGTAGCGGTGGTTGTTGTTGGGGCGGTGGTTGTAGCGGTGGCTGTTGGAACCGGTGGCGATTGGGCTGTACATTTGTATATTTGCTGGGTTTTGGGTAAATATATTATTTTAATGGGTAGGAAATATTATTTTAATGTATAGAATTGAAGTATAGAACATCTGATAAATGGTAAGTTGTAAAATGATGTGCTAAAATGATAAAGTGGGTTTTTGGTGTGTCAAAATGACATTTTTTTTGAGAGAATTGATGGGAATGCTCTAGACTAGTTCCTAAAAAAAAAAAAAAAAGAAAAAAAAAAGAAAAGCTCCTGAGACTATATATGGAGAAGAAGACCCTGGCTTATGCTTGTAAATCACACACATTATCTATGCCTTTGTTTATGCCGCCCAGATGACCAAAAATCGAGAAGTCAGAACCCTTTTCTTCATGGCATCACACTAATTTGGGGACTTCGTGTTTTCATGTAAGCTAAGAAACCAATCGCAGCCCCTCACTTCCTGCCAAAGCAATCTCCAAAATAAGGCAACAAAGTATGATAACTATGCTTATATAAATTCCTCCATTGACTGGTCTCGGTATTACGTCTTTCTCTAGTGTCTAACGATTGCTCATCTTGTAAACAAACATTAAACAAGTACTAGATGTTTTTTTCTCATCTAATTCTCATTACTTATCAACGAAGCCCTACTAATTAATTAAGGACATAAATTAAGTTTTACTGAATTATAAAGATACCAGTTCCAGATGGACATGGGTTCATGCTAATGGTAGATTTCATGAGAATTAGCATTGACCAAACATAATGCCTATGGTTTATCAATATATATTATAGTTTTTAATTATCCACTGATTATGTGACTTTTTGGTTTCATAATTACAAAAAAACTTTAAGTTCTTGTGATTTGAGTATACAATTAAGAATGAAGTCTTTAAGGTTTTGATTTTTCCAACCAAGTTCTTTTTTGAGATAAATTGCAAATTATATTCCTGAAGTTTGAGGTTGATTGGATTTTAAACTCCAAAATTTTAGAAACTTGGATTTACATCATGAAATTTGGTTTTGTTAGTAATTCAAAACACGGTTAGTTTTTGCTGTTAAATGACACATCACCATACTGATGTATTTTAGTTTTGTTAAATCAGCTCTATAAAACTACGTTCTTTTAGTGATGGCTAAGTAAAGAGTTGGCATAATCAAAATTACGTCGTTGTAGGCCTGAACTTAAAACACAAACCTCTAGCTTAAACGACACCCAAACTCTAAAATCAAAAATAGAAACCATGAATCCCACAATATGTTCAAAACCTCCAAACCCCACGAGACCTTCCTAAGGGATTTTTCAGAAAATAACTACAAAACTGAAACTATTTCATTAGTTAGGAAACGTTTGAAACTAATTTGGAATATAACAACTCGAGTTCAGTATCCACGATTTCCTGGGTTTATTAGTTTATTATTGCGAGAAATCGAGTTAAAAGAACTCGACTTCTAAGCCTGGAAAACGAGTCCAAAGGACTCGGTTTTAAAGCATGGAAACCGAGTCCCTTGCACTCGGTTTCAAAGCCTGGAAACCGAGTCCATTGGACTCGATTTCTACTCTTTGAAACCGAGTTCAACGAACTCGTTTTTCAGGCTTAGGAACCTTTGGACTCGATTTCCTTTTATAACTGCCAGCATTCCAACAGTCATCGTTTGAAAGTTTAATCTTTTCTGAAATTTGTTTAGCGATTGAAAGTTGAATCTTTTCTGAACTGCTTTTCTTTGTAAGCAAAATGGTGTTGTGAGAGTTTACTTGTGATGGCAAGAGGCAGTGACGGCGAGAGGCAGCGACGGCGACGGTGACGGGAGCGAGAAGCAGCGACGGCGACGGGAGGGAGAAGCAGCGACGGCGACGGTGACGAGAGCGAGAAGCAGCGACGGCGAAGGGAGGGAGAAACAGCGACGGCGACGGGAGTCGGCGACGGGCAGGCGACGGGAGTCGGCGACGGTGCCGGCGACGGAGCGACAGGAATGAGAGTGTCAGAGAGCTCGACTGAGATTGAAGTTTTTGGATTTTTTTAGAAAATAAGTTTGAAAGTTTTTTGTGTTTGGTTTTTTTGTGAGAGGGACTGAGAGTCAGAGAGGGAAATGAGAGAGTGCTGTGTAAAGTTTGTGTGCTTGCTTTTGGCTTACACGCATAAATCGAGTTTACTGAACTCGTTTTGTAAGAGTAAAAAACGAGTTCAATGGACTCGTTTTCCAGTGTTGCAAAACGAGTTCATTAAACTCGATTTGCAACATTGGAAAACGAGTCCATTGAACTCGTTTTTTACTCTTACAAAACGACTACATTGAACTCGATTTCTGGCATATTGGGCCCACCTCAGGTACTGGCAAAAAAGCAAAATCGAGTAAAAATTACTCGATTTCATAACACAAAAATCGTCCACTTTAGACTCGAATTGCTAGAATCCAAAATAGTTTAAAACGTTTCCTAACTAATGATATTGTTTGGGTTTTGTTGTTATTTTCTAAAAAAATCCCCTTCCTAACCCAAACCCCTCGACTGTGATGGCCACAGCAACGGTAAAACCATCAGTTCTCCTTCATTTCTTTCCAGCTCTCTTTCTCGCTTTTTATTAAGGTTATTTTTGCTGAATTTGTAGTTGTTTGGTTGTTGAATTAAGGTGGTGCGAGTGGGTTTAGTGTCTGAAGGTGGGTTTCTCTGTTGATTGGTTCAGTGGGCTTGTTGATTGAAGGTGGTGTGAGTGGATTTGGTACTTGAAGGTGGCTTTCGCTGGAGATTATAGTTGGTGGGCTTTACTGTGATTGGGTTTGGTTCTTGAAGAGGGATGCATGCAGTAGGCCTAGGTTTTCAGTCAAAGAGGGTGGGGTTTGTGATTTTTGATGCTAAAATTGTTTGCCGTGATTGGTGGTGTTTGCAGTGGTTTGTAAGTTCTTAGGGTTATTGTTGCTAGATTTGTACTTGCTGGCCGCCGCTGGGTTCATGAGCTGGGTTGAGCTGAGTCGTCGCTTGGGTTTATGGTTTCTGTTTTTGATTTTAGAGTTTAGGTGTCGTTTAAGCTAGAGGTTTGTGTTTTAAGTTTAGGCCCGAAATGATGTAGTTTTGATTGTGTTAGCTCTTCACTTGGCCATCATTGAAACGATGTAATTTTTGGGTTGATTTGTCAAAAATAAAATATATTAATATGATGATGTGTCACTTAACAGCAAAAACTAATCATGAGAGGTGAATTGCTAACGGAACCAAAATTCAGTGTGTAAAATCAAGTTTTTGAAATTTTAGGGTGTAAAATCCAATCATTCAAAAACTTCAGGGGTGTAATTTGTAATTAACAATTTCTTTTTTAAGGAGTCAATATCATCTTATTGGAATATGATATCCAAAATTTAGTGAATTTATTTTTGAGTCATGTGATATCCATATGGAAGATTAACTTAAAAATATTTTTTATAACATATTTTTGGACAAGTTATATTTTATCATCTTGATGGGTCTAGCTAGTTAGTGTATTGGAGCATTGAACCTAAGGCTGTGTTTGTTTTAGTGTAAAATATTTTCCGGGTGTAAAATATTTTCCGGGTGTAAAATATTTTCAGGTGAAAATATTTTTGGGAAATGAAAATATTTTCAAGTGTTTGGTTGTATTTCAAAAAATGTTTTGAAAAATATTTTCTGGTGTTTGGTTGTGTTCTTGAAAATACCATAGAAAACACATTTTTTACTTGTTGCTCATATTTTTTTCAGCTGCCAAACAAATATATAATATCATTCCTCAATACAGAAACACAAAAGAAACAAAACCCAGAAAAAAAATTCATCAAATCCGGTCAAATTGAGAGAAGAAGGAAGAGAGAGAGGCGACTGGGTTCGATCTAGAGGCGAGATCGTGCGGTGGAGGCGAAGGCGAGGTCGCGCGGCGGAGGCAAGATCGAGTGGTGTTGGAGTTGATCTTTGCTTGATTGGCGCGGTGCTGCGATCGAAGAGGCCGGTGCGATCAGCACGGTGCTGCGATTGACGAGACCGGTGGAGTGTGGGTCGTCGGACTGGAGCTCGGTCTGTGGTCGTCGGACTGGAGCTCGGTCTATTCTTGCTCACCGTTTCTCTCTCTCTCTCTCTCTCTCTCTCTCTCTCTCTCTCTCTCTCTCTCTCTCTCTCTCTCTCTCTCTCTCTCTCTCTCTCTCTCTCTCTCTCTCTCTCTCTCTCTCTCTCTCTCTCTCTCTCTCTCTCTCTCTCTCTGCATGTTTGAAGCTCGGTCCGGAAATGGTTTGAAGTGAAAATAGAAATGTAAAATAATTTTTGGGTCAAAGGCTTCTTTTTACGGTCAACTGAAATGCAAATCTGGAAAATTCTATTTTTCATGTGCAACCAAACACACGGTTTTACGGAAAATGATTTCTTGAAATGGTTTGAAGCCAAAACAAACACAGCCTAACTCATGTTTTTTATTTTATGTTCCAATTGTTTTGGGGTTGAAGCTCTAAAAGAGAAAAGTTCATATCCCTATATATCTTGCCAAGAGAATAAACCCAAAAAAGTACTCATATATAAAAACTAAAAATATTTTAACTTGCTTATGTTTAATGAGATTTTTTTTTCTTAAAAAAATTAAAAGAAAGTATGTCGCATCATTGTGACCATTGAATTCCAATTAATCTTTGTTGACATATAAATATTGAAAGGCATAGAATAGACATCTAATTGAATGGTTATCTAAATTACATGGACCGAAAGTACATTGCAAGTACTTGGAGTTTATTAGTTAGAAATTTCCTTTCTCTTTTAGGTCAAATGACTCAAAACTTATTTATATATACGTTAAAAAAACTCATTTATGTAAAAAACAGTACAGTTAATCGTTTAGTCCCCCCTCTCTCTCTCTCTCTCTCTATTTTATATCATTTATCCTGAAGGCAATTAAAGAATAGCATCATGCATGGATTGCCTACTAGACTTTTCGCAAGTCCATTACAGATGTAAAGTTAGTACCTATTTAAATGCCGAAAGGAAGGGCTTTAAGAATGCTACTAAGATTTCTTTTGAGTATTTTTTTTTCTAAGATGAGATTCCTAATTCCTTTAGAGTAGAGTTTCCATTTTCTTTTTTCCAAATGCAACTATCTAGTTTAAACGTGATTATCACTATATTGGTAATTAGCGCGCCACACATGTTACACAATTTCATAAACTCAAAAATCCAAACAAGATTCCTACGGTCATACTAGTACTACTAGTAGAAATGACATAAACAAGGCCTACATACAAGAAAGAATTGATTGGAGTAGGAGCGAAGAAGAAAGCTTACATTGTTATCCAAAATAATGGCATGCATACATGATTGAGTATATCATTAATTTTGACAAAAAAACCAGTACTCTGGCATTATTAGACTTAATTATTTCACAAAATAATTATCCTAATATAAGATCGACAACCCCATGCAGAGGCTAGGGATTCAAGAACATTTATAGTAGCATGATCTTATTTAAAATGTAAATACCGAGTTTGGAGTTTTTATCTACCCTACAAAGACTACATGTCTAACTCGAAAACGCTAGGAATCAGTTTTGACGTACAAATTGATCAAGACTTATTAGAGGTTGACTTCTTAATTTTTGATGGGGCATGTGACAGCCAATTGGAATTAAAGTAAAGAGCACTCCACGTAAAAAAGCAAGCGTGAAGTGAAGCCCATGCTAAATTTGAGGCTTACACAAGCTATCCAATTAATCCACCTTTCAAAATCAATATAAAAGGGGGAGTATAGGGAACCTATATCCACAGTCATTTGAACAATATTCTTTCATTTCATCATCAAATGGCTAAATCTATAGCATGCCTGACTGTGTGTTTGCTTCTCCTCTTCACAGTGATGGTGGCAGAGGCAGGACCACCAAAACAGAAGAAAGTGAAATGCAAAGACAAAAAGTACCCTACTTGTTACCATGTAGACAAATATTGTCCTACAACTTGCCCTCGCACTTGTGTGGTGGATTGTGTTTCATGCCAACCTGTTTGTACATCATCACCATCACCGCCACCACCACCACCACCAAAGCCTAGGAAGCAATCGCCTCCTCCACCTCCTAGAACTTATCCTTCACCCTCTCCTCCACCTCCCACACCTACTATTTATTCTTCACCACCTCCACCGCCGCCTTCTACCATTCATTCTTCACCACCTCCTACGACTATTTATCCTTCACCCCCTCCACCTCCATTGACAACACCCACTCCCCCTTCTTCACATCCCCCTCCACCTCCCCCAGCTTTGAGTTCCGATGGAAAGAAAGTTAGATGCATGAATAAGAATTACCCTCAATGCTATGCCATGGAGCATAGTTGTCCAAGTGGTTGCCCCGAGCAATGTGAGGTTGACTGCGTCACCTGCAGTCCCGTTTGCAGTAAGTTTGTCCTTACACTTTTGCTCTTTATATAGAACTTAAATTAACGAGTAACGATACATATGATTCAATCTCAAAGTCTTTTTCTGCTTTTGAATAAGTGATTCTTTATAACTATTTGTTTGGAAATAGGGTCTGTTTGGATTGATGGAGGAAGGAGAGAGAATGGAGGAGAGTAGAAAAGAGTTTGGTGAAAATAATTTTGAGACAAATTTAGCTACTCTACTTTACTCCTCCTCCTTCACCTTTAATCCAAACCGGCCAATAGTGTCTTATCTTTGTGTAGTTTAACACTATATATTACTCCAAAATTGAATTTATATATATATATATATATATTAAAATAATTATGTCTAAAAATATGGATTTTCAAAAACTTATTTTATAGGAAGTTATTGTAAACTCAAAAACCTCTTATTTTATTTTATGTTATCATTATTTTTATTTTTAAATTATAGATATAGTGAGGGTAGATGTATTATAAATTTTATTATATAAGTATGATAAATTTAATTATGTACTACCGATATCATAAAAATTAATTTAGACAATTATTTTTTATATTATTGAGATGATTTTAATCATATTTATTATCACAATTTGTAAACTTTTTGTATTCAAATTGATTGCAACTTTAATACATTATTTTTTGAGTTGAATTGGCATTCATGCAGTGATTGGTGTAATGTTTATCATTTCACCTGGATTCTATAATGGCCTATGCGTATAAACTAAGTGTGCATATATGCTATAAGAGTCTATATGTTGAAAATATGTCACACGAGGTGAGTAAATTTATGATAACATTTGCTCATGCAAATTTGATCAGATTGCAACCGACCCGGTGCTGTGTGCCAAGATCCCCGATTCGTTGGTGGAGATGGAATCACCTTTTACTTCCATGGTAAGAAGGCCCAAGACTTCTGCATAGTTTCTGATTCCAACCTCCATATCAACGCTCACTTCATTGGAAAAAGAAACCAAAACATGAAGAGGGACTTCACCTGGGTCCAGTCTCTAGGAATCCTCTTTGACACCCACAATCTCTTCATTGGCGCAAAGAATACATCAATTTGGGACGACTCCAACGACCGCCTTTCCCTAGGTTTCAATGGTGAACCCATACACTTGCTTGATGGTGAAGGCACCAAATGGGAGTCCATGACATCGCCAAGTGTTACAATCACAAGGCTTCGTGACACTAACTCAGTAGAAGTTGATGTTGAAGGAAATTTCAAGATCAAAGCAACAGTCGTGCCTATAACCGAGAAAGATTCACGTGTTCACAATTATGGGATCACACAAGAGGATTGCTTTGCTCATCTGGACTTGAGCTTCAAGTTTTATGCATTGAGCAGCCAAGTTAATGGTGTTTTGGGCCAAACTTATGCGAGCAACTATGTGAGTAAGGTGAAGATGGGAGTGGTCATGCCTGTTTTGGGTGGTGACAAAGAATTCTCATCTTCAAGCCTCTTTGCCACTGATTGTGCTGTAGCAAGATTTACTGGTCAGTTCACGGAAGGTAATTCTTTGGAAAATTTGGAGTTTGGAAATCTAAATTGCTCTAGCGGGATGAACGGCCGTGGAGTAGTTTGTAAGAGATGATGAATCAAATTAATTTCTTGCCCTTTAGTACTCTGTCTAGCTAAAAGAGCTAAGCGATTGGAGCACTCTTTGTCATAAATATTTTAATAAGGTCAAGGTGATCAGCAATGACATATGTTTGGTCACTTCATTAATGTATTTGTTCAATTAGTTCATATGTACTTAATAATGATCAACAAAAATAAAACTGACTCAAATTATAAGAGATCCCTATGCTCCACTGATCAGTAACACTTCTTATACGTGTTTATGCAGCTTAGATGAATCTAGAAGTCAAAACTCTTAATTTTTTCGTGGCATCGCAATTGAAAATTGAAAACACTGTTTGGACCCAAGTATGGCTTACTACCAATTTTGTTAATATTGCAATTAAAAATCCCAGGTAATTAGTTAATCAATGTCAAGTGCAATATGGGTAAAGACAATAAACAACAATTAAAAAAATAACTTACACACAAAGATGAGGAATTGCTCACAAAGCGAAAACCCAAACAGGAAAATCACTTTAGGGCTAACCCTAACTCATCAAATTCACTATGTGAAGATTTGTTGCCATTAATTATAGTGGAATTGTTATCTTCATGTGTCATCGAGCACCTACATTGGTTCGTACCAAGTTACACTTTCTTCGGTTAATTATATTTTCTTGTACTGAACGAAAAGAAAAGAAAAGAAAAGAAAATAGGAAGTTCAAAACATTGGAAGATAGATCAAGCTTTCGATTCAAATTTCCATAAGTTGTACATTTCATCGAAGATTAATGCACAACTTGAGGGGAGTGCTAGAAAGTATAACTCACTTTCCATGTCATTGAAAACCAAATCAAGATATTGATTTCAAGAGAAAATTATGAAATTGATTGCTAGAGAAAATTGTGGAATTGAGACAATTAAAATGCAATTCAATTCAATAAGGATGAGTTTAGTCTCATGACACGTGTTTGGCCCGTTTGTTAACAACGGCCGTTTTTAGGTCTACACGTGAAAGAAAGTGTTAAATTATTGGTAATTTATTATAGTATCAGAATTAGAGTTTTTACGTTCAAATTATGTTTCCACCTTACCTCATATTTAAAAATTTCTCACATGTTGGACTCCACGTAATAATTGATGCTTACACATGAGGGGACTGTTAGATTAAATAATTAAATTCTTAATAACTTAAGATTTTGGGAGAATGTTTATCATTATATCAAAGGAAGAGGTTTTGGGTTTAAACCGTCTCTACCTTAATTAAAAGGGGAGTGCTAGATTAAATCAACCAAGATCTACGCTCAAATGACTTTATCCTTTCTTACACCAAATGATTACAATTGAAATTGAAAAACAATTACAATAGAAACTTTATTCATAAGAAATTTTGTCATGAAATTTAGCCAGCACTAAAAATCGTAAGGATAATAATATAAGGAGTTCGTGTTTTCATGTAGTGCAAGAAAGCCTTCACTTCCCAACCAAGCAATCTCCAAAGTCCAAACTAAGGTAACCTATATGATTGTCGGGGAGATAAACATCTTGGGGAGCTTTTTTAAGTAATTAATATAACATATAGAGAAACACTTTAACCTAAAAGGCCTAAGCTCTATGAGTATATACTCAATTATGTTATATTAACCACTCATTCTTCTCATCTTTATTCAATGTGGAGCTTCACTCACACGTGTTACTCAACAATCTCCCCTTCACGTGTGAGTCTGCCTCTCTATGGGCTTTAAGACCTCTCTATGAACAAGTCCTACTCATTCCTCCTTGCCTCATCAATGCGTTATCCATGGTTTTTTCGTACCCCATCCATGGGAACCACGTGTTAATCCCGCACGCACATCCATAGGAACCTCGCTCATCCATGTCCATGGGAACCTCGTATCACACCATTATTTAGCACCATTAGTAATATTTCTTTGTTGGGCTTTCCATACACCACCATGGATTCTAATACCACTTGTTGGGGAAATAAACACTTTGGGGAGTTTCCTTGAGTAATTAATATAGTATATAGAGACACACTTTAACCCAAAAGGCCTAAACCCTATGGGTATGTGCTTAATTATGTTATATTAACCACTCATTCTTTTCATCTTTATTCAACGTGGGACTTCACTCATATGTGTTACTCAACAATCTCTCCCTCATGTGTGAATCTACTTCTCTATGAGTTTCAAGACCTCTCTATGGGCTATGAACAAGTCCTACTCATTCCCCCTCGCCTAATTGGCTTTTCATTTCATCAATGCGTCATCCATGGGATTCTTGTACACCATCCATGAGAACCACGTGTTAACGCCGTACGCACATCCATGAGAACCCCGCACGTCCATGTCCATGGGAATCTTGCATCACACCATTATTTAGCACCATTAGCAATATTCCTTTGTTGGGCTTTCCATACACCACCATGGGTTCTGATACCACTTGTTGGGGAAATAAACACCTTGGAGAGTTTCCTTGAGTGATTAATATAACATATAGAGACACATTTTAACCCAAAAGACTTAAGCCCTATGGATATGTGCTCAATTATGTTATATTAACCATTCATTCTTCTCATCTTTATTCAATGTAGGACTTCACTTATATGTATTACTCAACAATGATTACTAATATAAATTCTTACGTTGTCTCATCTCGGTATTGCGTCTTTCTATATGAGTCTTACGATTGATCCTTTTGTAAACAAACATTAAAAATTACTTATTTTCTTATCTATTTCTCATTACGTATCAACGAAAGTACGACGACAGAAATTATAAGTTTTACTGAATTATAATTAAAGATACCAGTTCCACATGGACATGGGTTCATGCTGAGATTTCATGAGAATTAGCAGTGACGGAGCCAGGATTTTAGCTTTGGGGGGGCAAGATCAAAAGAGAGTAAAATTAATTCGAAAAAATATTAATTGATATTAATAAAAAAAATAAATAAACAACTACATGCAAATGTAATTGTCATATACAATTAAAATTTGGGTTTGTAAAAAATATTTGGGTCTGAGACTGAAAAATGCTAGTGAGGAAAGAAAAAATTGCTATATGTAACAAAGGTACTATGAGTAGTTCTAGACCATAAATTATTTCACAATATTTTTGCCAAAACTTTGATATGGCAGACTGTGAGTGATTAACAAATACTAACACATAAACTCACAATTTTTTTTTTTTTTTTTTTAACAATCATACTCTGTCATGCAACAGTTATGATAAAAAGTTGTGAAAAATTTTGTGGTCCTCAATTTTTTTGAGGTGCTATAATGACTAGTGAGTGAGAGTAGTTTTTTTTTTTTCATAATTCTGTTCAACAAAATAGTGGTGGAGAAGTAAGAAATTGTTTTCCTACAGTGAACTAATACATAGTACAAGTACAATATGTATTTAAAAAAGTTGATTGTCCTTGTGTATGCAAATAAGACCTTATACTATATATTACTTGAGAATTTTTGGGGCATCGGGGGGCATTTGACCCCCCTCGCCGCCCCCCCCCCCCCCCCCCCCCCCCCCTTCCCTCCACCCCTGAGAATTAGCATTGACCAAACAGTAATGCATCTGGTTTTTTTGGCTAAAGTAATGCATCTGGTTTTAGTGGTTTATCAATATATAATTATATATTTATAGTTTTTAAGTATCCACGGATGATGTGACCTTTTGTTTTTATTATTGCAAATAACTTTTAGTTTTGTAAGTTGTAATTTGAGTAATAAACAATTAAGTCTTTAAAGTTTTGATTGTTCAACTAAGTCGGTATTCTTTTAATTATTATTATTATTATTATTATTATTATTTTTTAATATATGTGTCAATAGTATCATCCTTACAGGAATATGATATCTAAAATTTAGTGAATTTATTTTTGAGATATTATATCCATAGGGAAAATTAATAACTTAAAAATACTTTTCATAATAATTTTTTTAGGGTAAAATTACTCATCACCATCTTGACGCTTCTAGTTTAGCATTGAATTCAAGTCAAGCCCTATTATTTTTTTTTCTACAATTCTTTTGGGGTTCAAGAGAAAAGTCTCCATCCCTATAAATCTTGTCAAGACTAAGCACAAAAATTACTCATTATAAAAACTAAAAATTATTTTAACTTGCTTATTATGTTTATGGGATTTTTTTATTTAAAAAAAAACTTAAATGAACGTATGCTATTTCATTTTAACCTTTGAATTCCAATTAATCTTTTTTTAATAAAATGACGTTGACATATAAAAATATTGAAAGGCTGGGTCGTTTACAAATTAAAAATTTAGACATCTAATTGAATGGTAATCCAAATTACAAGGACCAAATATTAGTGTGAATCTTTTCTTTCCTTTCTCTTCTAAGTCAAAACTTTATGAAAAACAGTAAAGTCAATAATTTTTCCACTCTCTTTCTTTTCAGATAAACATCATGTTTCCTAAAAAAATAATAAAAATAAATAAGATTAGCACCATGGATTGCCTGCTAAGTCAATTACAGTTGTAAAGTTCGTACGTACCTGTTTAGATGCCGGAAGCAAGGGCTTTTTAAGAATGCTAATAAGATTTCTTTAGAGTAGAGTTTCCATTTTCATTTTTCAAAATGCAACTATCTATTATAAGCTGGGTTGCTACTAACTGGGGAGGCTTTAACTGACCAATTTTTTAGTGCCAACAGCTAGCCGCCAAAATCTAGTGTCATGATAGTAGCATTCCTGGTGAAGCCTCCCAAACCGGATCCACTTAAATCACAATGTATTAGGATAAAGTTTATTTATAATGAAAATTTTTAAATGTATTTGTTCTTCAATTTCATTTGTAGTCGTTTGACCTAAGTAAGGATGGAGTAAGAGAAAAGTCGTTAACTATACAAGCCTGGGAATTTCGATCAGGCAAATCGATGATTGGCCGAGCGAAATCAAACAAATTCAAAAAGCTATTGGAGTCTAGAAAGTTTTGCATGACATTCGCACGACTCTCAGTCAAGTGGACATGTTAAGGAAGGCAACCGACCTTGCTTTCACAATTTATTTGTAGCCAATCATCCCATGAATGTAATCTACACCATATTAGGAAAAAAATTAAACTCCCAATGTTCAAAAATGAAAGATGATACAAGAATTTGAATAGAAAACGTTGCCAAAGCCACGAAGTCTTTCACCCTCTCCAATTGACATATTCTTGAGAGGAGATTACTCTACAAAACACAAGATCTCCACCTATGTTATTGGAGTGTTGATTTGAAGCCATAAAGACAAGAAAAATCTTTAAGAAACCTTGAAGTAATTAGCCAAGAGATTGGTTTGGTGGTCGGCACATTGACTTGCGGCGTCAAATAACTGTGAAGATACAAGGCTGGAGTGTGCAGTTTAGAGCAAAAGCGGGGAGCTTGGGTGCATTATCCTTGACATGAGCGAGAAGTCTTGTAAGTGAGCCCGTATCACCGACAATCTTTGTAGTGGATTTGATGAGTTGGGCTTGACCCCGAAGAGCATGTTTTTCTTGATTGAGTTCACTTTGTGAACTATTCTTTGTTGGTGGATGAGTGAGTTGTTCGTGTAATTGTTATTAATTTATTTGCTTTATACATATTGAACTTGAAATTGGTTTATTAATTACTTGGACATATTAATTGCAAAATTTATAAAGTTGGGAGTAAGCCGACTTTAGGGGTATAAACAACATTTTCCAATTGGTATCAAAGCATAGGTTCACCTTGCTTGGATTTATTTACCTTGTGTGATCCTTTGACTATTCCCCCATATTTTGATTGCAACAATTATGCTTATGGAAAGTTTGCATGTGTACATTTTTGAAATCAATTGATAATAAAGTCTGGTTCTGTTGAGAAGGGTTGGACCATCCCTTAAATTGTTGTGGCCAGATGGTCCAAGGAACAACAAGCTGAGTCTTTTTTTTTGCTGAATAAAAAATTTATAAGTTTTGATGAGTTCTATGCTAAACTCAAGGACATGATAAATTCTAAATTTCATCATAGATAAAAAGATTGCTAAGCCTAGAATAGTGAGAAAAGTTATGAGATCTTTACTTGAGAGATTCCTTCCTAAGGTCAGTGCCAATGTGCCATAGAAGAAAAGAAAGGATATAGGTTACCAATGGATTCAAAATTTTTGACATGTTTGAAATTCTAAAATTGCAAAAATGCCCCCTTACAATGAATGATTGAAAATTCCAAGTTTTAAATGCTTCAAATTTAATCCGAGCGGAATGGACATTGTAATGATACACCAAATCCCCAGTGGATTCAAACTCCGAATTCAATCACCTAAATCTCATGCGAAATCACAAATGAACATCATCAAATTTTCTCGAAAGGAATTGATTTCTTAGTGCATCAAAAATTTCAATATACATTTTCAACAAGATAAAAAAAAAAAAAAAAAAAAAAAAAAAAAAAAAAAAAATTCAAATCTCAGTGCGAAATCCTACATTTCAAGTTGATCATTCAACTGCATTTCAAGTTTCAACAAATTCCTAAGAAAAACATCACATTCAGTTCTCGAGGGGAACAACGTGACTTCTTTATCAACACATTCCCGAAGTAAAACACCTTAAATGGGCATAAAAATTTGATTCAAATCACACATTCATGAGGCAAAACACACCTTAAAGGTCATAAAACCTTATCTTAACTCAACAAATTTATGTGATAATGTGATAAAACACCTTGAATTTTCATGAAATTCTATTCCAAAATCATCTTAAACCAACACATACTTATGAAGTAAAACACCTTAAATGGTCATGAAACCTCATCACGGTGGTCACACACATTCAAAAGTGAATGTTCAAATAGTGTATAAAACACCTATGAATGTTTAGACCCCCAATTTATAAATTACCAACACAAGCTTATAATCAAACAATGTATATGTGGAATATGATAATAAGCTAAAATCGAATTGGTAAAACAATCTAAACCATAATTAATCACAACCACAACAGTAATTAAAAGACAAAGATTAAGGGAAGAGAGATGTAAACACAAAGACAACACAGCGATGTGTTATCGAAGAGGAAACCGAAGTTCTCAGCGTAAAACCTTTCCGCCACCCTCCAAGCGGTCAATAATCTACTAGAGAATAAAGTTGGGATACATGAATAGCAGAAGACTCTCCAAGCCTAATTTACCCACTAAACCTTGTCTTCTCTAGCTTACATGATCTCGCAATAGCCCATTGCATCAACCAAAATCAATTGGTCCCTTCTGAATTGCTTCCCAAGCACCAAAATACTTTTTCACAGATATTGATATGGTGAGATAAGGATTTGGCTAAATATACCTCTCAAGAATATATCAATGGAGAGGGTGAGAGTAGAGAAATTTGAAGAATCAAAGGATGAAAATTGTGGATAAGTCAATCTTGTTTTTTTCTAGGGTTTCTCTCTCAAAATTTTCTCTGGAAGCTCTCTACATTTCATGGGTATAAGGGTATTTATAATAGGGTGTGTATGGAATGCAAAGAGTCAGTTACAACCAAACAGGGTGTTCTGACGACTCGAGCTCGCGACTGGAACGAGTCGCGAGTTTGAGTCGCGAGCTAATTACCTGGCCAGACTGGAAGTTTTGTCTTGTAGTGCAATAGCTGGCGTGACCTTTCAGCTCCCCTGCATGCTTCACATGTGTGCCAGCTTTGGCGACTTGCCAGTCGCAAACTAGTCGCGAGGCTCTTTTTGAGTGCACACTCTTGAGCTTTTATTCACACTCTCTCACACACTACCCTTATATGATTCCCACCTAAATACAGGGTTTCTAAATGCTGAATTACAAGCAAATTTGGTATGAAATAAAGCCAACAAAATGATTGAATAAATTCAACCTTACAAAAAGGAAAAACACCATGCATGGTCCTAAATTCTCATCATCTTAAGTTCATTAAGGAAAAAATTGCACTAGTATAAACATGGTTATCACTCATTAGTTACCATGTCACACATATTACGCAATTTCATATACTCAAAAGAATAATGATACACTTATACTCATTTTCTATAGTCAAACACACACAATTCGAACACTTAGAAAGAAATTTATTGAAGTGAGAAGAAGAAAGCTTACATTGTTAATTAGCCAAAAGGATGGCGTACCACGTACATGATTTTTTTTTTTGGTTGAGAAATGGCATACATGATTGATAATATCGTTTAACAAAAAACCAGTAATCAAGCATTATTATTGTTATTATTATTATTATTATTTTTTGATAGGAAATCAAGCATTATTGATTTAATTTCACATAATAATCATCCTAAGGTGGACAATCCCCACGCAGAGGATACGTAGGGATTCAAGAAAGTTTGTTTAATCTATTTTGAATTACATAACATGCATCGAGAAAAATTATGGCAGCATATATGATTCCATTTAAAATGAAGTACTAAGAGTTAGGAGTTTTTGGAAAATGTTAGGATCAGTTTTGATGTTGTACAAATTAATCAAGAATTTGAGGTTTGACTTTTGAATTTTTGAGAGAGGGCATGTGATGAAAGCACCAATTGGAATTAAAGTAAAGTCTAAAGAGCACTCCACGTAGAAAACAAGCGTGAAAGCCCATGCTAAATTTGAGGCTACACAACCTGAACAACCTACCTTTCAAAATCTCTCTATAAAAGGAGGATGTAGAGGACATAGGAAACCATATCCACAGTCACTGAAACAATATTCTTTCACAATCAAATGGCTCAATCCATAGCGAGCCTGACTGTGTGTTTGCTCCTCCTCTTCGCGGTGATGGTGGCCGAGGCAGATCCCCAAAAGGCGAAGAAAGTGAAATGCCAAGACAAAAACTACCCTGATTGTTACCATCGAGACCTATATTGCCCTGACTCCTGTCTTCGCAATTGTCAGGTGGATTGTGCCTCGTGCCAACCTGTTTGTAGTCTTGACTCCCAACCATCGCCGCCACCTCCAACAACTTATCCTTCACCCTCTCCACCCCCTCCTTCTACCATTTATCCTTCCCCACCTCCACCACCTCCTAAGACTATCTATTCTTCACCACCTCCACCTCCATTGACAACATCCACTCCCCCTTCTTCGCATCCCCCTCCACCACCACCATCGCCGCCACTGCCATCACCAAAGCTTAAGAAGCACTCACCTCGACCCCCTTCTACTATTTATTCTTCACCACCTCCACCACCTTCTACCACTATTTATTCTTCACCCCCACCACCTCCTTTGACAACACCCACTCCCCCTTCTTCGCTTTCTCCTCCACCTCCCCCAGCTTTGGGTTCTGATGGAAAGAAAGTTAAATGCATGAATAAGAACTACCCTCACTGCTATGCCATGGAGCATAGTTGTCCTAGTGGTTGCCCCGAGCAATGTGAGGTCGACTGCGTTACCTGCAGTCCCGTTTGCAGTAAGTTTGTCCTTGCATCTTTTTTTCCCTTCTTCTTTTCTTCTTTAGGAATTAAATTTACGAGTACCAACATATGATTCCATCTCAAAATCTTTTTTGAATAGGTGATTCCTTTTAAACTTGTTTTAGGAATAGTCTATCAATCCTATTTTTGTTTAGTTTTAGCAGTATTAGAAACTCTAAAAAGAACAAATATATATATACACATATGGGTTGCTAGCCCGTGGAATGTATGGAAAAGTTTAATAAAATATAATTTTTTTTCTTCTGAAAATGATATTTAAAAATTATAGTAATTATTAATAGACATTTATTATGATTATATTTGTATAGAATTTAAAATACATAAATAAAAAAATAACGTGTAAATTATGAGATCTCAAAAGTTTTACGAGGCAAAATATTGTAAAATGTCTTTGATTTATATATACTAGCAGGTTGCCCGCGCGATGCGCGGATAATGCTGAAAGCTTTTGTGTAAGGTGGTTTTGGAAATTGTGGATATTTTCATTGCTGAAATCACCTACAATTATAACAAAAACCACAAAGCAAATAGCCATATTTTGTTCCCTTTAGTTGATCGTGAACCAATTAACTGCAAGCATTCATTGTGCATATCAAACTCCTTGAACCTATCCTTGTCATATGACATGTCTAACCAATGCGCTAATCTTATCAAGCATCTTCAATAATAGTTTAACTATAATAGTGTCAAAGTCACTTAGTGATTCATGTCTATGCAAAGCAACAAACACAATTTGATTTTGTCAAGGCTCTCTCGGGCCATGATACCCAAACAATGGTACAATGAAATGAAAAAAGTATGTAGTTTCAATGATGGTTGAGCTAGACATGGTTCAACATATTTTATAAAGGTGTACCTGTAAAACATATTTAACAATTTTCTTTTAGTACCAAGAAGAAGACAGATTTTCATACAAAAAGATTCTAAATTTATATAGATTCTAAGCTATACAAAAGATTCTCTTTGTTTTTATTTTTGGCAATTGAGTTTTTGTCATTTAGTAGGACATATAGAATATGGGTAGATTGCTGTGATTATTTTTTAAAAATTCTGTCAAATAATCCTTAATCCAAAATTTGCTGCCAAATTATTTACTTAAAAATAATAAAAACTTTCTTACCCGTAGCTAAGTTATTTTTTTTCACTCGTGTTAGTTAGAGGTTGATACACCATTGAACCAAAATTGGCATGAGCAACAATAAAGAAAACACAGTGAGACCAACCAATCCTTCAGAACCAAACAACACCGATTACTTAGCATATAACATAGGGAAAAAAATGAATGCAGCTATGTATATGCAAGTGCTTTAATAAACTTTTCCCAATTTAATTGTTTCTAATCCCCAACTAAATACAGAACAAACAAATATGATTAATAGTATTGTCAAGTCCGAAATAAAATTTATAAATTTCCTTTCAAGCATTTTATCAAACATTATGGATTCAAAATAAAATATATAATTACTCTTGGGATCTTTGCAATGCGAATCCACAAAATTTTGGCCTCAATTGATGTTTTGAATGTGAGCCAACCCATACAGATACACGGGTCTATGCTTCGATTACACATGCGTGGAGGAGCTTATTTTTTTTATTAAGCTTCTTCCTCATTGATCATTCTACCTGCCCAACAAAACCAAATTACTTATCAACTTGTCTTTTCCTTAAGGCCTACAGTACCAAATTTAACAAATTTTCACATCCCCATGTAACCTATTTATATCATTTATCCAAAGACCAAGTCATAAATTACAGAAATTACAATAAAAATCTCAACCAACAAACAATTCAAATAAAAAAAAAATAAAAAACCAGCATCTAGTCCAATTATCAAAAACCCATTACCAAACAACAGCAAAGAATGAACAAACAAAGTATTAGTTTTGTACCTCTTTGATACAGAAGAAGGGTTTGATAAATTAGGAGCCAGTGTTTTTCCTCCTTGAGTTTAGTCCCGCCGATTGCAATGGGTAAAGTTGAAAGCTTTAATCTCTCTATGTCTAAGTTCCCTCAAACATTGCAAAGCACAAACTTAGCACCCCAGACAGTGATGAAAGAGTTGTTGTCCATGAGCTCGTAGAGGAAGAGTGGATCCATCAATATATAAACCAATCAATCTTTACACTTTTTTTGGCTGCAATTGAGGGAAGAGAAAGGAAAAGAAATGAACTGAAGAGAAATTTATATATTGATGGAAAGGGGAGCTGAAAGAGTTCAAATTTTGCTAGATGAACTGAAGAGTTTTTTTTTTTTTTTTTTTTTTTACTGGAAAGGTAGAATGAACTGAAGAGTTAAAAGAGAGAAAGAAGCTGAAAAGTTAAGAGAGAGAAATAAGTGAACTGTTTTTTGCTGAAAGGAATTAAGTTCTGAACATAAATGCTGCATTGTTTTAATTTCAGAGGTTGGAATGATACAACTTCGTTTCATAAAGAGGAGTGCAAACTACAAAGAACTCATATAAAGCGCCACATGGCAGGACCTCATGCACTTCCGCATGTGGTCTCTGCTTAGTACATGAGGTCTCTGCTTTTATATATATATATTGATTGATGTGTATGTGAGTGAAAACATATGGATTTTCCAAATTTTATATGTGACAATCTTATTAAACAAGTAAATAAAAATAGATATCTTCATTTAGATGTATTACGAATTACAAGTAATTCATAAATTTTATTTATTATGTTATTAAAATGATAATGACACTAATTAATCAAAATCATTACCATGTCATTTAGTAATCCTTTTGGAAAAAAAGTTGATACTATCTTTAGCATTTTGCATGAATTGACATGCATATAGATACAATGATTGGTGTGACATTTAACATTAACTAGATCCTATAATTGTCCTATGCTACAAAATTCTTGCATGCTAACTCTATCACTATGTTTTGAAAATATGTCAAATGAGGTGAGTAAATTTTGATAACATTGACACATGCAAATTTTGATTAGATTGCAACCGACCTGGCGCCGTGTGCCAAGATCCCCGATTCGTTGGTGGAGATGGAATCACCTTTTACTTCCATGGCAAAAAAGGCCAAGACTTCTGTATAGTTTCTGATTCTAATCTCCATATCAATGCTCGCTTCATTGGAAAAAGAAACCAAAACATGAAGAGGGACTTCACTTGGGTCCAGTCTCTAGGAATCCTCTTTGACACCCACAATCTCTTCATTGGCGCAAAGAATACATCAATTTGGGATGACTCCAATGACCGCCTTTCCCTAGGTTTCAACGGTGAACCCATACACTTGCTTGATGGTGAAGGCACCAAGTGGGAGTCCATGACATCACCCAGTGTTACAATCATAAGGCTTCGCGACACTAACTCGGTAGAAGTTGAGGTTGAAGGAAATTTCAAGATCAAAGCAACAGTCGTGCCTATAACCGAGAAAGATTCACGTGTTCACAATTATGGGATCACACAAGAGGATTGCTTTGCTCATCTGGACTTGAGCTTCAAGTTTTATGCATTGAGTGGCCAAGTTAATGGTGTTTTGGGACAAACTTATGCGAGCAACTATGTGAGTAAGGTGAAGATGGGAGTGGTCATGCCTGTTTTGGGTGGTGACAAAGAATTCTCATCCTCAAGTCTCTTTGGCACAGATTGTGCCGTTGCAAGATTTAGTGGTCAGTTCACGGAAGGCAATTCTCTGGAGAATTTGAAGTATGGCAATCTAAATTGCTCTAGTGGGATGAATGGCCGTGGAGTGGTTTGTAAGAGATAACTAATTGAATCTCTTGCTCTTTAGTGCTCTATCTAGCTACCTAATGAGCTATATGTGCAAGTGAGCACTCTTTCATCATAAAATTTTAAATAAGGTCAGAGTCATCTTCAGTGACATATATCTTGGCCATTTAATTAATATCTTTTTTCAATTAGTTCATATATTACAACAAAATGGTAAGCTACAAATATTATGTTTTTTTCTTTTGCATTGAAAAAAAAAAAAACTATTAAATATCTGCAAAATGTGCATATAGTTGGAGTATCAACAACTCTAAATTGTAGTGTGCAAATTCGAAATTAACTAAACTTTCTGAGAAAAAAAATTCTGTTATATTCTTAGAGATCCTCACTTGTTACAAAATGCTCGTCAAGCTCTATATGTAAGAAACACAACTTCACTTGTTTCAATCTTTTGGCTAGAAGCTAAAATATGAAAAACCTAAACAAGTAAAGGGGGAAAACAAAAGAAGAAAAAAAGGCAGAACACCTGTAATATTACACAATAGGCCTAAAAATTTGACCTACATCTTTGTGTTTAGTGTCACTCCATTCCAATGATGCTGATAAACTGGTAATATTGTTCAATGGCGGCCCCTTTATCGCAACCATGGAAGATTTTTCCTCGTGCAAGTGACTAACAGCTAGTTATTTAGGAACAACTGTGACCTTGAGATTCGCTGGCGCCTTGACAATTACCTTGCATATAGCTTTTTCTGATCCCACATTTGTAACTTTCCTATGAAACATGGTTGATATACTAGAGTTAGGGTTATTAAGCTGTAGAGACATGGATGGGTAATTTAGGGCATCTTGTCCTCCAATGTTAGGGAGACTTGAGCAACTGGTGTTCTCATTAGTAAATAAACTTTAAGCTATCCCGGTATAACCCTCATTACATAGGAAGCGGGCGTAGTCAGACTTTGACAAGTTATGGATCAAACCAGGCTGCAGTGCTCTAATTTGGTCAATATGGCCGGCACCACAGGCTAACTCAGCTTGGTCATCCTTGACTTTCAATTCATATGCTGATAATCAATCAAGAAGAAAAATTATAAAACACCCAGAAAAGCCTAATTTTTCATATTAAAGTTATTTTAGGGAAATATGAGATGATATCTTGAATGTATATATCTAGAAGGAAGACAAATGCTAAACTTATTACAAGTTTTACTACTAGAGGTTTACAAAAGCTAAGGTGATAATATAAATTTCATTGGAGTAACTAAAAAATAATTATCTAAATTACTTTTTTTGTGAATTGTGACACCTATTTATAAGGATTATGCAATGAAATTTGTAATATCTTTAGCATCACTGAATTGAATATTATACAATTCTTATTAGAAAATAGTATTCTCCATTTCATGAGTCATGGAGAAAGTATGTTTCCTAGTTAAGATTTTATTTTTGGAGCAAACAGTATACAGATTGTCTTGTGATACTGGATACATGTTTACATGTGTAATATTATAGACATTAACCCGGTTGTCATTAGGACTCCCAATAATTGATATAAGTTTAGAGTAACTAGCTAGTATATCTACCCCAGGTGCCACAACATCTGGCTGCAAATGAAACATAATTTAAAACCCACATACTTGTATAGATGCTAACAACAAAGTACACAAATTTATACCTTGAACAGTAATCATTGCAAATGGTTACCTTAAGTATGGTGGGAGAGACATTGGCTGGACCTCGGGATGAAAAGGAGGCCACAAAGGGTGCAGCGGCATTGCTTGTTGTTTTGTGTTAGAGATATATTAGGCCATTAGCATAGACTCAAGGCTAATTCTATTTTGTGTGCAAGTCAAGTCTCCTACTAGTATTAGAAGTCTATTAGTCTAGGGTTTAGTCTACTATATATACACATGTTATGATTCATTGTAATATAGGATTTGTACTACATCAATAATATATTAGAGTGTAGTACAAATCTTGTATTACAATGAATCATAACATGTGTATATATAGTAGACTAAACCCTAAACTAATAGACTTTTAATACAAGTAGGAGACTTGGCTTGCACACAAAGTAGAATTAGCCTTGGGCCTATGCTAATGGGCTAATATATCTCTAACACCCCCCTTAAACTCAAGATGGAAGCTTGATGAAATCTTGAGATTTGATAAGGTTGAGAAGATCCCTTAAATGGAGTTTGGCTCTGTGACGGTAGTTTGAGGAAGGCAATGTTCTTGCAGTGTTGATGCGACTTCTAACGATGCCTTGACTATATCGGAGAGTTTTGACGGCAGCAGTAGGAAGCCAAAGAAGATGAACGCAGCGAAAAAAAACACCGAGGAAGACAAAGATTGCTCTTAAATATACTGTAAGGATAGAAAACCATGGCCACAGGAAGGTGGCTCTGATACCATATTAAATATTAGCATTGATACACCATGTTGAATATGCTAGTATGGATGCGGATGCGAAAGCATAAAGTATAGAACACAATAACACACGAGGGTTACGTGATTCAACCTAACGGCTTATATCCACGGGAGAAACCCTAACCACGTTAGGCTGAATCACGTAACCCTCGTGTGTTATTGTGTTTTATACTTTATGCTTTCACTTCCGCATTTATACTAGCATATTCAACATGGTGTATCAATGTTAATATTTAACATGGTATTAGAGCCACCTTCTTGTGGCCATGGTTTTCTGTCCTTGCGGTATATTTAAGAGCAATCTTTGTCTTCCTCGGTATTTTTTTCGTTGCATTCATCTTCTTTGGCTTTCTACTACTGCCGTCAAAACTCTTAGGTATAGTCAAGCCACCGTTAGAAGTCGCATTAACACTGCAAGACCATTGCCTTCCTCAAATTATCGTCACAGAGCCAAACTTCATTCAAGGGATCTTTTCAACCTTATCAAATCTCAAGATTTCATCAAACTTTCATCTTGAGTTTGGGAGGGGGTGTTAGAGATATATTAGCCAATTAGCATAGGTCCAAGCCTAATTTTACTTTGTGTGTAAGCCAAGTCTCCTACTTGTACTAGAAGTCTATTAGTCTAGGATTTATTCTACTATATATACACATGTTATGATTCATTGTAACATAGGATTTGTACTACACTATAATATATTATTGATGTAGCCTTTTAGGGTTTCCTCCGTGGATGTAGGCTGTTAGATTAAATCACGTAACCCTCGTGTATTATTGTGTTTTATACTTTATGCATTCGCTTCCGCATTTATACTAGCATATTCAACATGGTGTATCAATGTTAATATTTAACATTTTAGTCCTGTATATGACAGCCTGAGGGTTTCTGAAAGTTTTACCAATAAAATAAAATTGGTAAAGAATGTTAAAATATCAATGAGAGAACAAAAAGAGGTAGAATAAGAATAAATAGAATTAAAGTGGTTAGAAAAAAAAAAAAAAAACCTTTAGCTATTATACATTCGGTATTTAGAATTATGTTCAGTGAATCCTAATTAAGTAAGGCATATATAGGACTTAAAGTTAGTCTAACTCTATATTAGTATGAGCCTAGAATATACTTTGGTCAGAACATTTTTAAAAGAAAAAGAAAAATCTAATAATAACTTTCTCAGGCCATTATGGGGGGCATTTTATATAACAAATTTGATTCCTCACACTCACTTGGTTGAGTTGATATATGTAATAATTTTGTCACCAGCATTAGCATCAACATAGACAGCATGGAGTGAAAATGAAAAGCCCGTATCTACTTTCTCTTGGAGAGTTATAATCATCCCGACCACACCAACACTCTTACGGTAACCTGGACTTGCTCCTTCTTTGCATAGCACAATCTTTCCCCTGACCTTTTTCTCGTCCAAACTCCAAAGTCCCAAAATCACACGTCCTGCACAATGCTATAATTGATTAGTGCTACTAATATCAACAGTCTGAATGTATATTAGGTTAGGTGATCTTCAATTACAGTATAAATCATGAAATAGAAAATGCTTTCTAACTACCAGGGATCTGTATCTGGCGTTAAACTACCATTGGCAGCCTTTCTGGCGCTGGTTAGAGGGTAAATCCGGCTTTTTGGCGAAAATGTGTTGATGGAAAGTCCCTGTTATTCAATGCACCAGTAAATGTATGATTCCGTTTGATATCAAGTGAAATGAACAAGGATCATCCCCATCATAATTCATGAGACAAAAGTTGTTTTTAAGATCATGTCGATTTGAAATCTTTTCATTTTGTGGTTCAGATTAAATATTATAAATTTAGTGCTATATCATTTAAAATTTTAAGGGTAGTGAAACTTTGTAAATGGACCCGAATAGAAAGAATGGACTTACAACAATTTCCACGCCATTTCCAAATTTAACCAGAGTACTAAACTGCCTATACATGGCAGAAGCACCAATAGTCATTATCCAAGGAGCTGCGTTGACCACAGAAGACGCATATGGGCTGTCATTCCCTGCTGAACATGTTGTCGAAATTCCCTTCATCATTGCATGAAAGGCACCGATAGCAATGGGATCATCCAAGTACCTACTCGCAGGCCCTCCGATAGATATTGATATCAAGTCAACTCCATCATTAATGGCATCGTCCATTCTAGCCAGAAGGTCAACATCATTGCAACCTTCGAGCCAACACACCTTGTACATTGCAATGCGTGCTAATGGAACACCACCTCAGGTTGTGCCTTCGGCTAAACCATACAAGTTCGCGCCTGCTATGGAGACACCTGCTGCAATGGATGAAGTGTGACTGCCATGGCCTTTCTCGTCTACTAAGGATTCAATTGATGGGTGAATAGTTTTGAAATTAAATGAGAGATCCATGCATGTGAAGAAGTATTACTTTAAAATTCATTTCCAACTTGAGTAATGCTAAAAAATCAACATTTTTATTTATTTATTAGAATTTTTGATACGATCTATTATGACTAGAATAATATCAATTTTATTTGGATTCATTTGATATAATTTTTAATGTGCACCATCATTAGTTGCGGAGCCATTAATTTTTTTCAGAGGGGCCAAAGAATGTACAACAAAAGTCTTAAATAAAAAAGTATTAACTCAATAAAATTGTATCCTACATTTAGTAGTCTATTTTTCTGAACAAACTCATACCCATATTGGTGGCCGTCATTAGGATCATGTTTGAAGAAAGCGATGTTTATTTCTTAAGGTTCACCGTTCACATCTATGAGTCTTTATAGGGTTTTAACATATGAAGTTTTAGTATTTTGAATAGATGATTGAGCAATAAGCTTTGAACTTCGAACACTTTTTTTTCTTAAAACATATATAATGTCTCCATTAAATTACTCACACTTTAAAAGCCATGAATATTAAAATTTATAAACTAGTTATATGTACAATATATAGTTAACTTTTTTTTCACATAAAGAAGGGCCAAAATGGCCAAATACCACCATTTTCAGAAATTTGTAGTAAAAAAACACCGTTTCGGAACTATATAGGAAAATACCACTTTTTATGGTACTCGAGTTTCTTAAACTTGAGTTCCTAGAAGTTTTGCTACCGTGGCACTGCTGAGGTGGAAATTGGGCAATTAAAAAAAATTATGTGGTACTTGAGTACCATGCAACACAATACTCTAGTATACCAGGATCGAGTACCATTTTATAATAAAATGTTGTTGTTGTTGTTTTTTTTTTTTTTCCCAAGCACGAGTACCATGTATTTTTTTTTTTTTTTTTTGGGATTATCGACGAATAAACATAAACATAAAATGATGTTTATTTTATTTATAGAGTACTCGAGCTCACCAAGCTCGAGTACCTAGTAATTTTTTTTTGGGATTATTGACAAATAAACATAAACATAAAAATAAGTAGCTTTTTTACGTTTTTATTTATTTAAATAGAAGCATTGTAAATATAGAGATTTTAATTTCAAAATATGAATTTAATTTCTACATTAAGTAAAACTGTTCACTGTTTTCTCACAAAAATTGTTTACTGTTTTTTGCATAAACTATTTCTAGCATTTTGCATAAAATTATTTTCTGTTCAGCATTATTTAAAAAATTGTTTACTCTCTTTTTTGCATAAATTATTTTCTGTTCACTATTTAAAAAATCGTTCACAGTTTTCTCATAAAACACTTAGTGAAATCGTTTTTTCAAAATCTAAATGCCAAATCTGAATGCTTTTTCATGTTTGAATTTCACAATAATCGAATCTATTTTTCTGCATTGATAAAATCTGTTTCTACATTAACAAAATTTGCACTCTACCCATCATGTTTACTGTATATTCAAATCTGCTTACTGCATTCATAAAATCTGTTTTTGCATTAAGTAGAACTGTTCACTATTTTCTCATAAAAATTGTTCACTATTTTCTGCATAAACTATTTCTAGCATTCTGCATAAAATTATTTTCTATTCAACATTATTTAAAAATTGTTCACTCTCTTTTCTGCGTATATTATTTTCTGTTCACTATTTAAAAAATCATTCACTGTTTTCTCATAAAACACCGAGTGAAATCGTTTTTTCTAAATCTAAACGCCAAATTTGAATGCTTTTTCATGTTTGAATTTCACAATAATCGAATCTATTTTTCTGCATTGATAAAATCTGT
The DNA here is from genome assembly GCF_932294415.1 of Quercus robur. Taxonomy (NCBI): domain Eukaryota; kingdom Viridiplantae; phylum Streptophyta; class Magnoliopsida; order Fagales; family Fagaceae; genus Quercus; species Quercus robur. Next base: position 13,824,549 of record NC_065534.1, on the reverse strand, counting down.
TTCTACATTAATAAAATTTGCACTTTGCCCATCATGTTTACTGTATATTCGAATCTGCTTACTGCATTCATAAAATATATTTTTTGCATTAAGTAAAACTGTTCATTGTTTTCTCATAAAAATTGTTCACTGTTTTCTGCATAAACTATTTCTAGCATTCTGTATAAAATTATTTTCTGTTCAACATTATTTAAAAAATTGTTCACTCTCTCTTTTGCGTAAATTATTTTCTGTTCACTATTTAAAAAATCGTTCACTGTTTTCTCATAAAACACCTAGTGAAATCATTTTTTCTAAATCTAAATGCCAAATCTGAATGCTTTTTCATGTTTGAATTTAACAATAATCGAATATATTTTTCTGCATTGATAAAATTAGTTTCTACATTAATAAAATTTGCACTCTGCCCATCATGTTTACTATATATTCGAATCTGCTTACTGAATTCATAAAATCTATTTTTTGCATTAAGTAAAACTGTTCACTGTTTTCTCATAAAATTGTTCAGTTTTTTCTACATAATCTATTTCTAACATTCTACATAAAATTATTTTCTGTTCAGTATTATTTAAAAAATTGTTCGCTCTCTTTTTTGCGTAAATTATTTCTGTTCACTATTTAAAAAATTATTCCCTATTTTTGCATAAAACACCTAGTGAAATCTTGTTTTCTAATTTTAAAGCCAAATTTGAATGCTTTTTCATGTTTAAATTTCAAAATGAACGAATTTGTTTTTCTACATTGATAAAATCTATTTCTACATTAATAAAATTTGCTCTCTGTACATCATGTTCATTGTATATTTGTATCTACTTATTGTATTCATAAAATTTGTTTTTTGTATTAAGTAAAACTGTTCATTGTTTTCTCATAAAAGTTGTTCACTGTTTTCTGCATAACTATTTCTAGCATTTTGCATAAAATTATTTTCTGTTCAGCATTATTTACAAAATTGTTCACTCTCTTTTTTGCGTAAATTGTTTTCTGTTCACTATTTAAAAAATTGTCCACTGTTTTCTCATAAAACACCTAGTGAAATCTTGTTTTCTAATTTTAAAAGCCAAATCTGAATGCTTTTTCATGTTTGAATTTCAAAATGAACGAATTTGTTTTTCTACATTGATAAAATCTATTTCTACATTAATAAAATTTGCTCTCTGTACATCATGTTTACTGTATATTTGAATTTGCTTATTGCATTCATAAATTTTTTTTTTTTGCATTAAGTAAAACTGTTCACTGTTTTTTGCATAGATGTACAGATAGTACGAATTTGTTGAAAAATTCGAATTCATTAAGTGTGTAAAATCGTGAAAATTCAAATGGAAATTGAAGAACATACCAAATTGAGTAAACTCAATGGAAAATTAATTACATTAGATGTACAGATCGTCCAAATTTGTTTCCAAATTTGAAGTCGTCAAATGTACAAAATTGTGAAAATTCAATTTAAAACTGTGTACTAATGTACTAATCATTCTGATTTGATGAAATTTCAAAATTGTTGAATGAAAAAAATTGTGTAAACTCAATGGAAAATCAAAGAACGTACCAAATTGTTGAGTAGTACGTGCAGCACTGTGAACATCAGTGTAGCAATGGTGGACAGCTCACCCCCAAAATTGATGCATAAACTTTCCGGGATAATCTACATCCTTGAAAATGGTGCATTACAAAGGGTTGCATATCGTGTATTCACATTAGTGTGGATGGGTACTTCTGGTCAGGGCTCAACAATGCTGAGTAGTTGAGCAGCATATGTAGAAATGTTTACTATCTTTGGTCATTTTCAAGGATGCTAGTCGAAACGCTCTTCCCATAATCTGTGACTACTAATTAGAACTAATAGCACATGGGTACTTCTAGTTAGGGCTCAACAAGTAATGTACAATAAATCTAATTTGGGTGATAAGTGTTATGTGTGTAACATTTCAAATTACACAAACAGAATATTGGAAACATCAACATATCTAACTGGAGGCATTTCACTTCCTAAGGTGTTTCTGACATTACAAAGCAGAGGACATTGTCCAACCAAAGCACAAGAATCATATGCAGCAACAAAGAACAGCCTGCAACAAAGAACAGCAGGGAAAAAATGAGCAAGTGATTTCATATAAACTTAGCTAAAACTAATGAACAGTTAATCTTTAGATTTGCAAAAGTTAAATGTACATGATCATCAGTTGTCAGACATTAACAACAACATTTTGTATTGCACAGAACGTGTAGACATTAACAACAGCGTCCAATGTTCGTAGGTAGAAATTTTTGGAAATCATCATTACTTGAATTTGAGAAGTCTAAAATATCTCTTTCATCATCTAACACAGTAACTTCATTAATAGACTTGATGGCTCGCTTTTGCGCCTTCCCCTTTAGATGCTTCCTAGCTTTTTGGATTGCATGAAAACGGTCTAATCACCTTTGCATTTGATTGGTCTCTTGTTCAAGACGAGCAAGTATGTTGGCAGGTTCATCTTTAGGTAATTCGGCTGAGCGTGCCTTAAGAACTCGTAACCCATGCCATCGACAATACACCTCCAACTCACACCTCTTCTCATATAGGGTTGACCATGGTGGTTCTGCTACGGTGAACTCTATTGCGGTGGTATTTGTACTTAGTTTTGTAGGTTTGCCGACCATGATGTGCCTGACGCTTCCAAGACTTTTGTACGTGTATATTGGCATATAAAAGAAATCTCTCTTCTTTCCAATCCATTTCCCTCCATAGTGGTCTATGTATGTCTGTAGTTGTTGATCTACTGGAACTTGTGATAATCCATTTGTTGAAGTAGATCCAAACTTGTTTCACATTGTACGATTTGATGTTGAGGTGTTGCAACTCATAGCTTAGTCAATCTACGAAGTTAGTGGGGGTAGAAATAAGATCATTATTGTGGTGCATTTATAACCTCATTTCATATTCCAAGCATTATAATTTCAGTTATTAGGGCTTGTAATGTAGAAATAGCTTTTATCAATGCAGAAAAATAGATTCGATTATTGTGAAATTCAAACATGAAAAAGCATTCAGATTTGACATTTAGATTTAGAAAAAAAAATGATTTCACTAGGTGTTTAATGAGAAAAAAAGGGAATAATTTTTTAAATAGTGAACATAAAATAATTTATGCAGAAAAGAGAGTGAAAATTTTTTTAAATAATGCTGAACAGAAAATAATTTTACGCAGAATGCTAGAAATAGTTTATGCAGAAAATAGTGAACAATTTTACTTAATGCAAAAAACAGATTTTATGAATGCAGTAAGCAGATTCGAATAACAGTGAACATGATGTACAGAGATAAAATTTTATTAATGTAGAAATAGATTTTATCAATGCAGAAAAAAAAAATTCATTCATTTTGAAATTTAAACATGAAAAAGCATTCAGATTTGGCTTTTAAAATTAGAAAACAAGATTTCACTTGGTGTTTTATGAGAAAACAAGGAACAATTTTTTTAAATAGTGAAAAGAAAATAATTTATGCAGAAAACAGAGTGAACAATTTTTTAAATAATGCTGAACAGAAAATAATTTTATGTAGAATGCTAGAAATCATTTATGCAGAAAACAGTGAACAATTTTTATGAGAAAACAGTGAACAATTTTATTTAATGCAAAAACAGATTTTATGAATGTAGTAAACAGATTCGAATATACAGTAAACATGATGGGTAGAGTGCAAATTTTATTAATGTAGAAACAGATTTTATCAATGTAGAAAAATAGATTCGATTATTGTGAAATTCAAACATAAAAAAGCTTTTAGATTTGGCGTTTAGATTTAGAAAAAACGATTTCACTAGGTGTTTTATGAGAAAATAGTGAACGATTTTTTAAATAGTGAACGTAAAATAATTTACGCAAAAAAGAGAGTGAACAATTTTTTAAATAATGCTGAACAGAAAATAATTTTATGCAGAATGCTAGAAATAGTTTATGCAGAAAACAGTGAACAATTTTTATGAAAAAACAGTGAATAGTTCTACTTAATGCAAAAAAACAGATTTTATGAATGTTGTAAGTAGATTCGAATATACAGTAAACATGATGGGTAGAGTGCAAATTTTATTAATGTAGAAACAGATTTTATCAATGCAGAAAAATAGATTCGATTATTGTGAAATTCAAACATGAAAAAGCATTTAGATTTAGAAAAAAAGATTTCACTAGGTGTTTTATGAGAAAACGGTGAACGATTTTTTAAATAGTGAACAAAAAATAATTTACGTAGAAAAGAGAGTGAACAATTTTTTAAATAATGTTGAATAGAAAATAATTTTATGCAAAATGCTAGAAATAGTTTATGCAGAAAACAGTGAACAATTTTACTTAATGCAAAAAACAAATTTTATGAACGCAGTAAGCAGATTCGAATATACAGTAAACATGATGGGCAGAGTGCAAATTTTATTAATGTAGAAACAGATTTTATCAATGCAGAAAAATAGATTCGATTATTGTGAAATTCAAACATGAAAAAACATTCAGATTTGACATTTAGATTTAGAAAAAAACCATTTCACTAGCTGTTTTATGAGAAAACAATGAATAATTTTTTAAATAGTGAATAGAAAATAATTTACGCAAAAAAGAGAGTGAACAATTTTTTAAATAATGTTGAAAAAAAAATAATTTTATGCAAAATGCTATAAATAGTTTATGCAGAAAACAGTGAACAATTTTTGTGAGAAAACAGTGATTAGTTTTACTTAATGTAGAAATTAAATTCATATTTTAAAATCAAAATCTCTATATTTTACAATGCTTCTATTCAAAATAAATAAAAATTTAAAAAAGCTACTTATTTTTATGTTTATGTTTATTTGTCGGTAATCCCAAAAAAAAAAAAAAAAAAATTACTAGGTACTCGAGCTTGGTGAGCTCAAGTATTATATAAACTAGTAAAGATATTGAAAAATAGATTTAATCTTTCTTTTATTCTATTATATGCCATGTATATATAAGTGTGTTTAGGTCTATTGATAGAGAGCAATCATTGTGTAGCGTACTCCATAAATTAATATTATACTAAAATTAAAAAATTAAAAATTAAAAAATAAAAAGAAGAAAAGAGATAACACCCTCTTCTTGAATTATCAAATTATTAAAAAAAATTAACCCTCTTCTTCACTTTTTACTCAAACTTGTTTTCATGGCTCATATTTAAACAATCGCAGTAGAAAATTTTCTATTAATAGTAAAATTTGTGTATAAACAAATTATAGTTTCATGTAAAGTATACATACACATGCTCTATACCTCTAAGGAAGGAAACATCACAAACCCTTTACATATGGGAGTTAGATTTAAAACAAACTACATATATTCCAAGTCTAATAAGCCAACTCAATGGTGGAAAAATGTTCTTTATAAAATTAGATAGTAACATATTTTACAAAAGGAGGCAATTCTTTGTAACTCTATCTTGCTGCCCATATTCTGCAATATACAACAAAGTGATTTATCTATCTAGGTGCAATGGGCAATAGCATTGGCTGTTCTTAAGCACAATTCAATACAGACAAATGAGATAGAAAAGGGGAAAAAAAAAAGTAACATAACAAATACAAAAAGTACCACTGTTCTAGCCCTCCAAAACTCCATAAACAAAACCCTTTCCTAGCCCAAAAATACAAAAAGTTCCCTCCTTTCCCACAAATCCAAGAGGGCTGAGACCACCAACAACTCCCTACACCAGTCAGACAAACCTCTCAAAGAAACCTGAACGCTATTTAGGAATTCTATCAAACTCTTGTGAGAAGCCAATAACAAATCCAGAAATAAATATATAAATTCTAATAAAAAGTTAAAATTTTATAAAACAAACATGAATTCTAATATCAAACTCCAAATAAATTATATAACATGCAACAAAGAAACCCAAAAAAGAAAAAAAGAAAAGCAAAGAAACTATAGTAGCTAAATATACAAATAAAATAGTAATTAAAAGACATTGACATGCAGAAATTAATATCTAAAACTAAAGAAGCATACCTTGCTCAAAAACTTTTTTATTTTGATAAGATCAAACCTGGCTCAAAAAACTTTAAATTAAAAGAACACAATTTAAATAGATTAGTAAACCCAATGGCCAAATAAAGAAAATAGGGAAGAGGGAAAATCATAAAATTATATTAAAAACATCGCTAACCATTTTAAAAACTCCAAGCGACGAAAAATGGCAACCCCCCAACTCAACAATATCTTTGCCAAAGAATGCGTACTATGACACATCTCCAAACCTACAATTAAAAAAAAAAAAAACCTCCATATATAAGAAAGACATTTAATGAAATTAATTATTCCCAATGAGAAAAATACACACACAGCCTTGCATGCTTATACATACAGGGCAGGACAATAGCTAATCATAGCCTCACTCTCAAGCCATTTTTGAATTCAAACATGTTCCAATTTTCTTTAACAAATTTAAAAATATTTTGCTAAAATCCACATCATAAAACACAAATAAGTCATTCTATCCACTACAATGACAATTCGTGAATGCAGTATTATACAAAATATGAATGGTTTTGATTCATGGGCAACTAAACAGGCCTAAGAGATGTGCCTAATGAGGGAAACATGCAAAGAAGAATCCATTATCAGGTCTAATGTTATTTGCCTTAGTCAAATAGTTCGATAGTCAATAGATTCATAATTTCTCTACAACTAAAAGTAATGGCTTATAGGTATTTATCAACAACTCTAGAACATGACAAAGACTAATTTTACAACAAAAGGCTTGCATTTCTTCTCAATGTCAAAACAAAGGTTATTGTTTCAAATTTGTTGTTAATTAATATAACACCATCGTATCATCCAAACTCACTCAAGCCCCTAATAGGTGGATTTCACACAACTTAGGAGAAATGTTCAGTTGGTGAATGGTTTATATGTAGGATCTATAAAGTTAGAGGAAGCACTAAACATCATATACCTATATTCATAAAAAGCAAGGACTTCACATAGTGTGAAAATACCAGAATTGTTTTTTTCAAGAGAAATACCTGTTGGGGAATGAGTCGTGGGCAACTCATTCCCTTCGTGGCCTAAAAAAAACCTGAAAACTCCTGAATAACAATAAAAAATTAAGCTATAATCAAATCAAGTAATACAACTTTGACTAAAACAATCAAATCAGGAAGGAGTAAAATAAAAATCAGATAATGATTCATAGATATAAAACCCAAATCGCCCAGATTATAAACTAACCAATCAAATCTTCATTAATTTTGACCCCTTTTTTCAAGTAGAGAAACCCCCTGATAGGATTAAAATCAAAAGCACATTAAATTATCAAGTAGATTATAAAGTTAGCCTAAAAAAACACAAAACCCCTTAGTAACAATCGGAAATTAAGCGAAAATTGAAATTAGTAAATATATCTTTGACTAAAAAAATCAAAACAGGACGGAGGAAAACAAAAATCAGATAATAAGTCATAGATTAAAACCCAAATTGCCCAACAAAAACAACGAAATTTCCCATTTTTTAATCAAATGAAAGCAAACCTAGATTATAAATCAATCAGGACTGCCCAAATTTTGATCGCATAAACACAATAAACCTAAAAACCCTAGAATATGAAACTAAGATCAAAAACCGAAAAATAAAAGGCAAATAATAGAAAGATTCAGAGGGAGAGAGTAGAAACATTGTGGATTTGAAATATCTTTTCCCTTCGTGGCCTGTGTTTGCTCCACTACGTTCTTGTCTAATAACCCAGATATCAAGCCAAATAAATAAAAACAAAAAACAAAATAGAATAGAACAGAACATGAAACTGAAACTTACCGACAACTGTGTGGAACCGGAAGATGGAGGGAGATCGGTTTAACAGTAGTGAAGAGGCCTCCCTCTGGTTTCTCTCTCTAACACTCTCTGCATCTTATCAGATTTCTCTCTCTGTGTTTCATGGTCACAAATGCTCTCTATTCTTTTATATATCTCTCTAGTCGTTTTTTATTTAATACAGAGAAGCAGAGCACGGGCTTAGTGTTTAGGGTTTAGAAAAGTTTTTTTTTTTTATTATTTTTTAATATAGGGAAGCAGAGCATTAGGTTTAGGGTTTAGAAAAGTTTTATTATTGTTATTATTATTATTATTTTTTAATATAGGGAAGCAGAGCATCAGGTTTAGGGTTTAGAAAAGTTTTATTATTATTATTATTATTTAATATTGTGCTGACGTGGAAAATTATAGACGCTTCAAAAGCTTCGGTTTTATATAGATATATAGATAAAATAAACACCATTTTATGTTTATGTTTATTTGTCAATAATCCCAAAAAAAAAAAAAAAAAAAATTACAAGGTACTCGAGCTTGGTGAGCTCGAGTACCTCATAAAAACAAAAAAAAAAACTGTATTTTATTATAAAATGGTACTCGAGCCTGGTATACTCGAGTATTGTGTTGCATGGTACTTGAGTTTACCATGCTCGAGTACCACATAAATTTTTTTAATTGTCCAATTTCCACCTCAGCAATGCCACGGTGGCAAAATTTCTAGGAACTCGAGTTTAAGAAAATCGAGTACCATAAAAAGTGGTATTTCCCTATATAGTTTTGAAACAGTGTTTTTTTACAAATAAATTTCAGAAATTGGTGGTATTTGGCGATTTTGGCCCATAAAGAAGTGTATAATATTCAATCAAACAAAAGCATAAAATACTATGGTACACGAAGTAAAGAAATATTAATAAACAACAACTTATCTCTTTTTGTAGACCTGTGGTATACGAAGTGGCCTCTTACTGTGTGTGGTGCACATCGTGGCATTAATCTACTGAAGTAAAGGTAAGCAAACACTACTTTACCAAAAAGAGAGAGGAGAGACTTTTTATCAAAGATTCAAAATAGAGAAAGATCTCAGCAAAGAAAAAAGAAAAAAGAAAAAAAAAAGAACAAGGAGAGATATACGTATACCCACTGCCACCGGTTTGGGGGCGCCGGAAGTTGATTGGATGTTAGATTGAAGTGGAGCTGTTGAAAGGGAGACTACGGTGGCATAAGGAAGTTGTCTTTATATTTAGATTTGTTTTTCTATCAAATATATTAGAGATATTTTCTCTTTTTATATTTGGAGGGCCTGATTTACAAGGGAATTTTTTTTCCCCTTATATTGCTGATTTGGTTTTTTCTTTGAGCAATGCTGATTTGGGAAATTGTTATAGCTTTTTTGGTGTTTGAATTTGAAGGGGCTTTTTATTCCCAAAAAAAGAAAAATCGGAGGAGTTATTAGTCCAAAGAATGGGTCAATGCTATTATTTTTGGGTTCTTAGAATTAATTGATTTTTTATTATTATTGGGGTTTTCCTTAATTTTAAGATTCTAGGGGGGCCAGGAAGATAATTTACATGTAATATACCTAAAGTTCATCAATTTGGTACTGCTATAAAGGGATTTTTCGAAAAGTTAGGGGGCCATGGTCCCCCTAGCTCCGCCTCTGGCTACCATATTAACTATTGTGAAAAAAGTTAATAAATTTAAATTTTGTGTTACTAGATATAGGGTCTGTTTGGATACAGTTTATTTTGCTGAAAACAAAAAACAGAAAACAGAAAACACTATAGCAAAATAATTTTTAAATATGTGAATAGTGCCGTGGGACCCATTTTTAATTTTTTTTTGAATAAAGTGGTTGTGGGTCCCATGAACAGTGTGTGAACAATGCACTTTGTCTCTTGCACAGTGAATCCATGTGCATGAACAGTGCAGTTATAGTTCATACGCGCTAGAAAAAAAAAAGAAAAAAGAAGAAGAAGAAGGAAGCGTGATACTCAAAACACAGATGCGCAATAAGCCCAATCCAAACGAGCACATAATGTTTTGTAGTTTGGTCACAGTTTTTAATGTGCACTACCATATTAACTATTGTGAAAAAAAGTTAATAACTTCAAATTTTGTGATACTAGACGTAATGTTTTGTGGTTTGGTCACAATGGAGGAGAGAAATTGAGATTGTTTACTTGTTGCAGCCAGTGAAGTTGACTCCTACTTGGCAAGAACCCTTCCATTTTGATGGAGGAGGTCCAAATCCTTTGTCGTCAAAATTGGGGGCATCCATATAAATTCCTAAAAAATAAGGGGAGGAAAAAGGAAAGATTAAGAAAGTTATCAAAACTGCCCCATGTAATAAGGTTAAAGTCAAGCTTTTTGAGAAGTCTTAATTTATTACCTGTATCTAATACTCCAACAATAATATTACTTTCAATTTGATGATTTCTCTTTACTGGTTGAGGCATTCTTAAGAAATCTCATGATCTTGTTGTATGAAGTTTTCACATTCTACTAGGAAATACAGACACCACATTTTTATTCTCCGCAAAGGATGCATATGTGTATATATATTACATAAGACAATCACCCCAAGAGAAAAAGAAAAAGAAAAAAAGAAAGAAATAAATGTTGTGTAACATGATGTTTTTAGTATGCACCTCGTAGTTTTTGAACTTCATCTGGCAATAGGTTTGCTGCAAATGCATTAAAACTCTTTGTGTAGCTATGTATTTTTGACTGTTGGGCAAAACTAGCACTGAAAAACAATAGCACTCAATGGTTTAATTGTCTTCCCAAATATTACACTTTTGTTGCATGCTAGCTGTTATGTCATATCATATATGGATTATACCCTAAAACCTAAATTTATATGCATTGAAAAGCCTAATGCTATACATATGGATAAGTTCCTAACCATGGAACTCTCCCCTACTACCGCCAAATCTTTGGCTCATGCATGTATTAAACCTTACCCAATTTGTTACACATGAAGTTGAACGGTTGGAAAATATAATTTACCCTCCATGAAAGGGAAGACCAAATTAAGACATTGATTGCCTAAATTTTTTTTTTGAGATTGGTCAACAAATCAAGGGATTGTTTGCTAGACAAAATCATGAGATTGAGACAATGAACTATCTTGAAAGGTGTATGAGAAATTAATGTAGCCTTTTGGGCTCTTGTTCTATGGACGTAGGTTGTTAGGCCCAACCATGAAAACTCTAATGTTTTCTCTTTTTTTCCCTTCTCTTTTCTCTATATCTCTCACTTACAAATTTATACACAAACTTTTCCATGTATAAATTACCACAAATAAAAACAAGAAACAATTCTATGTAAGAAAAAAAGGGAAAATTTGGTATTGTTTTAAATAAATATTGTCATCCAACATTCTAAGTGTGCGTTTGGAATGCACGGAAAATGTGTGTTCCTATGTTTTGCTGAAAAACTATGGGTCACGTGCACTGTTCACGGGACCTGCAAGTACTTTTTTCAGCAAAAAACCTTTAAAACGGGGTCCCACGGCACTATTCACACATTTAAAAATTATTTTGCTACAATGTTTTCAGTTTTCAGCAATAAGCGGTATCCAAACAGAACCAAACTTACTCTCTCTAACAACTGAAGAAAGCAAGCTGTGATGAAGATCAGTAGCAGAGGTTTTTGACTGCAGTGCCTCTCCCATATACACAATGTACACCAATGTTTTAATGAAAAATAAATCTCTGACTATCGAATGAATTCCATTATATGAATTGAAGGAAATCATAAAATTCAAATAATATACTTAATAACAGCTCATATAAATTATAAAAATATATATATTCACCTTTCTAACTGTGTCACTAGAACCATGAGTGAATGACCATTGACGCTGCGCAGCCAGAAGGAAGAGGGTGATCATACAAATTCGAACCATTTTTGATTCCCCCATTGCATGCAATATCGCTCTTCCTTTCTTGCTTTCTCTCTTGCTCCTATATTTATAGTTAAGAGTTTTCTGAATACAAATTCTTTGTACCACATTTTGTGTTCTACTTTATATTCTACCAATCACAACTTGTCATGTGTTTATTTTTTTGGATATACACCATTGTCAGTTTCTTTAAGACACTCTCTCCTCTCCTTGTGTGTGTGTGTTAAAAATACTTTGGAAAATGAGTGTGAGTTAAAGAGGTTTAAAGTCTGTGCTGTGTATCCAAGAGTTAAACCCTTTTGGATATATATTATTGTTAGTTTCATTAAGACTTTCTCCCCTCTTCTTGTGTGTGTGTGTTAAAAATACTTAGTATTCTAAAAAAAAAAAAGGTTAAATTTTTCAAGACTAAAAAAAGATGAGGCATCTTATTCCTTTTTCTATCTTTAGCTCCAAAGGGAAATTAGAATTGCAAGAAGTATTATGTTTAGGTGTTACTTCAATATAATTAATTATACATTGTTTCTTTATTAGCTTGTCGTCCTTTTTAAAAAGAGACTAAGGGCAGAAAAATTTCGGCAGTGAAATTTTTTATTTTTAGAGATTTTTTAATAGAATTAATTAAACAATGTATAAATTAAGAGCCTGTTATTTATATAATTAACTAAACTCACCGCTGGAGGCTGAAATAGAATTTTAACAACTTTATTTACACCTTAACAATATCATCTGCCACATAATTGTTGTAGCATAAAAAAACTTTAATGTTTTATTTTTTTTTTTTGGGTACAAAAATTACGTTGCATAATTTTATGGCGTAAATGCACTTTTAGTCCTTAGATTTTGGCCTCATTTCTACTTTAGTCCCTACATTTTCATTTTACCATATTTAGTCTCTAAACCAATTAGCACGTGTCATATCAGTCCTTGCTGTCAACCAACTAACGGAAAAAGCTGACGTGGCTGACGGCACTATTAAAATAAAATAAAAATTATTTTGGCATTAAAAAATGCCACATTAACATCTAAATTAAAAAAAATTAATTTATTAATTTTTACTAAATAAAAAATTAAAAATTGAATTAAAAACAAAAAATAACGTGAATTGAGATCTAAGAATGCCTTGAACAAGAACAATAAGAATACAAATCCAGATTTAAGAGCAAGAAGAAAATTTTCCTTTATTTGACATTTTCTCTTTTTTTTTTTTTTTTTCCTTAGAAAACAAACACAAGATTAAGCAAGAACACAAACACAAATCCAGTAAGAACACAAACACAAACACAAATGCAGACAAATCCAGCAAGAACACAAACACAAATCTAGCAAGAGTACAAACACAAACCCATCAATCCATCTTCAGCAAAACGAGCAACAACCCAATTTGCTTACCTCCATCAACACAAACTCCTAGTACAAACAAGCTCAAATGAAAAAAACCCAATAACAAAAGCCTAATCCTAAACCAAAGATTAGCGTAATTGATTCTAGTGGAAGCAAAATTGAGAGGCCGAAGTGTTGAACTAGAGAAACCAAACACAAAACCCATCACCAAAACTAGATCCGAAACCACCAAATCATAGATCTGAACGACCAAACCTAAATCCCAGATCCAAAACTCGTCAGCAACCTCCCCCATAGCTCTCAAGGTCCCTCCCCTCTCTCACCACATCCGCCACGTGGCAGATTGAGACATCTCGCATCGAAGACGGCGAAGACGGCACGACAAAAAGGATAGTCGGTGACAGTGTCAAAGGAGAACGGTGCGAAGTTTGAAGAGAAAAAGGGCCGAGTTCACCATCGATCTGCTTCAAATCACCGCCGATCTTAGCCCCTCTCTCTTTAAATCGAAATCCAAACCACCACCGACCTCAGCCCCTCTCTCTTTACCTAAATCCAAATCACCACATCTCAGCCTCTCTTTCTCTAAACCCAGATCAAAGCCATATCCCAAAAACTACAACCTGAACTTAAAGAGAAAAAGAAATGAGAGAAAGCAAAGAGGGAGAGAGCGGAGTTTGAGTGTTTGACCCGAGAGAGAGAGATAGGAAAATAAAAATGAGTTTGAGTTTTGTGTTTATTGATGATGTTGTGTTTGGTTGACAAGAAAATTTAAGAAAAATTGAGATAGTTACTACAAATTTTTTTTTCTTAATCTTTAAAACTGAAAAGAAAAAAAGGTTCTTCGTTTTTTTAATATTTAATTTAAATTAGAATTACAAAATTAAAATTGATTGCTTTTAAAATTTTAAATTAAAATGCTGAAGTGGCATATTTTAAATACTAAATAATTTTTTAATATTATTTTATTAGCCACGTCAGCATTTAATGTGCCAACAGTGGACTTCGTTTGCTACATTAACAATTTCTGTTAAGTGAATAACGGTAAGAACCAAAATGGAACGCATTAATTGATTTAGGGACTAAAAGTGGTGAAATGAAAATGTGGGGACCAAAATGGAAAAGATACAAAATGTAGGGACTAAAAGTGCATTTACGTCTAATTTTATTGGACAATTTAAATGCTTCTGGCAAGCTTATGTGACATTTAATGGAAATTTTGGACGAATGTGCTTTTGATACAAATAAAGTATAACTTCAAGGGGTAAAATTTAAATTCTAAAACTTCAGGATGTAAATTCCAAAGACTCCCAAACTTTAGGGGTGTGGTTAGCACTTTTTATTTTATTTTATTTATTTTTATTATTATTTTAAGTTATAGACTGACCCCAGTTAATTAATCCAATTACCAAGTTGATTAATTAGTCAAATTACATGCAAATCAGATTACGGAACAATCAAACCACCAAACTAAATTAAGTGCAGTGGAAAATAACTTTAACATGACGATTTGATCATGATAGAGAAAACCCTTGCAGGCAAAACTCCACCAAATTAATTTTAGGTCACCGCACTTGAAGAATTCACTAAAAAGAAAAAAAAAACAGTTACAAGTATAAAGAATCTTACCCTACATGTTTATCCTGAAGTACCTACCTACAGTTGATAACCTACTGATCTATACTAGTCTCAGCTAAAGTTTTGAATTCCGTTCTGGTTTGGCTACTGGAATGAAATATTTTGGTACTGGTATGCACCGGTGCACCGTTTCCAAACTATGCATCAGATATATATATGTGTGTGTGTGTATGTATAACATTAACTAAATTTAAGAAAAGAATAACATAGAAAAAATTTATAAGTGATGTGCCAGTCTTATTTGTTTGATTTTTTCCTTGATTAATGCTTCTTTTTATTACTATTTTTTAATAATTCTTCTCTCTTTCTTATTATTCTCTCTTTAACTGTACCTAACACATTAATTTTTTCTTTAACAAAAGGCAAAACTACATATTGGTTCCTCAAGTTTACCTAGTTTGCGCAATTGGTCCTTCAAGTTTCAACTGAGCACAATTGGTCCCTCAAGTTTAAAAAATGAGTTGTATTACTCCTTTTACTAACTGTCGTTAGTAGTGTTACTTACTTGGCTAATGGAATAATGACTTGGCATTTTTTTTAATGACATGACATTTTTTAATTAAAAAAATTAAAATAACTAGTTTCCACCTATAATTTTAGCAAACTGATCGGTTGTAATATGAAGCTATCAACGTCTTCATCAACTACAGCTTCCAAAGCTGGATAGTAGGAATTGTTGGAAACTATAGTCACCAATCTTTCATTGGAGAAAAGCTCAAGGTCTTCAACAGCAACAAGATTCCTATTCTGGTTGTTGAGGACAGTGAATATCCTTAACGCTTTCGAAGCTTGTAGAGATGCATTGGAGAAGAAGATCGGATTGCAACTCGAGCAAGCCACACTAGACGACCTTTTGATCCCAAGCTATTCGTATCTGAATGAAACTCTCTACAACATTGATTGCTTTGAGAGGATCTTGAGCCATTTCCTTGATGGATTACAAGAAACAAACCAAACCAGCGAAGACGGAAACAACGGAGTTAGATCGCCGTTGCTAATGCTATTCGGAAAATTGATTGACGGTTATTTTCAGAGATCACCTCTAATGCGAATCTCAAACCAGAAAAATTCTATCAAAAAGTCGTCTAGTGTGGCTTGCTCGAGTTGCAATCCGATCTTCTCAACTCGACCCTTTTAAAACTACATTAACTTTGCCACTATACAATTGTTCAAATATTTTTTGTCGAGACGTACGTTTCAATGTTTGGTCCGTAGTTTAGCCATTCAATGCGTGCACGAAATCCTCATTGTTCTGCTTAGCAAAAACAAAAGTGAAAAAAGAAAAAAGAAAAAAAGAAAAAAAGAGCCATATATTTCTAAAGTGACACTGTTTTAGCTTTAACCCTCTGTTGACCACTTGCCATTTTGGTGGGTCCGTCTTAGTCGATATAAACCCATCGGTAAAGCTTTACGTGCGACGGAGTGAGAGCTAGCCCTCAGGTCAAGCTTTTTCAGTTTTCATTTGACCTTAATTATGTGTGTGCTCTCATAAATTATAACGTGATTTGAGCCCCACTTTCTCATGGTAATAATTGCATTGGTGCATTAGCATTTAGCAGACCTACAATATGATCCAGTAAAGTCTTCATCTATGAAGCACGGGTGCGTTTCGAGACTCGGGTGCGGGTGTGGGTGCGGGTGCGGGACTTGGCAATTTTTGAAAAAGGTGGGTGCGGGTGCGGCGGGACTCGGCAATTAAAAAATTATTAAAATTATTTTTATTTATATTTTCTATTTATTTTTACTATTAAAATATTCTTAAAAAACACATTAGATTCACAAAACAAAGAAAGAAGAAGGCAAAAAACACAAAACAAAAAAGAAAATACAAAACAAAAAAGAAATGTCCTACCCTCTCACCTAATATCAGATCATGCATTGTACCCATCTCAACCAACACGTGTACATCAAGGTAAAATGACCAAAACAGCCACATGACTTTGGGTGCAAATAGGGGGTCCAATAGAATACAAAGCAAAGGGCATTTTGGGGTAATCAAAGTCTTTTTATATTGCAACTCTTTGTCACGGGCCAACAGAGTAGCATTTGTGTTGTGTTGTTGTGGAGACGCCGAGACGGAGAGTAGAGACAGAGAGAGGCAGAGAGTGATTCAATGAAGCCGAGCACACGCACACCGCAGAGAGCACAGAGAAGAGAGATGAGTGACGGAGTGAGAGAGAGTGTTTGAATTTCGGCCTGAATTGGCCGTTTTGGCTTGAACCGGCCATTTCCGTGGTTTCGTCGGTTTCGGTTGATACGGCCCGAGTCGGTGCGAATTAGCGTGAATCGGGCCGAGTCTTAGCCTTGTCGGTGCGAGTTGGCCAAAAAAAAAAAAAAGAAACCACGTGGTAGATGTGGCTCGACGCACGATCAGCGGCGTCCCTTGCACATCGCCGCGTTGGATGCAGGTGCGGCGCCTCTGGAGCCGCGTCCGTGCATCCCAGGTCTTCATAGAGGTCTACGTCTTGTCATCACTAAAAATGATGCCTCTGATGCAAATCTTAAACTAGACAAATTCTATCAAAAGGTCGTCTAGTGTAGCTTGCTCAAGTTACAATCTGATCTACTTCTCCAATGCAGCTTTGCAAGCTTTGGAAGTGCTGAGTATATTCGCTATCCTTAACAACCCGAATAGGAATCTTGTTGCTGTTGAAGACCTTGAGCTTTTCTCTAATGGAAGATTGGTGACTATAGTTTCCAACAGTTCCTTCAGTTTGGCTTCGGAAGCTGTAGTTGGCGAAGACGTTGATGGCTTCAGATTGCAATTGGGTCAGTTTGCTAAAATCTTAGGTAGAAACTAGTTATTTTAATTTTTTTAATTAAAAAATGCCATGTCATTAAAAAATGCCAAGTCATTGTTCCGTTAGTCACGTAAGTAACACTACTAACAGTAGTTAGTAAAAGGACTAATACAACTCATGTTTTAAAATTGAGGGACTAATTGTGCTCAGTTAAAACTTGAGGGACCAATAGCGCACACAGGATAAACTTGAAGGACCAACATTGTAGTTTTGTCTTAACAAAATATCTGATCAGTTCTACACTTCTCTATCTTGGAATCTGATCCTTTTTATTTTTTTTTTATTAACCTTTTGATCGTACACACAAATATCACTTAAAAAAAAAAAATTTAATGTTCTCTTTTTTTACTCTCTTCTTGACTGAATAGATCTAGTCAAGCGCATATACAACCTTCCTCCTATCTTGCTACTGCTTGACATACATAGTAAATATGGTCAATAGATACAGATAAGTTCGCTATTGCTCAACAATCTTCCTCTTTCACTACTACCTAACAGTGGCACAGTAAACCTTCTCTTATCCCCTCTTCTCCTCTCTTTATCTGGGAAAATTGGGGGGGGGGGGGGATGATTCTGCCAAAGTCATTTCAGACCAAAAAATATTTTCTAGCTGGAACTCCTGAAATTGACTGGAATGGCATGTTTCATCTAGAATGGTCTGGTATTTAAACTGAGACGGAACGAGGGGTATGGTTGTGCTGGATTGGTTGCTGGCACGAAGATTTTTGGTAATTATGGCTGGAATGGAACAGATTTCAAAACATTGGTCTTAGCTCCAATCTCCAATTGAACTTGATCTTGTAGAAGACTTCTCATTTGCACGAATCTCCTGATTTGTGACTAACTCCACAACAACCTTTTTGATTGTTGTAACTTTGCGGAGTTCTTCAATTCATGCTTGGATGAATTGGAAGTATCTTGACACAACTCTAGATGCATAAGCATCCTAGTAAGTGTGTCACTCTATCTTTTTCTTGAGGGGTGTAAAATATGTCTTTTATATGCACTGGAACTTAGTGCATGAATTCCTAGAAAGCGAAGTCATCATGGGCTGAAAATATAACTTAACAAAGCTTGATAGATCGAGCAAGGTATCAAGGTTCACTAAATCTCAATAGATTGACAAACATCAAGCCAGGTATCAATTCATGCTGATGCAGTTTTTCTTGATCAGTCTTGTATCTTCCATCATACCACTTGTTCATTAAACTTGTTAATCCCATTGAAGTCTTCTTGAATATACTAGAAACTAAGACTCAAATAAACATAAAGTGCTTTTTGTTGAAGGGTATGTCTATACATAAAAATACGACCCTTACAATCTTGATCGTTTTCCATTAGATATCATACCAATAGCACACGAAAGTTCTACTTTTACAGATTTTGAGAAAATTGAGTAGGTCTTACACCCTTTTATTTATTTATTTAATATAGATGTTGGTTGTATTTTTTCTTTTATATATATATATATATATAACAAAAATATATTTGAAGATTATTATTACTATTTATTTATTTATTATTGATAAGGATAAAAGAAGTGGTCAAATGAGAGATAAGGGTGACGGCACCTATTGGGCCGTCAGCCTTTGTTTAACAAACTGACGGCACTATGAAGTGAAGTTCCACAGGCAGATGGGATAATAAAGCTGAAGGTCGTCCTAAAGCTGACGGTATGTAGACCGAAGGCACAACATAGACTGACGGCACTAGACAAAGAATGCTTGCTAACCACGTTTGCGTGTATAAGTAAATGACTTGCTCTCCACGTTTCGTGAAACCTAAGAGGGATTCCTATATGGAAAGGATCCCGCGAAATGCACCCAAGGAGACTCCTATAAGGAAAAGACTTCTACTCCAAGGAAAAGGGGTCAAGCCCTACTACTATAAAAACCAAGCACCCTTACGAACCAAGGTACGCATAATCTACCCTCTCTAGTACTCTAGAGTAGTGAGAATAATTCTGACTTGACCTTCGGAGGGTATTTGGCCGGTACCACACCGGTACTCTCTGTTAGGTAATTTCTTTTCGCTGTGCAGGTGCTATTTGGGGTGTGCAAGGACCGTGTGGCCTACTGGTGGTATTTTCGGCATCATCATTTATTATTATTAGGACTTCTAAAAGTCAATATATATTATGGAAAGGCAATACATGCACACAAGGTTGTTTAAAAAAATTAAATTAGGATTTGTTGAACCATGTACATCTACCTATTACACACAACTTCTATTTTAATTAAATTAAAATCATGATTTCAAGTCATAATTCTAGTTTAAAAAAAAAAAACTTGTGTGTACATTGTGTACAACAAGGAGTGTGCCTTTAGGAATAGTTTATCATCATTATTTTGTTTACTTTAGTTGTCATTACACACACACACTAATTAGAATAATTATGAGGAAAAAAAATATCATCTTTCAAGAGCTTATGAAAAAATGGATTTTTCAAAATTAACTTATATGTGTGACAAATCACAAATCACAAATCACAAATCACAAATCACAAATCACAAATCACAAATCACAAATAAATAATTTATACATTTATTTATTATGTTGTTAAAGTGGTAATGAAAACAATCAAATTAATCACCGCATCATTTTGTAAGCCTTCAGAAAATAGTTGATAATATTTTCAGCATTTTCCATGAATTGGCATGCATGGAATGATTGGCATGACTTTAATCATTTTTACTAGATCCTACTAATTGGCCTATGCTAAAAAATTCTTGCATACTAAATCTATCGCTGTGTTAAAAATATGTCATATGAGGTGAGTAAATTTTGATATCAATCACACATGCAAATTTGATAAAATTGCAACCATGTGCCAAGATCCGCAATTTGTTGGTGGAGATGAAATTACCTTTTACTTCCATGGAAGAAAAGGCCAAAGATTTCTGTATAGTTTCTGTTGCAGACACAATAATAATGAAAATACACAAAGAAAAACTAAATAATACTTTTGAATATTATTAATTTGAAGACAACAGCCCAACAAATGTTGTATGGCTAGAACAACCTTTAGACAAAGTGTTCAAGTCCAAAGCTCTACCAGAAAAAACACCCTTCTTTGCCAAGAACCTCTCAATTTTTTAGTGTATAAAAATGCTTGCAGTTGCTGGATTTTTTGGCGTACATTGGAATGAGCTTGAATGAGTGTATTTATAGGCTCAATGGGCCTCACAAATTTACTACCCAAATTAATTTGATTAATTGGGTTCATTATTCTGATGTAGTGGGTGTTACAAGTTTAATTGCTGGACATAAATCTGATGAGTTGGAGTTACACAATTAATGGATGAGATAAGGAGTTTATAAAGAATGAAAAGGCCCAAACGGATAGTCCATTAAGTGGGTTAGTGGCTCTTCATTTTCCATAATAAAAATGGCGTATTAATTCGGGCCATTTACTCACCAACAGATATGGTAATTATTCTGAATAGGCTGTCAAGTAGGAGGATCCAAGAGGCTCACTCATTTCCATTTTTGACACCTCCCTTCATCTCCCCCTTGCGCACATATCTAGCCTGATATCTGAATCAATTCATATTAGCCCAATATTAATCACCACAATTAAAAAGAATATAATAGTCTCTCTCTTTTTCAATGTGGGATTAAACATTTTCACTAACTCCCCATCTTCCAAATTAACTCCCATATCTTTACATTTATGTTGTAATATTATATTATCCATTTTAATTAAGTAATATTAAAATTTTCCAATAGTTTCTGATTTTAACCTTAATATCAATGTCCACTTCATTGGAAAAAGAATTCAAAACACGAAAAGGGACTTTGTTTAGGTCCAGTCCCTAGGAATACTATTTGACACACACACTCTCTTCATTGGCTCCAAGAATTCATCAATTTGGGATGACTCCAATGACTGCCTTTCCCTAGGTTTCAATGGTGAACTCATATACTTGCTTGATGGTGAAGGCATGAAGTGGGAGTCCATGACATCACCAAGTGTTATAATCACAAATCTTCACAACATTAACTTGGAACAGGTTGAGGTTGAAGGAAATTTCAAGATCAAAGCAATAATTCTACTTATAAATTGAGAACGTGTGTTGTTAGTTTTGAGTTTGTAGTGTTGGCAAACCATGACAAAAAGTAAGTCTAGTTGAGTTAGAACAGTGTACTTTCAAGTCTGAGACAAAGACTTAAGTTTAAGATAAAGAAAGATTCAATCTGCCTTGTTCAATTAATGCTCGATTGATGTTTGATCGATCAAGGAAATTTTAAATCAATCGAGAATCGCGGATTAGCAAAAATCAGCAAATGTAAAAAGCCCATAACTTATCATTTCAAACCCAAATTGTGATCCGTTTGTTGCAGTATTTTAAGGACATTATAAGCTAACCCTAGGAGA
Organism: Quercus robur; assembly: GCF_932294415.1. Classification (NCBI taxonomy): domain Eukaryota; kingdom Viridiplantae; phylum Streptophyta; class Magnoliopsida; order Fagales; family Fagaceae; genus Quercus; species Quercus robur. The sequence continues at coordinate 13,802,684 of NC_065534.1, read as the reverse complement.
GGTTTTTAGAGAGAGAAGAGTGCTTTTTGTGCCTTCTATTTTAGATTTAGGGTTTTTGTACCCAAATCTCTCTCAAATATTCTACTAGCAATATTCTTTGAAGAAACTAAAGATCCAGTGCTGTAGAAGTTGCTATCATCACTAGTCATCAAACTGCTAGAAATTTAAACCTTCAAGGGTGATCTTGGAGTCAAACACTGGAGGTTTATGATAGAGATCTGAAGGTGTGAACTGGAGGTTCATGTTGAAGCAAATCCACATCAATGAAGTTTAAGGGGTTCAGAGCTAGATTTGATAATCTTAGTTAAGTTTACTATGAATAGTATATTCTTGACTGTAAACTTCTATTTGATATAGTGGATTGTTCTCTTAGGATCATTCCCCCCAGATTTTTTTACCTTGAAACTGGATTGGTTCATTGGTTTTCCTAAGTCACCATATCTTGTGTTATTTAGTTTTCTGTTGCGCATGATATGTTTGATGTATATTTAACCTAGATCTTCACAATTGACATAAGTATCAACTTGGCTATTAAATTAGATTAAACATAGTGTTTTTCAGTGGTCTAGAAACTAACAAGTGGTATCAAAGTGGGTTAGCTCTTGACTAGGTAGTTTCTACCTTGAGTTGATCCTTGACCCCTACTGTCATGGATTCTGGTCACTCTCTTGTGATCTCTCCCCACTTTGATGGGAGTAATTATGTATACTAAAAGGTGAGGATGAAAGCCTTCTTGAAATCTCTAGATGAGAGAGTACAACTACCTGTTGCAATTGGTTGGGAAAAATCTGCTACTTCTTTGGCTCAATGGATTAATGCTCAAAAGGAAGCTACTAGTTATAATAGCAAGACTATGAATGCTATATTTAATGTTGTTTCACTAGAAGAAATTAAAAAGATATCTAATGTAGAAGTAGCATACATTGCATGGAATATCTTACAAACTATACTTGAAGGAACTAAAGCTGTCAAAATCAATAAATTGCAACAGTTGACTTCTAAATTTGAGAATATCAAAATGTCTGAGGATGAATCATTTGATGAATTTTATGCTAAACTTAATGACATTCTTAACATAGCATTTAATTTGCATGAAGTTTATGAGAAACCTAAGATAGAAAAATCTTAAGATCCTTAACAAAAGACTTTAGACCCAAAGTGACAGCCATCACTGAAAGCAAGGATGTAAGTACCATTCCTGTTGATGAACTTGTAGGATCCCTTCAAATTTATGAGTCTAACCTTCCTAAGACCAACAAGTCTAAATCTTTGGCCTTGAAATTAGTAGATGATGTTGATGATAGCGTGTTTGACAATGAAATCTCTTCTATTGAAATTGCTTACCTTACTAAACAATTCAGAAACTTTTTGAAAATAACAATAAAAATGCAAGAAACAAAAACTTTGCTGACTATAAGAATGTGAAGAAGAATGAGCAACCTAAGAATGATTCATTCAAAAAACCTAATTTTGGAAAAGAAAAGGTTGGTCAAACTTCTAGCAGTTCTTTTGGTCAACAATGTTTTGATTGTTAAGGTAATGGACATATAAAATTTGAATGTCCTACATACTTGAGGTCTAGAGGAAAGGCCATGGCTGTCACATTAAGTGACGATGAAGGATCTGATCATGATTTTGATAGTGATTAGGAAGGTAAGTTCATGGCCTTCACTGATGTTGTTGGACACTTAGAATGAGCAACCTTATTACCCAGAAAAGTATTGTGTAGAAAGCATGGTTGCAATATATAAAAGTTTAGATCATTATATATGTGTGTGTGTAAATATATATTTGGCAAGCTCTCAAATAAAGTTGGCCGATAAAAAATGAAAAAGCTAAACCAGAAATAACCAAGGGAATATATATTTGTCTAAGGTGAAACCTCGTCATTTAATCCCATGTTTAAATCCAATTAATCTTCCTGACGATTTTTTGTGTTCAAAACGTTTGACAAATACTAAAGGTTTGGATAGCCATAAAGTTAAAAACCGTTTGAGCACTAATGACAATAACTTCAGCCAATTAAGGTCAGAATTAAAAAAAATGTATTAAGATTGAGGGTTTGTTTGGGATTTGCTTATTTTGCTGAAACTGAAATTTTTTTGTTGAAAGTACTTTAGATAAAGGTAATAGTTAGTTGAAATAGTACAGTGGGACCCATGCCTAGTACTAAAAAGTGCAGTGGAACCCATGAATAGTAACAAAAATAAGCTGAATAGTAAAATAAGTTGACAAAAAATAAGCTATCCAAAGTCAACTTGAATAAAGGGAAAAACGTTAGCCACTAACGTTTACTAGGCAGGCAACTCATAACAGATAGTTGAATGAAAGGTAATAAATATAAAATATTTCTATTTTTATAAAAATATTTTAACAAGAACAAACTGCCACATGGCTGTAACTTATTCTTAATTCTTGCACAAACTGATATTAATTTAATTACATCATTAAGCCTATTCAATTACACATTGGAGCTTTACATTGATGCTGCTGGACACTTAGCTGCTGCTGATGCATTCGTTACCGCATCACTATGTGAGTAAGGTGAAGATTTCTTTTTTTGGGGGGGGGGGGGGGGGGGGGGGGGGGGGGGGGGTGTCATGCCTGTTTTGGGTGGTGACAAAGAATTCTCATCATCAAGCCTCTTTGCCAAGGATTTATTGGTCATTTCACGGAAGGCAATTCTTTGGAGAATTTGGAGTATGGCAATCTAAATTGCTCTAGTGGGATGATCAGCCGTGGAGTTGTTTGTAAGAGAATTTTTAATTAAATCTCCTGTTCTTTAGTGCTCAATCTAGCTATCTAATGAGCTATATATCACTAGAGCACTCTTTCGTCACAAAATTTCAAATAAGGTTAGAGTTATCATAAATGACATATGTTAGACCATTTTATTAATGTGTTTTTTCAACTAGTCTATATATATATATATATAAAACCGAAGCCTTTGCTGGCACCACAATTTTCCACATCAGCACAATATTTAAAAAATAAAAAATAAATAAAAATTATAACTCCTCAAAACCCTAGCAACCTTACCCCTCTCTCAAGTTAAGAAATATAAAGCCACGGTTTTTGCAAACTCTCTCTTTCTTCAAACGTAGGAAGCCCTAAAGCATTCAAGATCTACAAAACCCTAGCAACCTTACCCCTCTCTCAAGTTAAGAAATATAAAGTCACGGTTTCTGCAAACTCTCTCTCTCCAGACGTAGGAAGCCCTAAAGCATTCAAGATCTACAATGCACGGTATAGATTTTAGCTTATAAAGTTCAATTTTTGTAAGGTTAGTTTTGTTTATATATTAATTAATACATAGTACTTTGTTCACCATTGAATACTCATATAATCAATTTCCAATTCAGTGTTCAAGAATTAAACCAAAATTCTAACTGCGCTATCATAAAATATTATTATTAGTATGAATTTTATGGAATTGCGGTGTTCAAGAATTAAACCAAAATTCTTTTAAATTATCTATAATATTTTGTCCTCTGAAAATTTTATCTCTTTGATTTTAGTATATTGTGTTTCTTAAGCTATAGAGAGATTTTCTTTGATTTCTGCAAACTCTCTCTCTCTCCAGATGTAGGAAGCCCTAAACGCACGGTATAGCATTCAAGATCTACAACTCACGGTATAGCTTTTAGCTTATAAAGTTCAGCTTTTGTAAGGTTAGTTTGTTTATATATTTAGTCCTTATGTTTAGGTTTAGGTTTAGGTTTTAAGAGATTTATATATTACTACTATGTGGCTGAATTTCCCGTGACATCAGTTTTATGTTTTTTTTTTTTTTTTTTTTTAATTTGTTTTATGTAAGGTTAGTTTGTTTACATCAGTTCTTTATCTCAAAGATAAGACTTTTATTTCTACCGCAAGAACTATTTAGGTATGTATCCCTTGCAAGCACATATGAACTTAAATTGTCTTTTAATATATGTATGCTTTATTATTTTCTAATAGTTTTCCCGTGCATCGCACGGGTTAGCGACTAGTTTTTATAGAGTCTAAACCTCCTATCCCATTTTTGCTGAATTATATTACAACAAAATGATAAATTATAAATACTTTGTTTCTTTCTATTACTTAGAAAAAAAACATTAAATAGTGGCAAAATATGCATTTAGATTTTAGAGTATCAATAACTCTAAATTGCGGTGCGCAAATTTGAAATCAGCTAAACTTCATATAAAAAACTGAGTTAAATAACAAGCGTTCCCCACTTGTTCCAAGCTTGCACCCATATACGATTTACACAAAAAGCTTGCCAAGCTCTACACTATTAGACATTATATCAGCCTAAAAACAATTTGACCTATATGCCCAAAAAAATGTGGATAGGGCTCTTAACTCTGTGTTTAGCGTCATTCCATTCCAGTGATGCTGATAAACTGGAAATATTGTTCAATGGTGGCCCCTTTATCACAACCATGAAAGATTTTTTCTCGTACAAGTGACTAAAAGCTAGTTCTTTCGGAACAACAATGACCTTGAGAGTTGCTGGCGCCTTGACAATTGCCTTGTATATAGCTTTTTCCAAGCCAACATTTGTAACTATCCTATGAAAGATGGCTGATATAGTAGAGTTAGCGCTATTAAGTTGCAAATACATGGATGGGTAATTTAGGGCATCATGTCCTCCAATGTCAGGGATACTTGAGCAATTTGTGTTCTCTTCAGTGAACACTTTTAGTGCTGTCCTGGAGTAACCCTCATTACATAGGAAGTGGATGTAGTCGGACTTTGACACGTTATAGATCAAACCGGGATGCAGTGCTCTAACTGGGTAAATTTGGCCGGCCCCGTAGGCTAACTTAGCTTGGATATCCTTGATTTTCGATTCAGATGCTGATCATCAATTAAGAAGCAAAATTATAAAACACTCAGAAAGCCTAGCTAATTTTCATATAAAACTTATTTTAGGGAAGTATGGGATGATATCTTGATCTATGTGTTTAAACAGAAGGAATACATATGTTAAGATTATTACAAATTTTACTACTTGGGCTTAACACACTAAGGTGACTATAAATTTGATTGGTGCAACTTCAATAACTAATAAATAAATATTTAAATTATTTTTTTGTGAATAGTGTCGCACTAGTTTGTAAGGGTAGTGCAATAAAATTTGTAGCATCTCTAAAGTCACTCGTAAAATGAATATCATTAATTTCTTGTTAGAAAATAATCATCTTCATTAATCACGGAGAAAGTCCATATCACAATTATGATTTGAATTAAGTTGTCACAACAGATATATATTAACATGTGTAATATTTACTCTAAACCAATTGGGATGTTAAGTATTAACAACATTGCTGGTAAACAATGAGCAATGTGATTGCATTGGAGAATTTCAATTAAACACTAATAACCTCTAATTGACACCATTCAAGTAGGGGTTCTTGTAAAGTGGCATAATCTTTGACACATCATGAGTTTAAATGGGAGAATTTAAGGAGACTAACCAGTTGTTATTAAGGCTGATTTGATTGCAGCGGGAGACTAATTAGGGTGGAATGATTTGACATAGGTAGCGGTAGTTGCCACATGAGGGCAAGCCATTGATGTTCCAGAAATTATATTATACACATCAAATCGGTTGTCTTTAAGATCCCTAGTCACTAATGAAAGTTTAGAGTAAGCAGCTAGAATATCTATTCCAAGTGCCACAATATCTGGCTGCAAATCATTTATAATTTAAAACCCTCATTCTAGTATATATGCTAAAAAAAACACACACAAATTTATGCCTATAATGGTAATCATTGCAAGGGTTACCTTAATTATGGTGGAAGAGATTGTGTTTGGACCTCGGGATGAAAAGGAAGCCACAAAGGGTGTAGTGGCATTGTGGACTGCTGTAAACTTGTATATAACAGCTTGAGGGGCTCTGAAAGTTTTACCAATGAAAAAAAAAATCCATAAAGAAAATAAAAATATCAATTAAAAAATAAAAATAGGTAGAATGAAAAAAAAAAAAAAAGAATTTGGTTCCCTATACTTACCTGGTTGAGTTAACATATATTTCAATTTTGTCACTGACATTAGTATCAATGAAGGCAGCAGGGATGGTAAATGTAAAGCCTGTATCTGACTGCTGTTGGAGAGATACAATAGCCCCCAACCCATCGATTTGCTTAATGTAATCTTGAATTAGTCCTTCTTTGCATAGCACAATCTTTCCCTTGACCTTATTCGCGTCCAGACTCCCTTTATCACACAACTTGCCCAATTCTTTAATTGATTAGTGCTACTAATATTAGCAGTTTGACTCTGAATATATATATATATATATATATATATATTAGTTTAGGTGATCTTCAATTAAATTTGAAATAATAATCATACTCTAACATAATCTAAGTGTATATGTGTGAAACTTATTCCTAGAGATTTGAACTCTAATCCTTGCCCTTCTTCCCTTTATCCCACAAGAACTTATATTTGTAAAGGGACTATTGCGTCAAGGGTAAGCATCAATTAAAATTCCTTATAATTACTAGGGAGAGTGATCTTGTTCTAAACTTCTATTGGCTGCTTTTACTGCGGTGGTTAGAGGGTACATCCGTTTATTTGGTGAAAACGTGTTGATGGAAAATCCCTGTTATACAATGCACCAGTAAATGTATATGTTAAAATCATATATATATTTAGAAAACCCACACACAAATCAATGAAGAAATATTAGACTCATTATTAAATATTATAGAACTCAAAGACTCATCAAATATTAGAAAGAAGTAACTTACAACAATCTTCTCAACCAAAAAAAAAAAAAAAAAAAAAAGGAGCTTACAGCAATTTTTATGCCATTTCCAACTTTAACCAGAGTCCTAAACTGCCAATCCATGCCAGAAGCACCAACAGTCAATATCCAAGGAGTTGTGTTCTGCACAGAATACAAAATTGGACCGCTATTCCCAGCTGAACATGTTGTCAAAATCCCCTTCTTCATTGCATGAAAGGCACTGATCGCAATGGGATTGTCAAAATAGCTAGTCGAATCCGATGGATATTGATATCAAGTCAACTCCATCATTAATGGCATCATCCAGTCCAGCCATAAGGTCTATATCACTGCAACCATCGGCCCAACACACCTTGTACATTGCAATGCGTGCTGATGGAACCCAACCTCGAGTTATGCCTTTGGCTAAACTGTATAAGCTTGCCCTTGCTATCAACGCACTTGCTATGGTGGACGAAGTGTGACTGCCGTGGCCCTCCTTATTTATTGGGGATTTATGGGTGGGGAGTGGTGGAAGTGTGGTTGTAGAACCTTGCACCTATTATCCTGCTGCATAAAATGTAAATGGCTTGGAAATTAAATGAGACATCCATGCATGTACAGAAGTAATATTTAAAAAGACAAATGGTTGATATGTTATTTTGTGACTGGAATAAAATTACTTTAATTTAGATTCATTCAACATAATTAATCAAATATTGTGTTATTAGACACATTGTTTTGTGGTAGGTCACAATCTAGGGGAGAGATTGAGATTGTTTACTTGTTACAGCCAGTGAAGTTGCCTTTGACTTGGCATGTACCCTTCCATTTTGATGGAGGAGGTCCAAATACTTTGTCGTCAAAACTTGGAGCATCAATATAAATTCCTAAAAAATAAGGGGAGGAGACTAGAAAGATTAGAAAAGTGATTAAAATCCTCCACGATGACAGGTTACATGGAAAAGTCAAAACTCTATGAGAAGTAATCTTAATTTAGTACCTGTATCTAATACACCAACAATAATATTACTTTCAATTTGATGATTTCTCTTCACTGATTGAGGCATTCCTAAGAAATCCCATTATACATTTTTAGACCCCTTAAAACACAACCAGATTAACCTAGGTAATTAGCCAAGTGATTACTTAGTTAAATCATCAAGTCTAGGTTAACACACATATATCATATTATTGTAAAGTGCGGAAAATAAAGAACACAACAATATTATAACCCAAGAAAACCAAACCCGTAGAAAACTTGGGGAGGATTTGACCTAGCTATCCTCAAGGTAAAAACCAAATCCACTATGAAAGAATTGAAGTTTGTACAATAGAACTTAGACCACTAACATTCTATTGCTATCCACCAGTAGAAAACTTACTACCACAACCCCATGATAGTTCCGAGACCATGGACTACTTCTTTCTTTGGCCTTTGCAAAACACAAACACCCACGCTTGTGACTTTGAGATCCCACTCAAAGGTTTAGCAACACAAACTCTCCTGTTTGTGACTCCAAGACCACCCTTGAAGGTTTAGATCATCAGCACCTTTGATGACTAGAGAAGGCAGCAACTTCTACAACACCGGATCTTGAGATTCTTCAAGTAATAATACCAGTAGAAGATATGAGAGAGCTTTTTAGGAACAAAATCCTAAATACAAAAGAGGCACACTCTTCTCTCTCTAAAAAGTCTTATAAAAACGTGCTTAGGGTTTCCTTTATATACTGGGAGAAGTATATCAGAAACCTTAATCCTTAATGGGCTTGAACTGCTGTTTGGGCTTAATTAAAATTCTGCAGATAGGACTTTCGATCGGTCGAGCCTGTCTTTCAATCAGTCGAGCCTGTCTTTCGATCGATTGAACCAGGTAGATTATGAAATCTTTTACCTGCAGCTTGTATGTTCTTGAATCTTGACTTGAATCACCTTGAGCATTGTCTAATAATACCTATTGACTCTAAGATCTATATCTAGACATATTTGTGTACACGATTTGCCAATTGTTCTAAACATTTAGAACCTAACACCCATGATCTTGTGGTGTGAATTTTTTGCATTTTGCTAGGAAACACCGACACCACATTTTCATTCTCTGTAATGGATGCATATATGTATATAAATTACATAAGACAATCAACCCAAGAAAAAGAAAAAGAAATGATGTGTAACATGAAGTTTTTAATGTGCACCTTGTAGTCTTTGAAGTTCTTGTGGCAATAGGTTTGCTGCAAATGCATTAAAACTCTTTGTGTAGCTATAGATTCTGGACTGTTGGGCAATATGATCAATGAAAAATGACAATACTCAATCGTTTAATTGTCTACCCAAATGTTACAAATTTATTTATTTTTTAATGAGAAACAAAGTACAAATACACACACACACACAAGGGAGAGGGAAAGATGTTCTAACACAAAGGCACACCACAACTCTACTCAAAAGCCATGATAACTTTTAAGAGAGGGTGGGGCAAGTTATACAACACACAACACTCTCTCTTAAGGAATGTGGGACAATTATTTATTTATTTTTTTGAGAAACAAATACACACATAAGAGAGGAAAAAGTGTTACAGTTTGTTGCATGCTAGATGTGATGTCATATCATATATGAATACACCCTAAAAACTAATTTTATATCATAGAAAAGCACGATGCTATACATATTGATAAGCTCCTAAGTCCTAAGTCCTATAGGCATTATGGAACCCTCCCCACCACCAAATCTTTGACCCTTGTATAAATTATACCTACCAAATTTGTTATATATGAAGTTGAACCGTTGGAATGTATAATTTACTTTCCATGAAAGTGAAGAACAAATCAACATTAATTGCTAGAGAAAATTTTGGGATTAGTGAACAAATTAAGAGATTGATTGCTAGAGAAAATCATGGGATTAAGACAATTAATATTTAATATGTAATTCAAATTAAGATTATTTTTTACTTTTGTATGTAATTCTATTATAAATATGGATTCTATTGTAATTTACTATCATGAAAGGTGTATGAGAAAATATAGTCTTTTGAGCTCGTCTCGTAGATGTTGGCCATTTGGCTGAATCATGTAAACTCTAATGTTATCTCTCTTCTTCCTTCTCTTTTCTTTATATCTCATTTACCAATTTCTACATGAACTATTACAGGTATAAATTACCACCCAAAAAAAAAAAAAAAAAAAACCATTCCATGTAAGAAACAAATGGAAAACTATTATTGTTTGAATTAAACATGAGTAGATGTAAGCATGAAATTTTTAGATATTTTGTCATCCAACTTACTCTTTAACAACTGAAGAAAGCAAGTTGTGATGAAGATCAGTAGCAGAGGCTTTTGATTGCGGTGCCTCTCCCATGTACACGATGTATGCCTATGTGGTAATGAAAAACAAATTTCTGATTATAAGAAGGAAATTATAATATTAAATAATATACATTATTATTGTTCATACAAATTATAAAAATATATTTACCTTTCTAAATGTGTCACTAGAACCATGAGTGAATGACCAATGAAGCTGCATAGCCAGAAGGAAGAGGGTGATCATACAAATTCGAACCATTTTTGATTCCTCCTTTGTATACAGTACCGCTCTGCCTTTCTCTCTTGCTTTCAGTCTTGCTCCTATATTTATAGTAAGAGATTTTGTCTTTTGTGTTTTTGATAGGCCAAAAACGAATTGACCCCTTGTGATAAATTAATTGATTAATTAGCCAAGTTTATTAATTAATCAAATTAACATGCAAAGCACGTGGTAGTACAAACAAATCACCAATAAATTAATTATGCAGCAGAAAATAAATAACACTGTGATTTGTTTATGAATGGGGAAAACCTAACGACAAAAACTCCACCAGGTGATTTTCAGGTCACCAATCCCGAAATTCCACTATTATCAAAATAAGCGGTTACAAGTAAAGGAATCCCAGTACCTTATACCAACCTACAGTTGAACCCTTACCGCAATACTCAATTGGACTTGTTCTGTAGTGACAATTTCCCTTTTTGATGCACGGCTCCCAACTACGTGACTAACCAATGCGCGGATCCCAGATCGGACTTCAATCACCAACTAAAGAAGGTTGTTGGCTGCAAAGTTCTTCAGTTCATCCCAACGACAAAGATCAAGAAGATGCTTGGTCACAAAACCCTACGGTACACATACACAACAACTTTTTCACAAGAATGATGAACTAGGGAAAAACTTTGTCTCCGGTTACAAATTGCTTGAACAAACTTTGCTCAACACTTGTGCAACTTGTGTACACTTTGACGGCCCTTAAAATAATCATTTTATATGTCTAGGGTTAGAAGAAAAGAAGGCCCAAACACATAATCACGGATTAGAGTCAAAATAGAATTGAAATTCTGTTTTTCATAAAGCTCGACAGATAGCTGTCTGTCGAGGTGCTGTCGAGCAGCTGTCGAGCCTTGGGGCTGGAACAGCTTCTTAAGCTCGATGGATAGCTAGCTGTCGAGCTAGCTGTTGAGCTTTAATGAACAACACTTCTTCAACTTGAATCTTGGATAGACTTGCATGTCTTTAACACTTGATCTTGAAACACAGTTTCTTGAAGTATTAAACACATCCTAGATAGACCCAAATACAAGTAAAGTGTGTTTTGTCATAGGATAAGCCAATTACACAAAATAGTGACATATGTTCCTAACAAGTGAATCACATATGTCCTAATAATCTCCCCCTTTGGCAATCCGTGATAAAATCACAACAAACAAATGAATATATGAGAAAAGTCATAAATCACTCAACTCATATTCACTTGTTGAATACAATAAAATCTATCCTAACACAAACTCTTGAAAAACTTTGCAAGAAGAGAATTTATGGCAAGTAGACTTTGATAACTTGTATTTCTGAAACACTTTTAAACAAAACTCATCAAGGCATCTTTGTGTGAAACAAAAATAATAGATTGCATACACGTAATAAGAAGCATGTGCATAAAGAGAGAAAAGAAACAACACATGTAAGAGTAGGTGAAAGAAACATACATCAACATATAAAAAGAAGATAAGTACAATGTATGTCAAAATGGTCACAAGACCCATGTGCAAGAATAAATGTATCTGAAATAGAGAAAAGAAAAGATACATGTAATCCTCACTACATCCCTTAGATATCAACACTCCCCCAAACAAAATGTCCTATACTCACTCTCCCCTTAAGAATGACTACTCTCATATCCAAAACTACTCCCCCTTTTTGTCACGAGTGACAAAGGATAAGAGTGTCAAGTAGACATCTCATCGATAGAGCTAGCATCTCCATCATCATCATCTGAAGCATCATTGTCATCACTATCATCATCATCATCATCATCCTCAGACTTAGAAGCCATTAGAGGAGGTGGTGGAGGAGAAGCCTCAGGAGCAAAACCACCCATGGTCACCTGTTGCTGTGCAATACGACCGACACGAACATTCACCTGATACAACTCTGTAGAAAGTGTATCAAGGCGAGCATCCATACACTGTAGCTACGCCATGATGTCTCCTAGAGTCACATCGCCCGAAGAAGAAGAGGGAGAGGATGTGGATGGAGTAGAATGAGACGGAGCAGAATGGGAGAGAGGAGTTGCTGAATCTGATTGCCAAGACTGAAATTACGCCTTGCTACATTTAACGATAGCATAGTCTATGGCACACATGACAAGAAAATGGTCGGAAAAGGGAAAAGGAATAGAAAAATGGCATAGAATCCACATGATAGCCGAAGGGAAAATGAGCTTATCACGGGTAGCCGTATCCCTATACACATCTAAGATAGAAAGAATGAAATGTGAAGGAAAATCTATAGTGAGATGCTTTAATATAGACAGCAAAAATCGAGCACGAGGCTCTGTGATAGAGTTATAGTGAGATAGTGGGTGCAAAACAAAAGTCATCACCATGTTCATGAATCTAGGACCTTTAGCAAAAGGCCGACATGGTGTGAACTGACAATCACCCCAATCTGTGGGATGCTCACAGAAAGCGGAAATCATCTCGTCTTTGGACACAGTCTAGAGATGCTCACAACCAGGTAGTCAGGATGCTCTACCCTCGGAACATGAAGCACATTCGCAACAAGCTACAGTGTGACTACAATGTGTGTACCTTGAACGCGAGTAGAAAAGAGAGGTACTGAAAAATTGAAACCGTGCATGTTGGAGTAAAAATCTTGGATCAGCATGGTCGGACAAGTGACCCGAACGTCACATAGTGACTCCCATCCCTGACTGTGAATGACAGTGGGAAGGTCAGTGTCAGTAAAGTCTGCCAAAATGACTCGGCATTCTGAATTAACACCACATCGAGAAAAGTTCTTCAAGAAGTCCTTTCGGGCATTCTCATCACGGAACCGAATATGAGAAGGAGTAGGATCAGAAGAAGACAATGCCCTATAACGCAAGCGGTTCTGGGATGAAGTTGACTTATGCTTAGGTGCCATAGATACGACTAACCTAAACAGAAAGAGAGGGAGAGAAAGAGAGACAATCAGAAAAGTCCCAAAGCAATTCAAATATAACAAGTATATTGAAAAGAGAGTACGTATGCATGGGGAATGCATGAACATGTGAAATGCAAAAGAAATTGCATCATGGGCTCAGCCCAATCCAATCCTACCAGCACACAATCAATTGCACACATCTAAAATGCATGATAATACTATTATTATGCTAATGTGATGCAATGCATGAGATTTTAAACTCATTTAATCATAAACCCATCCCAAAATTTTAACAACTCATCAATTTTGAAAAACCCCAAAAAATTTCAAAAACCCCAAAACCTAGGTCTAAATGCATGAAATGCATGAAGAATGAGAGAAAAAGAACACATACCAAGTGATTTGAAGCAAGGAAAGGCCAAAAATCACGTGGGCTGAAGGTTTAGAGGGAGAAGAAATTTTTGGGAGGAGAATAGGAGCGGATAGATCGAGAGAGATCGAGAAAATGAGAATCGGATCGCGACAACCCAATATATAGCACTTCAGTAATTCTTGACAGATTGAGGTGTCGAGCAAGGTGTTGAGCTAGGTGTCGAGGATTTTGCGTCGGCAGATACAAGTGTCGAGAAAGTGTCGAGGTACAAAAACATTAGACACAGGAGATGAGGCTCGATTAATCCATCAGGTGTCAAGAAGCTATCAAGGATCTAGGAACTTTCTAGTTTGATCCACCAGCTATCGAGGATCTGTCGAGATTGCGATAAGAAAGGACCTTAAGAGCTCGACAGATAGCCAGGTATCGAGGAGGTAATGAGGAGGTGTTAAGATTGCTTTAAAATTGTTTTTCAAGAAGGGAAAAACACAGATATGAATGCAATCAAGCATGAAACTCAACCAAAGATCGAAGCAACATTTTAAGCTCTCAAAATCATCTCTCAACAAAAATTTTAAGCACAATGATCCCAAACACACACACACACACACACACACACACACACACACACACACACACACACACATACACACACACACACACACACACACACACACACACAAAACAAGTTTAACCAATTTTATATTTCAAAAATAAGTTAAGACAGTTTAGTAAGCATACATTAACACATGTAAAACCTTGTGATGGCCAAAACACATTGTACCTGCACATGTATCAAAAGTAGCAAAGAATGTTGCGTGTTGTGTGTGAAAAACATTGAAAGATTGCATAAGTGTATACATGTTATGACGATTTGAGATATGAGAAAATCACTTTAACTCACACACAATTATAACTGTTTGATGGGGACTATTACCTTCGAGGTATATCCTATAAGTCCCACATCTCCTAGAATACACACTTGCAACCATATTTAAAGTATTTTGATCTTTTTACTTTTCATTTTCTTTGCATATTTTATTTATGCAAATTATGCATGTGCATATAAGAGAGAGAAAAGAAATACCTAATGATGGTAAGCATTTGACATTCCAATTTTGCTATGCTGAAGAACACAAATGTCATTGACACTACACTTTTGCTATGTCGAAACATACATGTGTCATATTATGATTGGCGGGCAATAGTGGTGAGTGGTTATTTATGCATTTTTCTTAGGATTTTCTAGTCCTTCCTGTCAAAAAGAGTGATATGAGTGTTAAGTACAAGAGATAACTTAATCTTACTCCTCACAAACAAGAGCCACAAAGCTCACTTGCTTAGTTGTGCACAGAGATACTCATCTAAGTTACAAGAGATACAAAGTTAAGAGAACTTTGTTTCAATGGCCATCCAAGGTACACAATTACCAATGTACACAAAACACACACTGTTTTTGTATTTTTTTGATTTTTCAATTTTTTATTTATTTTTATATTAAAACAAAATAATCAAAACTGAAAACAAACAAAAACATGTTAAACAATGCAAAGTATAAAAACTAGACTGACTCAAAACTTGAAAGCAAAACACACAAGTAATGTACACACAAAAACAAGAAGAGAGAGAGAGAGAGAGAGAGAAAGAGAGAGAGAGAGAGAGAGAGAAGTGATAGAATCACTTGGAGCCCTTTTCCTTCCACATTCTGAAAGAACCTTTTCTTTGATTAAACCCTTGAACCGGCGGTGAGGGGGAAGAATTAAAATCGTTCAAGTTCGAAAGGAATATAAAGGCTTTGAGAAGATCTCCAGAGGGAGCAAGAGAGGATTGAAGCTGATTCTGGCTTCTTGATGCTATCATGCCATT
The DNA here is from genome assembly GCF_932294415.1 of Quercus robur. NCBI lineage: Eukaryota > Viridiplantae > Streptophyta > Magnoliopsida > Fagales > Fagaceae > Quercus > Quercus robur. Next base: position 13,787,257 of record NC_065534.1, on the reverse strand, counting down.
GCTCTATTGAGTGGTAAGCCACTTATAGTAATTTGGTCGAGTATGACCGGCAACTCCACAATAATGACAGAGATGCTGCTTCTTTAGTTTAGGCTTTTGAGAGTTAGCCTTCTTAGCCCTAGGGTTCTTAACTTCCTTCTTATCTTGCTTAGGGGGTGCTCCTAAGATAGATTTTCTCTTGTCTAAGTTCTCACTAGCTAAAACAGTTTTAACATTATTGTTCTCAATTTCAACATTATTGCTAGGAGGAACAAAAACAGTAGTACTAGTAGAAGCAGTATTAGAGGAAGAGAAACCATACCCTAAACCTGTTCGATCAGAAGCAGATTTCTGAAGACTGAGCATCTCATCAAGCTTTGCACTTGAAGTCCTTTGACTTGAAACAGCTCCGCTTCAATCTTCTTGGTCTTCTTAGCCAAGAAATTGTTCTCGTATCTTAGTGCTCCAATAGTCTGATTAGCCTCATCAAACTTTGTGGACAGCTCTTCACGATTAAACCACATCACTGAGCTTCTTGGTGGTCAGCCTGTAAAGTTTCTCATGTTTCTCAGAAAGCTTGTATAATTTCTCATAGGCTGTATGGATATCATCTTGATCATCCATCTTCTCAAACTTGGATTCCACTAATTCCTCTTCTTCAACCACATCTTCAACAATCCCATCAGTAGGATTAACAGTGGCAGTGACGGCATTCAAGATTTCGTCATCCTCATTGTCGGAATCATCCTCAGGCTTGGTGTCGCTCAAGGTAGTAACAAGTGCCTTGCTCTTCCCAATGCTTATGAGATATGTAGGACACTCTTGTTTCATGTGACTAAAGCCTTGATACCCAAAGAACTTAGGTTCTACAGGAACAGTGTACTGACCGCCATCCCTTGCATCTTTTTTCCCTTTGTCTTGGATCTTGAACTGAGAAGAAATGGATTGCCTACGGTCCTTGTCGAAGCCCTTTCCATTGGCATTCTTCATAAACTTCTTGAACTGCCTGGTGATGTAGGACTTCATCTTAGAATCTTCATCATTTGAAGACTCATCTGTCTCATTGCTCTTGGCCTTTAGTGCCATGCTCTTGCCTTTACCCGTCTTACCAATCCTAGTCAACCCTAGCTCGTAGGTCTGCAGATTTTCAACCAACTCTGTCAAAGGAATCTTGTCAACGCCCTTTGATTCCTCAATTGCCATAATCTTAGCATGGAATCTCTCAGGTAAAGATCTGAGCATCTTTCTCACAATCTTGGGTTCAGGAATGGTTTCCCCAAGATTAAAAGCTGAGTTCACTATGTCCTTGAGCTCGGCAAAGACTCATCGAACGACTCATCCTCCTCCATCTTAATCTCTTCAAAGCTTGTAGTGAGCCTCTGAAGCTTTGAATCCTTAACAACCTTTGTTCCTTCATAGGTTGTTTGGAGGATGGTCCATGCTTCCTTAGCAGTTTCAGTGGAGGATATCTTCTTGAACTCCTCATTGGTGAGTGCACTGAATAAGGCATTCAATGCTCTGCTGTTGAAGTTTGCTGCCTTGATCTTGGCATCATTCTAGTCGGCCGGCGCTTCCTTCGGCTTGGTCAAGCCTATCTCAATAGCTTGCCACACTTTCTCATCTAAAGATTGCAAGAAAGCTCTCATGGGTACTTTCTAGTATGCATAGTTAGTGCCATCAAATAAAAGAGGTATGATTAACGACTGTCCTCTATCCATGACAAACAGGGGTCAATGGATCAACACAGCAAAGATTAAACCCTAATTAGAGTGTGCCCACTCTGATACCACTTGATAGGCCAAAAAAGAATTGACCCCTTATGATAAATTAATTGATTAATTAGCCAAGTTTATTAATTAATCAAATTAACATGAAAAGGTAGCACAAACAAACCACCAATAAACTAATTATGCAGCAAAAAATAAATAACACTGTGATTTGTTTATAAATGAGGAAAACCTAATGACAAAAACTTCACCGGGTGATTTTCAGGTCACCAATCCCGAAATTTCACTATTATCAAAATAAGCGGTTACAAGTAAAGGATCCCAGTACCTTATAGCAACCTACAGTTGAACCCTTACCCCAATACCCAATTGGACTTGTTCTATAGTGACAATTTCCCCTTTTGATGCATGGCTCCCAAGTACGTGACTAATCAATGCGCGGATCCCAGTACGCGACTTCAATCACCAACTAAAGAAGGTTGTTGGCTGCAAAGTTCTTCAGTTCATCCCAACGATGAAGATCAAGAAGATGCTTGGTCATAAAACCCTACGGTGCACATACACAGCAACTTCTTCACAAGAATGATGAACTAGGGCAAAACTTTGTCTCCGATGACAAATTGCTTGAACAAACTTTGCTCAACACTTGTGCAACTTGTGTACACTTTGACGGCCCTTAAAATAATCCTTTTATATGTCTAGGGTTAGAAGAAAAGAAGGCCCAAACATATAATCACGGATTAGAGTCAAAACAGAACTGAAATTCTATTTTTCATAAAGCTCGACAGATAGCTGTCTGTCGAGGTGCTAGCTGTCGAGCTTTTGAGCTTTAATGAACAACACTTCTTCAACTTGAATCTTGGACAGACTTGTATGTCTTCAACACTTGATCTTGAAACACAGTTTCTTGAAGTATTCAACACATCTTAGATCTACCCAAATACAAGTAAAGTGCGTTTTGTCAAAGGATAAGCCAATTACATAAAATAGGGACATATGTTCCTAACAAGTGAATCACATATGTCCTAACAGTTTTCCTATTTTGGTGGAGATTTTTGAGCTAAAATGGAATCTTTGACTTTTTCCAAAATTACGATTCTTGCATAGACTAATTAATTAAAGGTATTGCATAGACTAATTAATTAAAGGTAAGGATGGGGAGATTGCTAAACAAATGATTCTCCATCTCACAAGGTTTAATTGTGCAATATTAGAAAAAGAGAAGCAATGTTTTCTTTTTTCTATCTTTTGCTTGATAGGAAAATTAGAATTGGAAGCAGAGGTGTTCAGGTGTAACTTCAATATAATTAGTTTCCCACCGTTTCTTTTTTAGCTTGTCATCCTTTTTAGGAGGAGACGCTGAAAAAATTACTGCGTTGAAATTTTTTGTTTTTAGAGATTTTTTATTTTTAATTTTGAATTACTTAAACAATGTACAATTCCTCAAAATTAAACAATGTACAAATTAAGAGTTTGTTAATTATATAACTAAAGCAAGTGTTAAAACTAACTTCTAAAACTAACGTTGGAGGCTGAAGTAGAATTTTAACAACTTTTTTTACACCTTAACAATTTCATCATGCCACAACATTGTTGTAGCGTAAAAAAATTTCATAATTAAATTTTTTTTTTTGAGAAACTAACATACACGTACACACAAGAGAGAGGGAAATGAGTTCTAACACAAAAACACACCACAATTCCACTCAAAAGTGGTGGTAACTTTTAAGAGAGAGTGAGACAAGTCATACTACACACAACATTTTATTGGATAAATTAAACGCTTTAGGCAAGATTATGTGACACTTAATGGAAAATTTGGACGAATGTGCTACTAAAGCAAACAGAGAATAACTTTAGGGGGTAAAATTTAAATTATGAAACTTTAGGGTGAAAATTCCAAAGAACCCAAACTTTAGGGGTGTAGCTTGCACTTTTGCGTTTATTTATAGTTATGGAATCTTTGTTGGGTTATAGATTGACTCCAGTTAATTAATCTAATTTCCTAAGTTAATTAATTAGTTAAATTACATGCAAATCATATTAAAGCACGACCAAATCACCAAACTAAATTAAGTGTAGTGGAAATAAGTTTGACACATGTGATTTGATCATGATGGGGAAACAGGCAAAACTTTATTGGGTGAATTTCAAGTCACCTTTCTCAAAGAATCCACAAATAAGAAAAAAGCGGTTACAAGTACAATAAATCTTACCCTACAAGCCTATCCTAAAGTACCTACATATAGTAGAACCTACTTAGCTATACTTGTCTTAGCTTTAATCCCCAATTGGACTTGATCTTGTAGAAGATTTTTCCTTTGCATGAATCTCCCTATCCATGACTGACTCCATAGCAATCTTTTTGATTGTTGTAGCTTTGCAAAGTTCTTCAATCCACGCTTGGATGAATTGAAAGTAGCTTGTTACACAACCTTAGGCTCACAAACGTCGCAACAACTCCTATTATGCGTGTGTCTCTCTGTCTCTTTGATGACGACTGTAAAATATTTCTTTTATATGCTCAAGAACCCTAGTGCATGAATTCCTACAAAGCCAAGTCATCATGGCTGAAAATAGAACTAAACGTTCAGTTTTCCCAAAGCTCGATATATCGAGAGTTGTCAAGCTGGGTACTGAAATTCATTAAATCTTGAGAAACTGATAGGTATTGAGCCATGTATCGAAACCTACAAATTCAATTTTTCTTAAGTAGTCTTGTGTTTTCAATCATACCAATTGTTTATTAAACTTGTTTATCCCAATGAGGTCTTCTTGAATATATACTAGAAACTAAGAATCAAATACACATAAAGTGTGTTTTGTTGAAGGATATGCCAATACAAAAATTTATGACCCTTAAAACTTGTTCATTTTCCCTTAGATATAATACCAATAGTACCATGATTGATGTAGCATGATTGTACCTAGTACACAAAAGTTCTATTTTTATAGAATTTGAGTTAATTGATTAATTAGGTCTTACGTACCCCCTCCCCCTTTTTTTTTTCTTTTTTTTATTTGTAGATTTTGGTTGTAGTTTATTGAATATATATAGACACACTAGTCGCTAACCCATGCTATGCACGGGAATAGCTACTAGATGAGTTCCAGGAAAAAAAAAAGCCATTATTTTTGAGTTGGAGTAGTAAGCAAAAATGCATGAAATTAAAAAAAAATATTGAAAAAAATAGCATAAAGTTTTATTAGTAATGTTGTTTTATTTATTAGTTTTTTGTGGAAAGGAATAAGAGACAGAATGTTGCGTCTCTAATTTAGTTAGTGTTGTATATATCATTATTATTGATTCCGTTCCGTTCCGGTTGGAACGATCGGAATATTTCGTACCTGCATTAAAACCGATACCATAATACCCCTCATTCCACCTCGGGTCAAATTTCGGCCTATTTCGGGGTGTTTCGGCCATTCCGGCCAATCTCGGCCGGTACCAGATTTTGGATTTGAAAAAAAAAAAAAAAAAATCCTACCTCCTTCTTCTTCTTCTTGTGGGTTTCGAACCAATCTTCTTCGTTTTTTTCTTCTGGTGGGTTTCGGTCCTGCCAATCTCCCTTTTGTTTTTTATTTGTGTGCTATATAGGTAAATGGTAATGTATTTGACTATTTGTTAGCCTCCATGCTCTTCCTTAAATGCTATGTCCTTAAATTTTTTGTTTGTTTTGCCAGCCCACGTGATACTCTTCTCTCTTGTCACTTGTGTTTTAAATTTTGAATTTTTTCTTTGTTATGTTGTAGTGAGCCCCACAAGAAAAACAATAAAAATAGAATGTTCTAGCCTTAAACCTCTTCCACTATTCCACCTACTAATATTAACACCTAGGTTTTTTTTTTTTTTTTTTTTTTTTTTTTTTTTTTTCATATTATTACTCTTATTATATTTTATGAATGATTGAACTGATAATTATTATTATTATTTGGGCTTAAAGATCACATATTAGTTGAAATATGTATTTATAACTTCTTTAAAACCCTTAATAATTTATATGGGTTTTTTTTTTTTTTTTTTATTTTATTTTTTATTTATTAATAATATATATATTTTTATTATAAAATAGCGGTAACTCCAAAATACCCTGAAATGATATGCCGAAACATTCCATTCCAATGGGCAAACCAAAAAGGGGTCTGAAACAGTATTCATAACATTGGTATATATAGGTATATACAAGATAGATTGTAATATATATACCAAAATGTGCCTATTGAAATGTCATAACCCTTCAAATTGGATATATCAAAAGGTGCATAGTGACAGGTCATATCCTTTCATATTAGAGATATATAAAAAAAAAAAAAAAAAATATATATATATATATATATATATTAAGGGTTCCTATTGAATGAAAATATGCTTGTTGACTGAAAATGAGTCTATTAAATGAAAATGTATCTATTGAACTAAAAGGTACCTATTCAATGAAAATGTGTCTATTGACCGAAAAATGTGCATATTTAATGAAATAGTGCCTATTAAAAAGTCATAATCCTTTAGGTATAAATAGTGGTTTATATTCATTTGGTAACTTCTTCTCAACTTCTTTTTTTTTTTTTCATCTTTCTTAGAAGTAAAAGAAACTTGTGGGTTTTCTCCAAAATTGCTATTTGTAGAACCCAATAAACTTAGTTGTATCTTGGGGCCAAATTTGTAGTGACTCTTTTCCAACTCTTTTGTGTGGGCAAATATTGTCTAAGGATAACATTCAATTGTGCTTCCAAGTTAATCAAATTTTCTGTTTGTCTATTGGATCATTTTGTTATTTCATTATACTACTCCTCTATATTTCCAAAAAAAAAAATATATATATATATATTGGTGAAGTCTAATATTCATTTAGCATAACTGAAACAAAGAATTTTTTAGAGGAATTGAGAGTCGGGGTTTTTATTTTTTTATTTTTTATTTTATTTTATTTTTTTTATTGCAATGCAATCTGCGGATATATGGCAATCGAAGTTTTTGTTTTTGTTTTGCCAAGAACTTGTAAACGCAAGATTGGTGGTTTATTGGGAATGGACAAAAGGAAGTACGTGGTGGAGATGTTGAGATGCAGAGGAAGGAAAGAAATTGAGTAGGGAATGTGAAAAGTTATAATACATAGAGAGTGTTTTTGTGCATGTTTAGGATACAAAGGATTTTTTTTTTTTTTTTTTTTTTTGAGAAATAGGATATGAAGGATTTTGATATTATATATTCATTTTATCTGTAACAGTTTCTAAAAAAAAAAAAAAAGTTCTAAAATAAATAGTTATTTACTAGAAGTTTAGAATGTTGCTTATTTCCAATTTATATTGCATTGGTGACTTAGAGGTTGGGATTGAAAAGTGAAAATATCACTGAAACGTTATTTTATTCCACCAAATGAAAATGCACAATATTTTAGTGTTTTTAAATGTAGACCTGACACTAATTTATATAGTCACGTGGCACAATAAGGTGAGGTCAACAAAAAGTTAAACGTTTCGCTTTATATATATATATATATATATATATATATATATATTATGGAAAGACAATACATGCACACAAGTTTGTTTAGAAGAAGATAATAAATTTTGATCAAATTGCAACCGACTCGGCTCCGTGTGCCAAGAAGATCCACAATTTATTGGTGGAGATGAAATTACCTTTTACTTCCATGGAAGAAAAGGCCAAGACTTTTGTATAGTTTCTGATTCTAACCTCCATATCAATGTCCACTTCATTGAAAAAAGAATCCAAAACATGCAGAGGGACTTCATTTGGGTCCAGTCTCTAGGAATCCTATTTGACACCCACACTCTTCATTGGTGCCAAGAATTCATCAATTTGGGACGACTCCAATGACTGCCTTTCCCTAGATTTCCATGATGAACCCATACACTTGCTTGATGGTGAAGGCACTAAGTGGGAGTCGTGACATCACCAAGTGTTACAATCACAAGTCTACGTTACACTAACTTGGTAGAAGTGGAGCTTGAAGGAAATTTCAAGCTCAAAGCAACAGTTGTGCTTATAAACCGAGAATGCGTGTTCAAAATCATGGGATCACACAAGAGGATTGCTTTACTCATCTGGACTTGAGCCTTAAGTTTTATGCATTGATTGGCCAAGTTAATGGTGTTCTGGGCCAAACTAATGCGAGCAACTATGTGATACAGAAACTAAGCAAAACTTACATAACAAGGAAGGAAAATCAGAACAAAGTTTCTTAGAAAACATTGAATGATTACAAATATTCAAGAGTGTTACTCTTTAAAACGAGCATAAAGCTGTACCCTCAAAAGTTCAGGGCTTATTTATGCAGTATATCTCAGAAACTAACTGCTTGAGATCCTAACTAAATCATTAGTCAAGCTGCTATAACAGTCATCTAACAGCTAGCTAACTAATAACAGAACAAACTGCCACATTGCTGTAACTTATTCTTATTTCTTGCAAAAAATAATATTATTTTAATTACATCATTAAGCCTATTCAATTACACATTTGGAACTTCATATTGATGCTGCTGGACACTTAGCTGCTGCTAATGCAATTGTTACCGCATCACTATTATGTGTGTAAGGTGAAGATGGGGGTGGTCATGCCTGTTTTGGGCAGCAATAAAGAATTCTCATCTACAAGTCTCTTTGCCAAGGATTTACTGGTTAGTTCACGGAAGGCAATTCTTTGGTGAATTTGGAGTATGGCAATCTAAATTGCTCTAGTGGGATGAACAGACGTGGAGCAGTTTGTAGGATATAATTAATTAAATCTCTTGCTATTTAGTGCTTAGTCTAGCTACCTAATGAGATATATATCATAGGAGCACTCTTTTTTCATAAAATTTTAAATAAGGTTAGAGTTGTTATCAATGGCATATGTTTGGTCATTTCATTAATGTCTTTTTTCAATTAGTTCATATTTTACAACAAAATGGTAAGTTATAACTATGACGTTTATCCCCTGGCTCTGAAAATAAAAAACATCACCGATATTGTATCCCAGGAAGTTGATAGTAAGAGGGAGACGAGAAAGAAGAGAAATGTTGGAAATGAAGGAGAGATATTACCTGACTTCTCCTTGGAAATTATACAATATGATTTTATCAAAATAGGTGGTGGAGATGAGGCGTGGACCAAGTCACTGTCTTGAGACAAATCGTCTCGTTTACGGTATATCCAATATAGTTAGACAAATAGTTTCTACACGTTGTCCCTAGGATACAACAGTCCAGCCACCTTTGCTGATTATCCTTGCGAGCCTACTCTACTCGTAGGATATAAGCTCTCTATAGTACTTTCTTTTCCTAAAAAATTTAGTTAAAGATATATATATATTTTTTTTTTTGTGAATAGTAAGAAACAGTAGACGGTAAGTATTTAGAATAATAATAAAAATTGTTTTTGAAAGTCTGTAGCTTTGTAATTCAAAAATTAATGTGACACTAAAACTTTATTTCTTTTTAGATATATATATATATATAGAGAGAGAGAGAGAGAGATGTAACTTGTCCTTAGCCAAAGAATCAAAATGTTTGTTAACATTTAAATGGTCATAAAGTTGTTGAAATCAATATATGATCAATAGGTTTCTTTTATATATATATATATATATATATATATATATATTATACAAACCAGACATCAAAAGTCTTTGCCAAATGTATATACGTTGAAACAAATTGATAGCCAAATCAAATTGTCTTTTGGTGTCATAATGCTATTGAAAGCAAATCAATAGCCCATAATGTGGCTAACCTTTAGATGTCAATTAATGTTTTTCTTTGAAACTTTTTTTTTTGAGAAACACTTTTCCTTTGAAACTTTGACTATACACAATAATTACATCCAAGAATAGAAAGCAAGTTGTAATGCTATGAACCATCAACGGTAAATTATATAAATATATAGTTGTATAATTTCCTGATACTTTCCATCTATAATGTTACTATTAAATATATTAAAAGAAATTAACGCTTTAAAGCAAAAGTTTATAAAGGAAAGTATACTAAAAGTTGTTGGGATAAATCCCCGTCTATGTGTGAATTAAGTTTAATATAACAAAAACAATAAAGAAAATAGAAATCTACGGAAGCGATAAAAAAATCAACCAACAAGAACACAAAAAATCAACCAACAAGAACAGCAGGAAATTACGTGGAAAACCCTCCAATGTAGAGGGAAAAACCATGGGGCAAATCCAATTGATCCGCTATAATAAAATAGAGATTACAACACTTAAGTTATACCCAAAACTTGAGTTGACAATAAATTGGTAAAATACAATAATATCTCTAGGAACAAATACAACTTCACAACAAAATCCGGTAGCAGGATCTTCCACTCTGAATACTTCAATTCTTTGTGATTGTAGCACCCAAATAATCGTCCTAGAGAAAACTCCCAATTTATCTTCCTTGTGTGTCTTGAGCAAAAGAAAAATCACATTTTCTTTTTTCCCTCAGTGCCGCACAAAGCACTATTCTTTTTCCTTCAATCGGCTTCAAAACTGTGTTTCACTCTTCAGTCTCTTTGAATCTCACTCACTCTATACGTGAAAGCACATGCACAAGCTTTATATAAAAGCTCTGCCGCTTGACACTCCTATTCTTAATTGAATAGAAGTCTTGTAGACCAAGTTCACCTATTTCATGCCAGCCTAGGTGTAGCCGTGCACCCTAACAATCTCCCCCTCTAGCCCATTGAGGAAAGAGATCTTCATCCTAAATTTTCAGTTAGAATTCATGCCGGCCATTCCGGCACAAAGCTTAAGCTTCTCTTTGGTCACAACCTTAATCAACATGTCATCTAGATTCTTCTCAGTATGAATTTTTCTCAGTTGCATCAATCATTTTTCAACAACTAGTCTTATCCAATGGTGTCTCACTTCAATGTGCTACGAGTGAGAATGGAACGTAGCATTCTTGCTCAAGTCTATTGCACTTTGACTATCACAATGAACTACATACTTGTCTTGCATCAAACCCAATTCTTGGAGAAATCGTTTCATCCAAAACATTTCTTTACCTACTTCATTCGCTGCAATATACTAAGCCTCAGTTGTAGATAAGGCAACACACTTCTGCAATTTTGATTGCCATGATACAGCCCCCTGCAAAAGTAAATAAATTGCCAGAAGTAGATTTTCTACCATCAAGGTCACTAGCCATATCTACATCTATATAACCCTCCAAAACTGGTTTAAAGCTATCAAAACTCAAGCAAGACTTAGAGCTATCTCTCAAATATCTAAAAATCCACTTCACTGCTTCCCAGTGATCTTTACCAGGATTAACCATAAACCTGCTGATAACACCAATTGCATGAGCAATATCTAGTCGTGTGCAAACCATAGTGTAAGGTTGAATTTAATCAACCATCTTGTTGGCCTTATTCTGTGCCAAATTTGCTTGTAATGTAGCAATTAGTAACCCTGTGTTTAGGTGGGAATCATGTAAGGGTAGTGTGTGAGAGAGTGTGAAGAAATGCTCAAGACTGTGCAGTGAAATAGGGACTTGCGACTGGATCTTACGGGTGGCTCGCGGCTTGCAAGCCGCTAGAAGATGCACACGAGTGAAGCCTGTAGAGAAGTTGAACCATTATGCCAGTTGTAGCACTATAGGACAAAAAGTCCAGACTGTCCATTCAATTAGCTCGTGGCTTGGACTCATGACTTAGTCAAGTCGTGAGGCCAAGTCGCCAATCCACTTTGTTATGGAAAAACTGACTCTTCGCATTCCTTTCTCACTCCAGTATAAATACCCCTTATACCCATGAAATATTGAGAGCTTCCAGAGAGAATTTTAAGAGAGAAACCCTAGAGAAAAACAAGATTGACTCATCCATAATCTTTACATAGTGACTTTTCAAATTCCTCAACTCTCACCCTCTCCATTGTTACATCCTTGATAGGTACATTAGCCAAAACCTTTTCTCACTATACCTATATCTGTGAGAAGGTTGTTTGGTGCTTGGGAAGCAGTTAGGAAGGGACTAATTCATATTGGTTGATGCTATGGGTTATAGCAGAATCCGGTAAGCTAAAGAAGAAATAGGTTCGGCATAACCTCATTGGAGTAGGAGCTTGGAGGGCTTAGGTACACTGGGTAGATTAGACTTGGAGGGTCTTCTGCTGTTCATGTATCCCAACTTCATTCTTTAGTGGATTATTGACTGTTTGGAGGGCAGCAGAGAGGTTTTACGTCGAGGGCTTCGGTTTCCTCTTTGATAACACATCGTTGTGTTGTCCTTGTGTTTGCATCTCTCTTCGCTTAATCTTTGCCATTTAATTTCTACTGTGAATGTGATTTTATTTGGTTTAGATTGTTTTTCAATTCTGTTATAAGCTTATGTTCATTTTCCGCACATATATTGTTTGATAATAAGCTTGAATTGGTAATTTGTAAATTGGGGGTCTAAACGTTCAAGGTGTTTTATACAAATTTTGAACTTTCAATTGGTATCAGAGCGGGTGCACTTGCTATGGTTTAATTACCCTGGTGTGATCCTTAACCCTTTTTTGAGATGGGCCGATCTCAATCTTTAAATGCTTTACCATATTTTGATGTTAGCAATTATGCCTTTTGGAAGGTACGGATGAGAGCATTTTTATGTTCAATAGATGAATCTGTTTGGGATGCCGTTGATATCGGCTGGACTAGGCCGGAGGAAGCCAAATCCACATGGGATAAGGCAGCCCTCGCGGCGTCAAGTGCTAATAGCAAAGCACTTAGCGCTATTTTTTGTGATGTGTCTCCAAATGAGTTCAATCGGATTTCTCATATTACATTGCCAAGGAGGCTTGGCAGATATTAGAGACCACTTATGAGGGAACGAAGAAAGTAAAAGACACGAACCTATAGATGCTGACCACTTGATTTGAGGAGCTCAGAATGAGTGAGGACGAGTCCTTTGACTCTTTCTATAGTAAGCTGAATGAAGTGGTCATCGGCAAGTTTAATTTGGGAGAGAAAATGGAGGATTCCAAGGTAGTAAGGAAGATCCTTCGGTCATTGCCGAAAAGCTTCCGTGCCAAGGTGACAGCGATTGAAGAGAGCAAGGATCTTGATGAGATCAAAGTCCAAGAACTGGTTGGTTTGCTTCAAACTTATGAATTGTCATTGCCTACTCAAAGGAAGAGCAAATATCTTGCTCTTAAGACCATAAATGAAAGGGTAGAAGCACACGACTCATCGGATGAGGATGCCGTTGAGAAAGATGTTGCTTACCTTGCAAAGAATTTCTGCAAATTCCTGAAGTTCAAGAATAGTGGGAAATTTGATGATAAAGGGAAATTCACAAGTTCCAGAAAGGAGAAGAAGGACTTCAAAAAGAGAGACGGGAAGGAGTCCCAATCTAATCAAGGAGTCACTTGTTTTGAATGTAATGGACATGGCTATTTCAAAAAGGAATGTCCTAATTACTTAAGATCGAAGGGCAAGGCGTATGCCACCACTCTCAGTGACTCAGATTCCTCCTCCTCTAATTCGGAGGATAGCTGTGATGAAGAAGGGAGTTTCTCGGCATTTATCACTATTGCTCATGTTGAGTCTTCAGAAGACTTGAATTTTCTTGTGCAAGAACTTGGGGAGCATAGTGATGAGGAATCCATGGGAATTGTAGAAGAAACAGATGCTGAAGAAGTTGAATGTACAGCAAGCCTTCAAGAGAACTACAATTCTTTTCTTGAAAAATCAGGAGAATACACAAGGGTGGCCAAGGCGGCTGTGAAGAAAATGAAGAAGCAGAGGAGGACTATAGAAGTCTCCTAGTAAGATATAAGGAGGCCAAGTGTGAGATTGAGACACTAAATGGTGAGCTAACTGAAGCTTACACCATGGTGAAATTCCTTGAGCTTGAGGTGGTTCAAGCAAATGCCAAGATAGAACGAGTATCCACAAAGAAGCTTGATGATGTCCTCTCTCATCAAAAACCCTTCTCCAACAAAACCGGATTAGGATACACAGGAGAAAGTAGTTCAGTTGTGAATATCTCCAAAGAAGTGAAGTTTGTGAAGGCCAAAGAGCCGATTGTAGTTGCCCCTACTATTGAGAAGGCAAAGGTGGAGAAGAAGAAGATTGTGGCTGACCAAAGGGTGTTGAATAAGCCACATAACGAATCAGTGGTCAGGTTTGAAACCAGAGGGAAATCACTCCCAAGATCACAAAGAGGTCCTAGAACGAACCATGTTTGCCATCACTATGGACTTTAAGGGCACACTCGACCCAATTGTCATAAGCTTAGGGCATTGAAGAATGCAAGTGATCAAAGGCCAAGAGGACTAAGAAATGACAAGAGGACTTGGGCTGTTCAGTCATCAAGAGGTCGAAAATGGTGATCCCGGTGTGGTGGACGTGATGAAGATGATCGGTGCATTCACCACTTGCTTAGAAAGCTTCACTAGAAGGTTTGAAAGTCCTAACTCTTGTACCCAATTTTATAGGGATATCACCCCAAACGCACGTGACGTGTGTGTGAAGAGGGGTACTCATGCATAAGCATTACAACATGTCCATGCATTAATACTTCCTATGTTTTTGTGACAATGCTTGGTTGTGTGCTTGGTGCTAGTTTGAGTAGAAAATTATTTGTTTGTTTGCTTTTGCTTTAAATGTTTTTATACTGATGTTTTTTTTTTATCAATCTTTTATTGCTTATTGTGTAAAAAATCCAAAAACACATAAAATGTAGAAAATCCAAAAAGTTTGATTGACATTATTGTGTTTTGTCACAAACATATTTTGCCTTGTACCTTTGTACTAATGACCTTGTGCATTTACGAGCGTAGCTTGTTCCCTATGCACTCATATCATTGTGGGAGAAATCTTGACATCTATGTGATTATTGTAAATAGATCTTCAAACTTGCCATGAATGATTAGTCAATGGTTTTGTTGATCTTGAGACATGCATAGACTTGTGCCTATATATCTTTCTACTCTTTTATTTTATTGTTTTTGCTTAAGAGCTGAACAAATGTAAATCTCCAAATGAAAAGAGATAGTGAGCTACAAAAGCTTGTTGCACATACTAGTATTTGACTAGGAAAAAGGGAAAGTGACATAAAATGAAATGTATGATGCCCAAAAAGCCAAAGGCTTGCTCATCAATTGAAATATCAAAAATTTCAGGCATCGATCTCACAATGAGATGTATTGATTCAACAAGATCAAATGATATGATGTATATAGAGCCAAATGAAAAGTTTCACAAGTTATGTAATCAAGTTTTGTGGGAGGTCATATATGCATATTTCTATAATTGAGATGGGTCACTTTATCTAGTGCTAATTGTGTATGGCTTGGTTGAATTGATCATTGATGCTTCACGTTAGACTAAGGACTATCTCATTGGTGATATCCACACATATCACACATGTCTGTGTTCAATGAATGCCATATTCATTTGTGTGATTGTACTTGATTAAATGTGTTTTCACATGCTCAATTTTTGTTGATCAAACATAAATTTTTTTTTGAGTGTTTTAGTGATTTTTGGAAAGTATTTTTTTGCAAAAATTGTCAAAATCTTCAAAAACAGTGTTGCCTAGTTTTGGCAACTTAGTCACGGGTTGATCTAGTCGCATGCCCCAATCGCGATCCCACTCAATGTCCCAATCGCGAAAAATACTTAGAATATTTTTCAAAATTTGGGTTGCTATGTTTCTTGCGGCTCAGATTCGCGACTTGTTCTAGTCGTGAGGGGTACTCAGAGATTTTTGCGGCTTACTTCGCAACTCCCTCGCAGGTAGAACTTCCAATCGTGAAAAACACTTAGAAAATATTTCAAAATTTTTGTCTTAAGTGTTCTGGTAACTTGCTCGTGATTTAATCCAGTCGCAAAAATAGAGTGTTTTGCGTAAATAGGTCAGTTTTTAAAACCTTTTGAGTTTCCCTCGAACATTTTGTGACTATTCATTATCTTCCTCACTTAAACCTCTCTCAAACTCACGTGTTACTCTAAAAAAACCTCCATTTTTTGCATCATTTCAACTTCAAATCTTCAAGAAAAAGGTATGGGCTTTCTCTTTCTCACTACATATTTCATGTTTTGAGCTTTATTTTCTTGAATTTGTGAGTCGTGGTTATGATTTGTGATATCTGTAGTTTCAAATATGGGTTGGGTTCATGTTTGTTGTGTTTGGATGTTTGGGTTTGGTTGATCTTGTTTCTAGGATGCTAAATATGGTTGTTATCATATTTTAGTTTCACTGTTTGAGTTTGTAAACTGATCTGTGTTGGTTGGTAAATCTCATACCCATGATAATATGTCTCATTGTCATATGCTATTTGTTTGGGTTTGCTGTGATATACTCTGTTTGTGAGTATGGTTGGTTCAAAATGGTTGAGTTTAAATGGTTGGTTTATATATTTTTTACTTTAAAGTTGCTATTGATTATTGATATCATGTGTGTTGCTTCTGCCTTGAGGATATTTTCTGCTCTGTGTTGGTTTGAACATCTCATACTCATTAAGATATGTTTCACTGACATATGCTTTCTTCTGGATGAATGTGGTATACACTGCTTCAATACAGCTAATTATTGCATGTTGAAGTCTGTGCTTGGGAATGCGCCTTAGAGTGTTCATGATTGAGTTGTTTTGCTCACTGTCACAATGTGTTATGCATAAATATTGTTGATAGGTTGTTCCGTCCTTTTCTGATTTAAGTTATCTCTTTCAATGTCTGAATCTCAACTGAATATGGACTAAATGGTGGTATAGTTCTATGTTCTTTTCAGTTATACTAACTTGTTACTAATGTTTGAATTTCCATCTATTGTGCTTTGTTTTTGTGGCCTTTTCTACTATGTTTGCAAATGACTCCTATCAGGAAGAAAACCACTGCCAAGAAGGGTGATAAAAGGCTGAAAATGGACAACTCCAAGTTTAGATCTACTCAACACTTTGAGAGATACAAAGAGTACTACATAAAGGCAACAATCATTCAAGAAAGATTTGTGGACTTAGTGGATTTGAAGGACACTTTCATTCCTAACTGTTTTGAGGGTAGAGGTTGGGATAAGTTGTTAAGTGACTTACTTGGAGTGTGTGAGCCTTTAATCTGGGAGTTTTATGCAAATGTTGTGCTAAAAGAGGATGAGATTAATTGTTGGATAAGAGGAAAGGAGTTCACTATAGATGCGAGTGATATAGATGAGGTGCTAGGGCTTGAAGGTTTAGATGACCATGACTTCACCAATTACAAGGACAGGATGCTATGCATAGAAATTGTCCAATCTCATATTGGTGGTGTTAAAGAGGGGAGATGCCTCAACACTAATGTCTTCCCAGCTGACATGAGGTGTCTAACCAGCACCATGATGTTCAACTTGTACCCAGTAAGGAAGCTGACTACAATCAACAATGCTAGAGCTATCTTTCTCATGGAGCTCAAGGAGAACACCTTCATAGACATCAGCTCTCAATCTTTGACACAATTGTGGATGAGACTAGAACAACTTCAAGGGCCAAGCTAATTTTTCCCAGCCTTCTTATGAGGCTTTTTAGATTGAAAGGTGTTGAAATCCCTCAAGATATTAGTCTCATGCCTACACTCTCAGCCATCAACAAACAAACCATCACAAGGATACAAGTTTGTCTCCCAGGTGATGAAGATGAAGGTGAACCATTGGAGACTGAAACAGAAGCTGCAGGACAAACCTCAAGCTCAAGAGGCTGAGGCAAGAGGAGCAGAGTTTCATCCTCATCAGCTGTACCTCCAGATGCATTCCAAATCATCTTGGAGAGGATAGATGGGCTCAAAGAGGTCTAGAATGAACACAATGACAGGCTGGCTGCACTTCAAGATCAGATGACCACACTTTCAGCAAAGTTTGATAGCTTCACCACCCAGCAGTGACCCTTTGGCCATTTCGGTCAAAAAGGGGGAGAATTTTAGGGGTAGCTCTTGAGGGGGAGTGCCAGTTTAAGGGGGAGTTTACTTATTTTTTTTGCTTTATGATGATGGAGTTGGTACTATGTTTTGAACAATATTTTAATTATGGGTTTGCTACATAAGTTGTTAAACACTTTGGTTAATTTTTTTTAACTCATGGTTGGTTTATGTGATTAAGTTTTAAAACTTGTGTAATTATGGTTTAATATATATAAGTTTATATTCAGTTTTTGTACTTTGGGTTTTGTACCTTTGTTTGTAGCGTAGTACTTGTTGTTTAATGTTTTGCATTTTCTTTAAGTACATCACTCTTGTGCCCTAGTAGGATCTTGTTCCTAGATGCATATATGTTTGTGCATTGGTTGAGTGTTGGACATGCAAATGATACTTTGCATTTAAACTTATTAGCTTGCATGTCCGGATGTTCATTCCATATGTGAATGAGCATTGTGGTCACTATTCTATAGTGATTACTTGTATGGTCAAGCCATGGTTTATTGCTTTATTCCATTTTGCTTGATCGCATTGTGCTTGCTTCATATGCATTACAAGTTTTTTTTATATACAATGATCAAATTGTGTTGTTGTGTTTCAGGAGATATTTGTTCTTATGATTCAAGAGCTTTACAGATTCTAGAGTTAGGTGTGAGTGAGTTTTGTTCAACTGTTCCCAACTCACATGTTAAGTCTAGAGTTTGTTTTAGGGTTTTGTTATGGAATAGCCAAAGGGGGAGATTGTAAGGTTGAATTTAATCAACTATCTTGTTGGCCTTATTCCGTGCCAAATTTGCTTGTAATTTAGCAATTAGTAACCTGTTTTTAGGTGGGAATCATGTAAGGGTAGTGTGTGAGAAAGTGTAAAGAAATGCTCAAGACTGTGTAGTGAAGCAGGGACTCGCGGCTGGATCTTGCGGGTGGCTCGCAACTTGCAAGCCGCTAGAAGATGCACATGAGTGAAGCATGCAGAGAAGCTGAACTGTCATGCCAGGTGTAGCACTACAGGACAAAAAGTCTAGACTGGCCATTTAGTTAGCTCACGGCTTGGACTCGTGACTCAGTCAAGTCGCGAGGCCAAGTCGCCAGTCCACTCTGTTATGGAAAAACTGACTCTTCACATTCCTTTCTCACTCTAGTATAAATACCCCTTATACCCATGAAATATTGAGATCTTCCAGAGAGAATTTTAAGAGAGAAATCCTAGAAAAAAATAAGATTGACTCATCCACAATCTTTACATAGTGACTCTTCAAATTCCTCAACTCTTACCCTCTCCATTGTTACATCCTTGAGAGGTACATTGGCCAAAACCTTTTCTCACTATACCCATATCTATGAGAAGGTTGTTTGGTGATTGGGAAGCAGTTAGGAAGGGACCAATTCATATTTGTGAGAAGGCTGTGAGAAGGCAGTTTGATGTTATGGGTTATAGCAGAATCCAGTAAGCTAAAGAAGAAATAGGTTCGGTGTAACCTTGTTGGAGTAGGAGCTTGGAGGGCTTAGGTACACTGGGTAGATTAGACTTGGAGGTTCTTTTGCTGTTCATGTATCCTAACTTCATTCTTTAGTGGATTATTGACCGCTTGAAGGGCGGCGGAGAGGTTTTACACCGAGGGCTTCGGTTTCCTCTTCGATAACACATTGTTGTGTTGTCCTTGTATTTGCATCTCTCTTCCCTTAATCTTTGCCATTTAATTTCTGCTGTGAATGTGATTTTAGTTGGTTTAGATTGTTTATCAATTCTGATATAAGCTTATGTTCATTTTCTACACAAATATTGTTTGATAATAAGCTTGAATTGGTAATTTGTAAATTGGGGGTCTAAACGTTCAAGGTGTTTTATACACATTTTGAACTTTCACATAGCATACATCAAACTCCTGACTGTAGAGGAATAAGGAACTGATGCCATGTTCTCTTTCTCTTTCATGGATGATGGACAAGATTTCTTACTTAGCTTGAAATGATCACCAAGAGGTGTACCGAGTGGTTTGGCATGCTTCATGTTGAACCTTTCAAGTATCCGCTCAACATATTTTTCTTGTGACAATCATAACTTCTTGGCTTTCCTATCATGTGTAATTTCCATGCCTAGAATTCGTTGTGCTAGACCTAAGTCTTTCATATCGAAGGCCTTGAACAAATCCTTCTTTAGATCACCAATCATACTAGCATCTTGCCCTACTATCAACGTATCATCTACATATAACAAAAGAATAAGAAATTTACCATTAGGAAAATTTTTGACATACACACTATGATCTATATTTGTCTTTGTGTACTCGTGACCACCATGAATGAGTCAAACTTCTTGTACCACAGTCTTGGAGCTTGCTTCAAGCCCCATACAAACTCTTCTTCAATCTGTACACCATGTGTTCTTTTCCTTTCACTTCAAATCCCTCTGGCTGTACCATGTAGATCTCTTTCTCCAAATCACCATGGAGAAAAGCAGTCTTCACATCTAATTGCTCAAGCTCAAGATCCAAGCTAGTTACTAATCCCAAAACTACTCAAATGGAACTCATCTTTACCACTGGAGAGAATATTTCATCAAAATCAACCCCATGTTTCTGTTTGAAACCCTTGACCACCAATCGAGCTTTGTACTTCACTAAATTTTCACTATCTTTCTTTGGCTTGAACACCCATTTGTTTCTCAATGCGTTCTTGCCTTTAGGAAGTTCAACCAACTCATAAGTTTTATTCTTGTGCAAATAATTCATCTCTTCTTGCATAGCCTTCATTCAGCTCTGCTTGTCCTTATGAGACTTTACTTCTTGAAAGCATTCTGGCTCCCTCTCATCAGTAAGCAAAATATACTCAGAAGAGGGATATTTACTTGAGGTTCTTCAATCTCGGGTGGAACAGGCTGCTCCTCCTGTTCAACATCTTCAATATCTTAAGCATCATCACCATCAACTCCTATTGGTACATCACCATCAACTGCTATTGATTCATCACCAAGATTCTCATCTTGCACCTCTTCCCTATTTGTGGCATGATTGGAGGAAGAAGAGGCACGTGTAAGGTCGGGAACACCTATAATAGCATCCTTTGTCTTTTCAGTTTTCTCAAGGTCTACCAAATTTTCATTCTCATGAAAAACCACATCTCGACTTCTAATCATCTTTTTTTTTTTTCTCAGGATCCCATAACTTGTAGCCAAATTCTGCATCTCCATATCCAACAAATATACAAGGAGTGACTTTGCTATCAAGCTTCAATATTTGTTCCTTAGGCACATGTGTAAATACCTTGCACCCAAATACCTTCCAGTGAGAGTAAGAAACATCTTTCCTAGTCCAAAATCTCTTTGAAATATCAAACTCCAATGGAACTGATGGAGATCAATTAATTAGGTAGCATGCAGTTTGAATAGCTTCACACCAGAATGACTTAGGCAGATTAGCCATTCTCAACATACATCTGACCTTCTTAACAATAGTGTGGTTCATCCTCTCTGCCACACCATTTTGCTGTGGGGTACTAGGAACTGTCTTCTCATGTCTAATACCTTTCTTGGAGCAGTAACTCTTGAACTCATTAGACGTATATTCACCTCCATTATCAATACAAAGACACTTCAAAGGCGTCCTTTCTCTCTTTCCGCCATGGCATGGAATTTCTTGAAGTGCTCAAATACTTGGACTTTAGTTTTCAAAAAATACACCCACACCTTTCGTGAAACATCATCAATAAAAGTAACAAAATACTTATTAGTGTACATTTTTAGATCCCTTAAACACAAACAGATTAACTTAGTTATTTAGCCAAGTGAATTATGCAAATCTAGGTTAACACAAATAAATCATATCATTGAAACAATGTGAAAAATAAATAACACAATGATATGATAACCCAGGAAAACCAAACCGGTAAAAAACCTAGGGAGGATTTAACCTAGCTATGCTCAAGGTAAAATAGATCCACTATGAAAGAATTGAAGTTTACACAATAGTGACTTAGACCACTAACATCCTATTGCTACCTCGAGTAGGAAACTTACTACCACGACCATGTGACAACTCCGAGTCCATGGCCTACTTCTTTCTTGGATTCACAGCAACCACAAGTACTTCCACTTGTGTTTTCTTTAAGCTCTTTATGTAGCAACTGAAACGATCACCAAGCTCTCGACATCAATCTTGAGATTGGAAACCCTAAGTATGTATAAAGGCAAACACCTCTAGATCTCACAAGAGATTCATACACATAGCATAAATAACAACATCAAAATTTGGCTAGGGTTTTTCCTTTTATACTTAAGGCAAAACATAAAACCCTACACGTCAAACGAGCTTGGGCTGAGTTGGAAAATTCTGCAGAAAAACAATTTGCACGAGCTTCGATCGATCGAGTCTAATTCTCGATCGATTGAGCCAGGAAAATTTACAAAATAAATCCTGCAGTACACTCGATTCCAACTTTTCACATAAACATATTTTGAGCAAGTCTAAAACAAGACTAAATGTTTTGATCATGGTTTGCCAACGTTACAAAATGAAGCTCTAATACATTTAAACCTAAAGTCTTAGAACCCAACAATTTGCACCTAAGGACTTCAAATCAATGAGACCACATACATCAGAATAAACAAGATCTAACACATTGGGCTTTCTAGTAGAAGGAATGCGAAAAGACACTCTATGTTGTTTTCCAAATAAACAACAATCACAAGGTTTAAGTGACATACCTTTGGCAAAAGGAATGAGAGACTTATTTGCCAAAATCTGCAATCCCTTTTCACTTATGTGAGCCAGTTGCCTATGCCACAAGTTATGCGTAGAATCTTCTTAAGTTGCACTAACAACATTTTTGCACACCTTTACTTGTGTCTTGTAAAGTGTACAACAAATCTTTCCTCGAGCAAGCACCAATGATCCTTTGGAGAGTCTTTATTTACCATCTCCAAAATAGTTGCCATAGCCTTCTTTATCTAGAATATGAGTAGAAATCAGATTCAAGCGCATATCAGGCACATGTCGCACATTCTTCAATGCCAAGGTGTATCCAGTGTTAATCTTAACACAAATATCTCTAATTCCCACAATGTCAGCATAACTGTTATTGCCCATCTTCACTCTCCCAAAGTCTCCTACTTTGTATGAAGTAAAGAACTACTTTCTTAAAGTGACAGGAAGACAAGGGGTTGAGTAAATCACCCATTCAACATAAGGATGCGAAACATTGTAACATTCATCCTCTCCTACATAGATCACCACATCTTCAATTGTCAAGACAACAGTGGTATTCTGTTCTTATGCCTTATTTTAATTTTTCTCATCTTTCTGTTTATTCTTCCAAGCCTTGTAGTTTCTTTTTATGTGACCTTCTTTGTCATAGCAGAAACACTTGAATTTTCCTTTTAATTCTGGTTGACTTTTGGATTTACCACGCTCTTTAGAATTTCTAGTCTTACTCCTCCCTCTATTCTCTGTGACAAGAGCCTGTGCATTATCCTTGCCATGTCTTTTGTAGTGACCTAAAAGGGGGGGGGGGGGTCTTGCATTCCATGGAATCCCACATCGCCTAGGGAAGCACATGGGAATGTGTTTATAAGGAATGACATTCCTTTAATGTATAGAGGCCTTTTCCTCCACTGCTATGTGCTTTGAGGGAGAACAAAATCGTGAGGAGCATGGGCCCCAAAGCAGACAATATCTACACAGTTGGGGTGGGATCATTACAGATGGTATTAGAGCCATGCCTTAGCCAGAAGTG
Organism: Quercus robur; assembly: GCF_932294415.1. Lineage (NCBI taxonomy): Eukaryota > Viridiplantae > Streptophyta > Magnoliopsida > Fagales > Fagaceae > Quercus > Quercus robur. Next base: position 13,763,955 of record NC_065534.1, on the reverse strand, counting down.
TGGGCCCCACACACGAGGACGCGTGTGCCCATAAGGGGGTGAATTGTAGTTACCCAAAAGGGGGGGTCTTGCATTCCATGGAATCCCATATTGCCTAGGGAAGCACATGAAAATGTGTTTATAAGGAATGACATTCCTTTAATGTGTAGAGACCTTTTCCCCCACTGCTGTGTGCTTTGAGGGAGAACAAAACCGTGAGGGGCATGGGCCTCAAAGTGGACAATATCTACACAGTTGGGGCGGGGTCGTTACAGATGGTATCAGAGCCATACCTTAGTCGGAAGTGTAGGCCCCACACGCTAGAATGCGTGTACCTGTAAGGGGGGGTGGATTGTAGTGACCCAAAAGGGGGTGTCTTGTATTTCATGGAATCTCACATCGCATAGGGAAGCACATGGGAATGTATTTATAAGGAATGACCTTCCTTTAATGTGTAGAGGCCTTTTCCCCCACTGCTGTGTGCTTTGAGGGAGAACAAAACCGTGAGGGGTATGGGCCCCAAAGCGGACAATATCTATACAGTTGGGGTGGGGTCGTTACATCTTTTCTTCTTGTTTCTTCATTGAACAAGCTATCCTTGACCATCGCAAGTTGTAGCACACCATTTGGAGCAGAGTTTCTAAGTAACACCACCAAAGTCTCCCAACTGTCAAGTAAGGAACTCAGAAGTAATAAAGCTTGAAGTTCATCCTCAATTATCAACTTCATTGTAACCATCTGATTCACCAAGTCTAGGAACTCACTCAAATGCTCGGCAATGGATCTCCCTTCCTTAAGCTTCAAATTCACAAGCTTTCTAGCCACAAAAGCTTCATTTTGAGCTATCTTTCTTTCATAGAGACCCTTCAATTTTTCCTAAAGATCTCCTGCATTAGTCTCTTAAGATACATGATGAAACACACTCATATTGATGCATTGTCTAATAATCCAATGTTTTTTCTATCTAACTTCTCCTTGTTTTTATCAGACATCTTGCTTGGCTTAGCACTATCACCTTTAATAGGGTCATGCAAATCCTTACAGTAAAGGACATCCTCCATCATCGGCTTCCAGATTGAATAATTTGATTTCGAGATTTTAATCATAGTGCTCATATTCATATTCATATTTTCCATTTAATTCAACACAAGACAATCACATCCAATAACCTAGCTCTGATACCACTTGTTGGGATAAATCCCCATCTATGTGTGAATTAAATTAATTATAACCCAAGCAATAAAGAAAATATAAATCTACAGAAGCGATAAAAAAAATCAACCAACAAAAACACCAAGAAATTATGTGGAAAACCCTCCAATGTAGAGGGAAAAACCTCGGGGCAAATTCGATCAATCCACTATAATAAAATAGAGATTACAACACTCAAGTTATATCCAAAACCTGAGTTCACAATAAATTGGTAAAATACAACAATATCTCTAGGAACAAATACAACCTCACCACAAAATCCGGTAGCAAGATCTTCCAATTTATTTTCCTTGTGTGTCTTGAGCAAAAGAAAAATCACATTTTCTTTTTTCCCTCAGTGCTGCACAAAGCACTATTCTTTTTCCTTCAGTTGGCTTCAAAACTATGTTTCACTCTTCAGTCTCTCTAAATCTCACTCACTCTATACGTGAAAGCACATGCACAGGCATTATATAAAAGCTTTGCCACCTGACACTCCTATTCTTAATTGAATAAAAGTCTTGTACACCAAGTTCACCTATTTCATGTTGAAATAGGATTCATTAAATAAGAAATTAGAATCCCACATGGGTTGGACTCCTAGGTGCAGCCGTGCACCCCAACAAAAGCTGGCAATATATGGTATTAAAAATCACATTAATTTTTAGAAATTTTCCTAACTAAAACCATTGACAATAGCTATTCAAATTTTGAATTATATTTGAATTTCAAAATTTAGCAATCAATGTATCTAACATTAAAGGGTAATTGATTTTCTCAATTCACATAAATGAGTATTAAAATAAATCTGATATTTTTTAATAAAAATATCCAACAAGGAAGAAAAGTTGTTTATGCATTATTATTGTTAGGTTCTAAGACTTTAGGTTTAAATGTATTAGAACTTCAATTTGTATTGTTGGCAAACTATGATCAAAACGTTTTAGTCTTGTTTAGACTTGCTCAAAGCATGTGGTTGTATGTAAAGTTGGAATCGAGTAGCTGTAGGATTTATTATGTAAATCTACCTGGCTCGATTGATTGAAAATTAGGCTCGATCGATCGAAGCTCGTGCATATTGTTTTTCTGTAGATTTTTCCAACTCGGCCCAGGCCCGTTTGACGTGTAGGATTTTATGTTTTGTCTTAAGTATAAAAGGGAAAACCCTAGTCACGTTTTAGGGTGCTCCTTATGCTGTGTGTGTGAATCTTTTATGAGATCAAGAGGTGTTTGCCTTCACACATACTTAGGGTTTCCAAGATTCAAGATTATGTCAAGAACTTGGTGATCGATTTAGTTGCTACAATAAGAGCTTAAAGATATACAAATGGGGGTGCTTGAACTTGCTATGAATTCAAGAAAGAAGTAGTCCATGGACTAGGAACTGTCACGTGGTCATGGTAGTAAGTTTCTTACTCGAGGTAGCAATAGGATATTAATGGTTTAAGTTGCTATTGTGTAAACTTCAATTTTTTCATAGTGGATTCAATTTACCTTGAGGATAGATAGGTTAAATCATTCTCAGGTTTTTTACCAGTTTGGTTTTCCTAGGTTATCATATTGTTGTGTTCTTCATTTTTCACACTTTACAATGATATGATATATTTGTGTTAACCTAGATTTGAATAATTTGACTAAGTAATCACTTGACTAATTAACTAGGTTAATCTGGTTGTGCTTTAGGGGGTCTAAAAACAAACAATTATAAGTTGCAAAAAAGGCTAAACTCAAATATTTCCATTGCAATGTGGTGGGTGGAGTGTGGAGGTCCTCCTTGCATGTCCTAGTGTGTGTGTGTGACAATTTTTGCTAAAACGAAGTAGATTCCAAGTTAGTTCAACTTATAAAGTCTCTGATGGTTGTATAAAAGATTTAGGGTTTAATCCCCGCCTACACCAAAAACTGATTGCTGTCTTGATTTGGTGATAAAGAGCTATCATCAGGAGCGGATGCCATAGGTTGAAACTCTCTAAAAAAAAAAAAAGAAAGTAGTGTCAAATTCTCAATTTTGTTCACAGCTCACTCCACGATTGATTGCTGGCCTTCGTCTTTGTATAGTCTTCATCAGTGCATGACCCAAGCCAACACCTTTTTTTTTTTGCTGCTTTGGATGAATGTGTGATAGTCCTCTTTTGCTTTCTTTCATCCCCCATATAGTGTGCTAGGGTATTGGTGATGTTTTTTATTTTCAGAGGCAGGGGAACGACGTGGTTCCCCTTAGATTTTTTTTTTTTTTTTTAGGTGGTAATCAATGTATTTTAGTAAAATTAAGAAAAAAAAAAAAAAAAAACCAAAACAGTGTTGTTTTAGTTTAGTTAATGGCAGCACTTAACTAAAGAGTAACGGAGGACTGAATTGACAAAATTTAAAATTTAGAAGATTGAAATGACAAAATTGAAACTTAGAGAATTGAAATGACAAAAGTTGAAATTTAGAGGTTCAGTTTTGGATTTTAACCAAAAACTATTAAATAGTAGCAAAATGTGCATTTAGATTTTAGAGTATTTATACTTTTACCATGACTTTTGAGTGGAGTTATGGTGTGCCTTTGTATTAGAACCTCTTTCCATCTCCTTTGTATGTGTGTTTATTTCTAAAAGGAAAAAAAAAAGAAAAAAGATTTTAGAGTATCAATATATAACTCTAAATTGCGGTGCGTAAATTTGATATCAACCAAACTTCACACACACACACACACAAAGAAAAAAATTAAAGAAAAAAAAAAGAATAAAATAATGAGAGATCCCCACTTGTTCGATGCTTGCACCCATTATTGATTTATACAAAAAGCTTGCTAAGCTCTACGTATAAGAAGCAATACTTCACTTGTTTCAATCTTTTGGCTAGAAGGTAAAATATGAAAAACCGAAACATTATTAGACATAAGGCCTTAAAAAAATCAGACCTAGTTCGCCAGAAAAATGAGGATGGGGCTCCTAACTCTGTGCTTAGCGTCACTCCATTCTAGTGATGCTGATACACTGGTAATATTTTTCAATGGTGGCCCCTTTATCACAACCGTGAAAGATTTTTTCTCGTTCAAGTGACTAAAAGCTAGTTCTTTTGGAACAACAGTGACCTTGAGATTTGCTGGCGCCTTGATAGTTGCCTTGTATATAGCTTTTTTCGAGCCAACATTTTTAACTGTCCTATGAAAGATGGCTGATATACTAGATTTAGGGTTATTAAGCTGCAAGTACATGGATGGGTAATTTAGGGCATCATGTCCTCCAATGTTAGGGATACTTGAGCAATTTGTGTTCCCTTCAGTGAACAATCGTAGAGCTGTTCCGGAGTAACCCTCATTACATAGGAAGCGGATGTAGTCGACCTTTGACAAGTCATAGATCAAACCGGGATCCACTGCTCTAACCGGGTCAATTTGGCCGGCCCCATAGGCTAATTCAGCTTGGACTTCCTTGATTTTCAATTCAGATGCTGATCATCAATCAAGAAGCAAAATTATAAAACATTCAAAAAGCCTAATTTTTCATATAAAACTAATTTTAGGGAAACATGAGATGATATCTTGATCAATGTGTTTATATAGAAGGAATGCAAATGTTAAGATTGTTTCAAATTTTATTATCAGAGGTTTACAAACTAAGGTGACTATAAATTTGATTGGTGCAACTTCAATAACTAACAAATAAATATTTAAATTACTTTTAGGGAATAGTGACACACTAGTTTGTAAGGGCAATGCAATAAAATTTGTAATATCTCTAACATCAATCATAAAATGAATACCATCATTTCTTAAGAATGGTATTCATTTTTTTGAATCAAATTGTCATGTGACCCCGAATACATGTTAACAAGTGTAATATTTATTCCAAACTATCTGGCATATTAACCACATTGCTAGTAAACAATGAGGAATGTGATGGCATTGGAGAATTTGAATTAAACACTAATAACCTCTAGTTGACACCATTCAAGTGGTGGTTCTTGTAGAGTGGCACTAATCTTTAACACATCATGAGTTAAAATGGGAGAATCTAAGGGCACTAACCAGTTGTCATTAAGGCCGATTTGATTGCAGCAGGAGACCATCTAGGGTGGAATGTTTTGATATAGGCAGCGGAAGCAGTCACATGAGGGCAAGCCATTGATGTTCCAGAAATTATATTATACACATCAAACCGGTTGTCTTCAAGATCCCCAGTCACTGATGCAAGTTTAGAGTAAGCAGCTAGAATATCTATTCCAGGTGCCATAATATCCGGCTGCAAATTAAACATTATTTAAAACCCTCATTCTACTATATATGCTATAAAAAAAATACTCAAATTTATGCCTAGAAAGGTAATCATTGCAAGGGTTACCTTAATTATGGTGGAAGAGAGTGTGTTCGGACCTCGGGATGAAAAGGAAGCCACAAAAGGTGAAGCAGCATTGCGTACTGCTCTAGACTTGTATATGATAGCTTGAGGGTTTCTGAAATTTTTACCAATGAAAATATCAATAAGATAATAAAAAGATGTAGAATGAAAAAAATAATAATAATTAAAGTGGTTGGCAAAAAAAAAAAAAAAAAAAAAAAAAAAAAAAAAAAAAAACCCTTAACTCTGCCTCTATTACATATAAGCTATTAAGAATTATGTGGTTTTTTCAAAAGGAAAAATTACGTGCTATAGTGAACCCTCAATAAGGCGGGAAATTGTTGTGTACTTCCAGAATACCATAAATGCGTACTCCCTCCTCTCACATGAATGGTGGGTCCCACTAATTAAATTCATGGTGGGATCCATCATTCATGTGAGAAGGAGAAGTACGCATTTATGGTACTCCGGGAGTACCTAATAATTTTCCCAATAAGGCATGTATAGAAATCAAGACTAGGCGAGATCTATGTTAGTATAAGGCTATAGTATAATTTGGTCACAACATATTTAACATGTCTCGCATTAACCTTTTTTTTTTTTTTTTTTTTTGAGAAGATGCCTCACATTAACTTAAACAAGAAGAAAAAGAAAAGAAATCTAATAACAACTCTGTTAGCCCATATTGAGGGGCATTTTTTATAACAAATTTTGTCCCTCATACTTACTTGGTTGAGTTGACATATGTATCAATTTTGTCACCAAAATTAGTATCAACAAAGGCAGCAGGGATGATAAATGTAAAGCCCGAATCTTGTTGCTGATCGAGAGATACAATCACCCCGGACACACCTAATGGCTTAACGTAATCTTGAATTAGTCCTTCTTTGCATAGCACAATCTTTCCCTTGACCTTTTTCGCATCTAAACTCTCTTCATCACATAACCTGCCCAATTCTTTAATTGATTAGTGCTACTAATATGAACAATTTGAATATATATTAGGTTAGAGGTTAGAGGTAACATCCTTGCCTTCCCCATATTACACTTTGCACTCTAAAAATTCCGAATGCGTACATTTTGAATTTTAAACTATAACCATTGTTACATTTTGTATCCCGACATTAAGTTTGTTGTTAACTTGGATGAAAATTCAAAATTTATAGTGCAATGTGTAATCAAGAATATTCCTGATTAAAATAGTTTAGGTTGGTGAAGTGTAATTAATTTATTTTTTGTTTTTAAAGAATTGAAAAGAAGGACAATTTGGTATTTTCACATGGTGAAATATTTTTAATCCAAGTTAACAGAAAACTTTACTTCAGGGTGCAAAGTATAAGAAAGATTGTAGTTTATGGTTCTTTCTCAAAAAAAGAAAAAGAAAAAAAGATTGTAGTTTATGGTATAAAACGTACATTCAAAAAGTTTATGATGTAAAAGTGTAATCGGGGTATAATTTAGGATGGCAAAATGTAATTTCTCCGTAAAATTCCTTCTAATTACCAGGGAGAGTGACCACGCGTTAAACTTGCATTGGCTGATTTAGCCGCACTGGTTAGAGGGTATAACCGTCTTTTTGGTGAAAACGTGTTGATAGAAAATCCCTGATATATAATGCACCAGTAAATGTATATATGTTAAAACCATATATATTGTGATATATTTAGAAAACACACTCACAAATCAATGAAGAATCACATAAAAAAATAAAAAATCAAAATCAATGAAGAAATATTAGAATTGTTATTAAATATTATAAAATTCAAAGACTCATCAAATATTGGAAAGAAGTGACTTACATCAGTTTGTATGCCATTTCCAACTTTAACTAGACTCCTAAACTGCCTATCCATGCCAGAAGCACCAACAGTCAATATCCAAGGAGCTGTGTTCGCCACAGTATACAGACTTGGGCCGTCATTCCCTGCTGAACATGTTGTCAAAATCCCCTTTTTCAATGCATGAAAGGCACCGATCGAAATGGGATCCTCAAAATAGCTATCAGAAATCCCTCCAATAGATATTGATATCAAGTCTACTCCGTCACTAATGGCATCATCCAACCCAGCCAAAAGGTTTATATCATTGCAACCACCTGCCCAACACACCTTGTACATTGCAATGCGTGCTGATGGAACCCCACCTCGAGCTGTGCCTTTGGCTAAACCATATAAGCTCGCCCCTGCTATCGAGGCACCTGCTATGGTGGACGAAGTGTGACTCCCGTGGCCGTCGTCATCTAGTGGGGATGGATTTGAGTTGGGAGTGGGGGCATCATGGCTGTAGAATCTTGCACCTATTACCTTGCTGCATAAAAGGGTGAATCGCTTGGAAATTAAATGAGACATCCATGCATGTACAGAAGTATTATTTCAAAATTCATTTTCTTCTTGAGTAATATTATATTAAAGAAGACAACATTTTTTTTTTTAAGAATGGTTGATATGATATGTTATGATTAGAATAAGGACAAAACTTAGCTACAAAATTGGTTGTAACATAAGGCTACAACCTTACTCAATAAGATAAACATTATTGCGTACTTTGAAAATCTAACCATTGAGTTGCATGTTCTTTACACTCTTAATATACATGTTAACTTTTGTGTCAATTGGATGTTATTTACTATATGATCTATAACCTTATATTTTATGCATAATTTTAAACTATAAAAACTTGCAATTTAAATAATTTATTGATGACATAACTATTGATCTTTAATTTTCTAGAAATTTTGCAAGCATGGGAGACATATGAAGAAGAAGTAATCCAACGGTAGATTTGTCAAAATTCATATATAATAAAAAGATATTAAGTAAGGTTGTAACCTTAGGTTATAATCAATTTTGTAGCTAAATTTTGTTCTTAGAATAATATCACTTTTATTTGGATTCACTCAATATAATTTTTATTGTGGATCACCATATTAACTATTGTGAAAAAATTTAATAGATCTAATATTGTGTTACTAAACATAATGTTTTGTGGTTGGTCACAATCTAGGAGAGAGATTGAGATTGTTTACTTGTTACAGCTAGTGAAGTGGCCTCCTACTTGGCAAGTACCTTTCCATTTTGAAGGAGGAGGTCCAAATCCTTTGTCGTCAAAACTTGGAGCATTGATATAAATTCCTAAAAAATAAGGGGAGGAAAAAAGAAAGATTAGAAAAGTGATTAAAATTCCTCCATGATGACAAGTGACATGGAAAATGTCAAAGATCTATGAGATGTCTTAATTTAGTACCTGTATCTAATACACCAACAATAATATTACTTTCAATTTGATGATTTCTCTTCACTGATTGAGGCATTCCTAAGAAATCCCATGATCTTGTGGTATGAAGCTTTCGCATTTTGCTAGGAAACACTGATACCACATTTTCGTTCTCTGTAAATAATGCATATATGTATAAAAATTACATAAGACAACCACCTCAAGAGGGAAAGAAAAGAAAGAAAGAAAAAGGAAAAGTAAAAGCTAAAGAAATAAAGAAATGTTGTGTAACATGAAGCTTTTAGTGCACACCTTGTAGTCTTTGAACTTCTTGTGGCAATAGGTTTGCTGCAAATGCATGAAAACTCTTTGTGTAGCTATATATATAGGATTGTTTGGCAATATGGTCACTGAGAAACAGCAATTCGATGGTTAAATTGTCTATCCAAATGTTACAAATTGTTGCATGCTAGTTGTGATGCCATATCATAAATGGTTTATACCCTAAAAACTAATTTTATATGCATAGAAAAGCCCAATGCTATATATATTGATAAGTTCCTAATCATTATGGAACCCTCCCCAACCACCAAATCTTTGACCCATGTATGAATTATACTCTACCCAATTTGTTACATATGAAGTTGAACCGTTGGAATGTATAATTTAACTTTCCATGAAAGTGAAGATCAAATCAACATTGATTGCTAGAGAAAATTTGGAATAGGTCAACAAATTAAAGAATTGATTGATAGAGAAAATCATGAGATTGAGACAATTAATATTTAATACGCAATTCAAATGAAGATGATTTTTTACTTTTCTATGTAATTCTATTATAAATATAGATTCCATTGTAATTTACTATCATGAAAGGTGTATGAGACAATATAGTCTTTTGAGCTATTGTCCTATGGATGTTTGCCATTATGCCGAATCACATAAACTCTAATGTTTTTTCTCTTCTCCCTTCTCTTTTCTCAATATCTCATTTACAAATTTCTACATGAACTATTCCAGGTATAAATTACCTCCAAAAAAAAAAAAAAAAAAAAAAAAAAACTATTCCATGTAAGAAATAAAAGAAAAACTGGTACCGTTTCAATAAAATATGAGTAGATGTAAACATGCAATGTTTAGATATTTTGTCATCCCACTTACTCACTAACAATTGAAGAAAGCAAGTTGTGATGAAGATTAATAGCAGAGGATTTTGACTGTGGTGCCTCTCCCATATACACAATGTACGCCTGTGTTAATGAAAAATAAATTTCTGATTAGCGAATGAACTCCATTATCTGAAGTGAATGGAAATTATAAAATTGATATAATATACTTGATGACAGCTCATACAAATTATTAAATGCATTCACCTTTCTAACTGTGTCACTAGAACCATGAGTATATGACCAATGAAACTGCGTAGCCAGAAGGAAGAGGGTGAGCATACAAATTCGAACCATTTTTGATTTCCTCCACTGTATGCAATACTGCTCTTGCTTTCTCTCTTGTTCCCATATTTATAGTCAGATTTTTCTTTAAACATCCCTAGTTTTTCTGGTTTTGTTTTTTCTTAATATGGTGGAGATTTTCATGCTAAACTTTTATCTTTGACGTTTTCCAATTTATAGTTGAGATTCTTGCATAGACTAATTAGTCAAAGATACTTTAGAAACCTGCATTAAATCTCTCTATCCGTATGCAAGACTTAAAAAACGAGATGCAATGTATGTATCGCTTTTTGATAAACCGTTTTTTTTTTTTAATTAGCTTGTCCACCTGTTAAAACAGATACTAAAGACTCAAAATAATTCCGAAAAATTACAGTGTTCAAAGTAAGATATGTTATTTATATAACTAAACAGAGTGTTAAAACTAACTGACTAACTCCTAAGCTAGCTGTCGGAGAAATAGAGTTTTAACAACTTTATTTACTCTGAATCTAATTGGCGTGTACACAGACAGTTGTATCACACTCTAGCAGATCATGTGTCTATAATGTGATTTCTTATAACAAATTTGATGTATTATTATTATTATTATTATTATTTGGACTTCTGAATGTGAACATATATTAATATATGAGCAAGACTTAGGTACAGTATTTATGTGCTGTTCTTTCAGTTCCCCCTTTTAAGATTCTGCCATGTGAATATTTTCTCATGGGATGTAAGTGTGATAGTTTTTTAGATCCCTTAAACAATTGATTAAACCTAGGTAATTAGCCAAGTTGTTACTTAGTCCAATTAAACAAGTCTAGGTTATCACAATAATAAAGATCAAATCATGCAAAGCAGCGGAAAATAAATAACACAAGATATGATTACCCAGGAAACCAAACCGGTAAAAACCTGGGGAGGATTTGACCTAGCTATCCTCAAGGTAAACTTGAATCCACTATTTTGAAAGAATCGAAGTTCATACAATAAGACTTACAAGCCCCCATGCTCGACTTCTTATTGCTACCAACCAGTAGAACTTACTGACACGACTACGTGCAAGCTCCGAATCCACGGACTCCTTCTTTCTTAGATTCACCACTAGATACAAGCACACCCGCTTGTGTTTTCTTTAAGCTTCAATGGCAGCAACTGAATTGATCATCAAGGCGTAGATAAATCTTCTCCTTGAAAACCCTAAGTTTGTGTAAAGGAAAGCTCTTCTAGATCTCACAAGAGATTTACACAAACTGCAATTGTGAGCAACACTAAAACGTGGCTAGGGTTTGCCTTTTATACTTAGGATAAATAAGAAACCCTAAAAACATTTTAAAACACTTAGGGTTGAGTTGGACGAATCTGCAGAAAATCATTCTGCCCGAGCTTCGATCGATCGAGCCTGTCTTTCGATCGATCGAGCCAGGCCGAAAGGCACAATCCTTTCCTGCTTTAACTCGATTCCAACTTTACATAGATGCACAACTTTGAGCTAGACTTAAACACTTCTAAACACATTGTTTTGATCATGGTTTGCCAACAATACAAATTAGAGTTCTGAATACATAAAATCCTAAGACTTTAGAACCTAACAAACTCCCCCTTTGGCAATCCATGACAAAACACAACTAGAAGCTCAAAGTTTACAAAATAAAAAGCCCTTTACAAAATAATGCTCATAAAACAAATTCAATCCTAACTACTATCCATCAGTTGCAAGTGTAAATAGCAGCTCAATTGAATCAACCTGTATATTTCCTGAAACACTAAACAAAATGCATAACCACATGTGTGGAAACAATACAAGTAAACAAATTAACTTCTTGATTTCAAACAACACACAAATAAAGACAAATATCAATTAATAACTCATAAATATAAATCAATAAGCAGTTTGAAACAAGAAACATATAAAGTACCAACAAAACATAAAACTCCCCCTAACATGAATATCCCATAAAAAACATGGCAAGAGCTAAAAATGTAAAGTACAAAGTAAAGCACCTAGATACAATCTAAAGTCCACAAGCTCCAACCAAAAACAATAAACTCCCCTTGAAAACAAAAACACTCTACAAAGTACTCCCCCTTTTTGTGACGGAATGCCAAAGGGCAAACAAGATATCCATCATCAAAAGGGAGGTGGTCTAAACTGCGCCAACTCCACACGCAAGGCACGGATCTCATCGAGCACGTCCACCAAAATCTATACTTGAGCCGCCTGAATGGTCAAGACATGATCCAACGTGCGACGAATGTCTGAATCATCCGAAGCAGTCGGTGGAGGAACATCAGCATCAGCAGTAGCACTTGATGTCTTAGCAGTAGTAGTACCTGTAGAAGAGGGAGGAGGGGGAACACCACTAGATGACACACCTCTAGGACGAGAAGGAGCAACTCTCAACTGAGCAGCCCTCTGACGAAGAAAGGTGGCACCTATGGGAGCAATCACATGAACAGGCTCACCAGACGGAAACCATCTAGACCTAAGAAGAACAAAATCCTATGAATGAAAATAGGATGAATCAATGCATGCCCTACGGCAGAACTCCTATGAACCTCGTTCAAAGAACGAAGGAACAAGTGAGGAAAACTGATAGACGCTCCAGAAACAAAGGCATACAAAAACACACATCGCTCTAAAGGGATGGTGTGGAAGTGAGAAATAGGCCACAAGGAATGACACGCTATCCTAAAGAAGAGATAAGCCGTCTCGGTAAGCTCAGCGGACGTGATCCGAGGATCAGAACCCCACTGGATAGATGACCCAGTGATGTAAGACATGACAACATCTAAAGAGGGTGACTCATCGTAGGGATAGTCAGGCTCCCGAACAACCGGCACCCCAAAAGCCTCAGCCACTACCCTAGGGGTAATGGTGAACTCAACACCTCGTATCCAACTCCTAACAAGGGTGTTGGAATCATAGATGTGGCAAGAGAGGTTCGAGAAGAACTCTCTAATCAGGGCGGTCAGGGGTGGATGATCTATCTCTAAGAGAGGCAACCAACCTCTAGACTCAAAATTGGCCCTAATGGCCGGATCAAGCTCGTCCAACACAACAGCTCGCTTAGCCCATATCTTACGTTTACAGTTCAAGGTCTCAAAGGCCTCTCAACTCTTATCATTCCTAAACAACTCAACCCTAGTGGGAGACTCAGAGAAAGTGGAAGTGGTCCTATGGGCTCTAGTTTTCCTAGGCATGGTGCTAAGATAAGGACCAACACACAGAGAGAGAAAAAAAAAAAAACAAAACCAAGGGCAAACTGCAAGTTAGCACAAAAACAGAATATAGAATAAAAATCTATATGATGCATGAACATGTTAAATGACATGATGCATGGTCTAATGCAATGAATTAAGTCCAAAAAGTTCAAATTCACAAAATTGGCTTGAACATTGAGGTATTAACACAAAAACCCCAAAAATTTGGAAAATCACTTGATCAATTTGAAAAAATATTGACGAATTGATCATCACACATGATAGAATAACAAAAATAATGACCAAATTCATCAATTTGATAAGCCAATTTCATCAATTTAACCCAATTAGACAAAAATCCCCAATTCGGATCAAATTCAAACCCTAGAATTTCCAATTTTTCAAAAACCACAAAATTGATCAAATTAAACTACAAGGATCATTATTATAGCATCATAGAACAAAAACCCATTGATCAATTTCACCAAAATAGGTTCGAATCATCAAAAACCCCAATATTTTGAAAGTGCCGAAAATCGCCACAAGAATGCATGAAAAATGCATGAAAACATGAAATAAAATGCAAAAGGAAGGGCAAAAGAGACTTACTGGCCTTCAAGGACAAAAACCTTGCAAAAATATTGAAGGAAAATGACAAAAAATTGATGGTGGAGCCTATAGCCAACGCGTAGAGAGAGAAAAGTTGAAAAGCTATTTGAAAAAGTGACTTTGAAAAGTCCAATCTGTCTTTTTAAAAAAACCTGTTTCACGAGTTTCGATCGATTGAAAATCAGCCTTGATCGATCGAAACAGACAGAGACTCTATTATTAAAAATGAAACAAGTTCGATCGATCGAAAAACAGTTTCGATTGATCGAAACAGACAAAGACTCTCTCTATCAAATTTTAAAAATTTTCGATCAATCGAAAAACAGAATGGATCGATTGAAATAGGTAGAGGCTCACCAAATTTTGAGGGAAAAACACAATTTTTGAAAAACATTTTGAAATAACTCAAAGCATTGAAATTTAAGAACAAAAATGCATGAGTATGTAATGATATGATTTTCAAAACAATAATTTTAAGCCCAAATTCCCAAAAACAAAATTTCTTGCATTCTCCACAAATTTTCCAGCAACAAATTAATTTTGCACAAAATTCAAAGTATTTGTAAAACTTGGTTGGTCAGACCATAAACACACACAATAATATGTACAATGTTTAGCAAAGAGTAACTCGTGTAGTGTGTGCAACTAGCAAAAGCTTGAGATACATGTGAGGTGATATGTGAATAAAAATCAATCACAAAGTCTATAAAATTCATCACAAAGAATTTAAAAGAGACTATCACCTAAAGAGTTACATCATATAACTCCCACATCTCCTAGATCATAAGTTTGCAATCATGTAAGTTTCTTGTATTTATGCCTCATAATATACATACCGATTTTAAGTTATGTGTGTTTGGTATCAAGCCTAATAGTACACACCAATTTTGATTTTAGGAATTAATCAAATTAACCCGAGGCTTCACCTTATGTTCTTTTTGTGCATGTGCTACACTTTCTCGAGCAAAAAATCTTATGATATGCACTAAGGTGTTCATGATTGGCTAGTGAACAGTGGTGAGATGGTTATTTATGCCTTTCTCTAAAAGTTCAAGTCAAACATTTAAAAACATGTGACTTCAAGATTAAGACATAGTAATCAAAAAACCATAAATATCTTTCCCACACAACATGCACTACAAAGTTTCAACTAGTAAAGTGCAATAAGTAAGCTCATCAAAGCCAAACAATGTACAAAAGACATGTTATGTGAAAATAAATTGACCAACCTTGTTCTCAAAAACCAAGAAGAATAGTACAAAACAAAATTTGCTTCATTTTTCTCCTTTTTTAATTTTTTAATTTTTTATTATTATTATTTTTTTTTTAGAAACACCTAGAATGAAATGCATGAATGTTATGCAATGAAAATCCTAAAAAAAAAAAAAAAAACAAAAACAAAACCAAAGAACAATGGTCACAAAGGGTAGAGCAATGAAGCACAAGGACCATGTTAGAAAGACTCAGTTAGATCGAGTTTTTTGCATCCAAAACCTTTTAGATGCACCACAAGTATTGGAGTTCTTATTCACATGAGAATGATTACCAACTCCAGGAATGGAATAAAGGTTTAAAGCCTTTACCAAATCACCAATAAGTATCATAGGATCAAGTGCTTGAGGCACAAGTACTTTTGGTTTGTTTGCTCTCTTAGCAGCTTGCAGCTTATAGCAGTTTGGACGAATGTGTCCTGACTTACCACAAAAGTGACAAACCCATGCAGGCTTATCATGTGTCTTGTCCTTAGATAGGGTAGGCTTCCTAGATTTAGACTTTTTCAGATCAACCCTAATCTTCTTAGATGATGAACCTTCTAAGGGTTTAACAACCTCACTCACAGGGGGTTTGACAGTTTCACTCACTATCTCACTCACTGAAGGTTTAGAAGAAGAAGAAGAAGGAACAAACTTTGTGGAATGAGGAGCGGACACAGAGATGCTTTCAACATAACCTAATCCAGTTTTGTCAGAAGAAGACTTTTGAACACTCAGCATTTGATCAAGTTTAGAACTAGCAGATCTAGCAATAGATAAATCAAGTTCCAAAGATTTAACTTTATCAAGCAAAAGCATATTTTCAGTTTTCACATTGTTCAAAAGATCATTAGCATCAAACAGTTTAACAAGAAAAATTTTCTTTTCAAGCTCAAGAGATTCAATTTTCTTCAGGCCAAGTTCAACATTTATAGCATCCTTTGCAGCAACTTTGCAAAGTTTATTATAGGCATCTTGAAGATCTACATCTTCAGAGAGTTCCCCATCAGAAGGGTTCTCTTCAACAGAAATGCTTTCATCAACTACAGCAGTAGCGGTGAAAGCAATGAAGTTTCCATCCTCATCACAATCAGACTCGTTATCAGAAACTTCACCATCACTAAGGGTTACAGCCATAGCCTTACCCTTAGACTTCAAATAGGTTGGACATTCAGATTTCATGTGTCCATACCCTTGACATCCAAAACACTGAGAGCCCACGGAATTATTGGAAGATTGACCTACTCTTTCTCTAGGTTTATCATTGTTGTTAACCTTAGTGGGATCATGCTTCCTAAAATTTCTAGGTTCAGTAGTGTTTGTGCCTCTTGCCTTTCTATTACTATTCTTGAGAAAGTTTCTAAAGTTCTTGGCAAGGTGGGCAATCTCTGTAGCAGAGAGCTTATCATCAAATCCACCACCTTCAACATCATCAACTGACTTAAGAGCCATTGATTTGGATTTGGTAGTTTTGGGTAGATCCAACTCATAGGATTGAAGAGATCCTACAAGTTCATCAACAGGGATGGAGTCCACATCCTTACTTTCAGTAATGGCAGTCACCTTGGGTCTAAAGTCTTCAGTCAAAGATCTAAGAATCTTCCTAACAATTTTAGGTTGATCATAGATTTCACCCAAGTTAAAAGCATAATTAACAATATCATTCAATTTAGCATAGAATTCATTAAAAGATTCATCATCAAACATCCTAATGCTTTCAAATTTAGAAGTCAATTGCTGCAATTTATTTATTTTGACAGCCTTTGTGCCTTCATGCACAGTCTGGAGGATATTCCAAGCAGTATGAGCAACCTCAACATTAGAGATTCTCTTAAATTCCTCCATAGAAACAGCGTTAAAGATCGCATTCATAGCCTTGCTATTAAATGCAGCTGCTTCTTTTTGAGAAGTTTCCCACTCACTAACAAAAGTAGTGGGCTTCTCCCATCCGTATTCAACGGAGTTCCACACCCTCTCATCAATGGATTTCAGGAAGACTTTTATCCTTACTTTCTAGTAAGCATAATTATTCCCATCAAAGTGAGGAGGAATAACTAGAGAGTGTTCGTGTTCCATGACAATAGGGGTCAAGGATCAGCACAAAGATCAAAGGATCAGAAACAAAAGAGCTACTCACTCTGATACCACTTGATAGTTTTTTAGACCCTTTAAACAATTGATTAAACCTAGGTAATTAGCCAAGTTGTTACTTAGTCCAATTAAACAAGTCTAGGTTATCACAATAATAAAAATCAAATCATGCAAAGCAGCGGAAAATAAATAACACAAGATATGATCACCCAAGAAACCAAACCGGTAAAAACCTGGGGAAGATTTGACTTAGCTATCCTCAAGGTAAACTTGAATCCACTATCTTGAAAGAATCAAAGTTCATACAATAAGACTTACAAGCCCCCACGCTCGACTTCTTATTGCTACCAACCAGTAGAGCTTACTGACACGACCACGTGCAAGCTCCGAATCCATGGACTCCTTCTTTCTTGGATTCACCACCAGATACAAGCACACCAGCTTGTGTTTTCTTTAAGCTTCAATGGCAACAACTGAATTGATCATCAAGGCGTAGATAAATCTTCTCCTTGAAAACCCTAAGTTTGTGTAAAGGAAAGCTCATCTAGATCTCATAAGAGATTTACACAAACCGCAATTATGAGCAACACTAAAACGTGGCTAGGGTTTGCCTTTTATACTTAGGATAAATAAGAAACCCTAAAAATGTTTTAAAACACTTAGGGCTGAGTTGGACGAATCTGCAGAAAATCATTATGCCTGAGCTTCGATCGATCGAGCTAGGCCGAAAGGCACAATCCTTTCCTGTTTTAACTCGATTCCAACTTTACATAGATGCACAACTTTGAGCTAGACTTAAACACTTCTAAACACATTGTTTTGATCATGGTTTGCCAACAATACAAATTAGAGTTCTAAATACATAAAATCCTAAGACTTTAGAACCTAACAAAGTGTATTTTTTAGTTAAATAGCCACACGACTGAATTTTAAAATAGAAACCTAAGGAACAGTACCTAAGGTAGTGGATCTAAGTTTTGTCCTTAATATATTACAGAGAAACAATACATGAACGTAAGGTTGTTTAGAAGAAGATAGTAAACTAAATAGGGTAGTATTTGTTATGCATAATCCATTACAAACATTTTTATACACACATTTAAGATGTTTTACTCTTAGGACATTTATTAATTCATTATTTTATGAAAGTTTTAATACCACTTTTATAAGAAATACAAAAGATTGTAATTAAAATCAATTGCTTTTTTTTTTCCCTAAAAAAATTTCTAAAATGTTTTCTAAAATAATGCCATTAGGACATCTGTTAGGTTTAAAATATTTAGAATTAAATGTTTAGGTTATAATTTTATGTATGTTGGCAAACCGAGTACAATAACATGTCTAGTATAAGATATTTATGTCTTAGAACAGTTTTAGATGTTGCTCAAGTTGATATAAGTCAAGATTCAAGAACATACAAGCTATAGAAAGAAGAATTCAGAAACTACTAAGCTTAATCGATCGAGAGACAGGTTTGACCGATTGAACTGCAATTTTTGCAAATTTTAAATCAAGCCTAAAAGCCTATGAAACATTTAGGGTTTGAGTCTATTGGGGGTGTTTTTTTTCGTTGCCTGCATTATATTTGGGAAGTCAATGCCAAGACTTGACTTTAGACTTGGAACATGGCCTAAAGGCTATCGGTGAAGTGTAAAAGACCCATTTTACTCAAGGTCTAGGTTGTATCCAACAAAGATTATAATAAGGCCCCAAAAATACCTGCAAAGATAAGCTAACACAAAGGGTGGCTCACCACATTAAGTGCTTAAATAATAGTCCATCAGTGAACAAGAGAACATCCAACAGTAGATGTCTGGAAAATTAATAAATGTATTTGCATAGTAAAAATTATGCATTTCTTCCATAGTCGGTTAATATAAAAGTGGGCCCGTTATAACAAGTACATAAGAGGAAAAATGGTCCAGCAGTGAATATGATAAACTTCCAGCGGTAATGTCTGATTAGTCATTAAATGCGTTTACATGATAAAAAATCATATAGTTTCTTTATTATTATCAAGTCAACATAAGGGAACACTTTCATAGTATCCAAGACATTATGACTTTCATCATAATAACAATAAATAAGGATTAAAGGCTTCATAATTACAAGAAAAAGAGGAAAAAATAGGATAGAATGAAGGGAGAGAGAAAGTGTCCATCTAGTGCAGCAAATGTTTAAACAAGATCTCCATGTGCCATATCATGCCCATAATGATGAATATATGTGTATAGTAAATGATGGGAGTGACTTTATGGAAAGTATGAGTGAATATATGGAAATATAGAAGAGAGATGAAGTGGTGTTTAGCCATTTTTGGGTATGGTGTAAAGAGGGGCTGTTTATGACTATTTTAAGGTGCTGGGATTTTTTGAGAAGATGGAATGTGATGTTTATGGGTAAGTGTATATGAGCATTTATGGACTAAAGGCTAGTCTATGAACTAAGGGACTGACTTATGGGCTGAAAATAGAATGATGGGTGAGGAATTTTTATGATAAGATTGTTGTCTTCCATGAGTTGATGGTAGTTCCCTTTTATAGTGAAGCTTAAGGGATTGATTAGCAAAATATAGAAAGGACCAGGTTTGATAGCAACAAAATCCTAGAATATCTTTTCTGAGATTTGGCCCAAAATGGTGAGACTTGCTTTTTGGGTGTTTTGCTTATTTGGGTAATGCGGCTGGAGGCTGAGATGCTCTTAATCTAGGCATTAAATGCTAAGATTTGGAGATTAATTTCATCCAATAGAATTAGAGCAAGTATGAGGACTAGAGATCTTGCTTGCTGCCACTAAGATCAAAGCTTAAGAGGGTTGGTTGACACTCCAAGCTAGGTGTCAACCATTGATGCCTTCGTTGGAAGCTTTTGCTGGACACCCTATTATGCCCTCCAAACCACTTTTCCCTAGTTTTCCCCTTGAGGAATTCATGGGCTTGGTTCATGAATTAGTTTTAGACATTTTTAGTACTAAAGAAACTAGTTTGCTGAAGTTTGGATGATTTGGTTATGGCTTCCTCTAGCAGTAATTGAAACTTAGGGAGGAAGAATAACATTTACTGCATTTCATCTTTTTAAGGTCCAACCCCTTAGTACTGTTCATGTCAGAAATGGCAGTGGCAGAGAGGCTAATGGGATAGGTGGCCAGCTCCTAATCTAGTTTGGGAGCTTAGTTACTTCTTGAGGGGACCTCCAACAGAGGCAAAACTGAATGGAGATCTCCAGTTGGGTCAGTTTGCACACATGAGCTGTTTTGGCTAAGATTTCATGTTGGGCTTGACCATGAGGGCTGAGTACTTTGGTGGGCCTCTGACTTGGTGGTTCTCTCCACTTGGGCCTATCCTTTTGCTTTCTCTTTGTGAGCCCTACAAAATGGATTAAGCTACCATATATTGCCATGGATTTTTATTCCACATGGGCTTTAGTTGTTAGTAAAAATGAAATGTGTTCATGAGCTGTAATAAATATTTATGATAGGTTTTGGGTATTAAATTTCATGGGTTTTAAATAACAATTTGAATGGTTTCTCATAATTTTTGCCATGGATTATTTTGTAAATGATATTTTCTTTGGGGCTTTTAAATAATGACCTCCAATATTTCTTGAGAATAATATTTACCATGCATTTTAAATATAGGCAATATCCATGGGTTTCAAATAAAATATGGTAATAACCACTATAGTGGAATAATGTGATATTCTCATGGGTTTTTCTATAGATAATTAGAATAAGGTGAATAATTATAATGAGTTTTGGAAATAGATATTAAGAATGTATAAGATAAATAGTGACCATGTGTTCTTATATAAATTCCATGGGTTTATAATATGGTATAAATAAACAAATGCCATGGGTTTAAGATAATCATAACTTTCCATGCGATTTTATAAGTTGAATGCCATGGGTTGAGAATAGATAATTGCCATAAATTCCATGAGCTTGTAATACTATAGTAATAGGTTTAAGAACTTAAAGTATTGTTCATTATTGGACTTTTAAGTGAAATAATTATGATATAGTATTTTGCCAAGTATTAATAATCTTGGGTTTTTGATAAAATAATGCCAAGTAGTTAACTTGAGTTTTTAATAATGCCAACGCAAATTGGTCTTTTGATATTGCCAATGAAAATTGGGCTTTTGATAAATAAATTGCCATGGGTTTAAATCATGGGCTTCACTAGATTTGAATTCCATTGATAAAATTGCCATGGGTTTAAACCATGGGCTTTGATTATGGATTTGATCTCCATTGATAAAACTGTTTTGCCATGGACTTGAATCATAGGCTTTTCAAATATTGCCAAGCATAAGTATTCTTGGGCTTTAAATAGAATGGGATGTGTGTATTGAGCTTATAGGGCCGATTTTGGGCTTAACTAAATAATAATAATGAAATTTGATAAAATTTGAGTTTTTTGGCTTTTTGTGATAGTTTATATCATGACCCAATTTAGATAATAAGATATGAAATATTTGTGGTTAACATAATAATAGGACAAAAAATATTTGTGAAAGCCTAATAACTTATTAGCGGTGTTTGAAAATAAATAGGTGGTACTTAAATAAAATTTGGTGTAAAAAAATACCCTAACATTTAGCCCCCAAGTCATGTGTGATCAAATTATTAGTAATACTATATTTTTTTTTGAAAATAAAAATATTAGGATCACACATGCGTCTTTTGTTTTGGAAAAATAGTTGTAGGCCAATGGGATGAGAAATATTCATGGAGGTCCAAAATAATTTAAGGGTGATATTTTGGTATTTTTTGGTGAATAAATAAAAGTGATTAAATAGGATTGGGGCATGTGGCATGAGTGAAAAAGTTGTACCTCAACATTTAGCCCCTTGAGTAAGTGTGGTTAGCTTGTCTTTGGTAACACATGTGAGTTTGAATGAGTCCATAAACTTGTGTTGTATGAGTTGAAAGAGAGATAGTGAGCTTGAAAGAGAGAGATTCTTCCTCTTTTCTAAGACTAAGAGAACCCTTTTATCTCATTCTAAACTCCTTTTCTGATTCAACTCTTCTTGATTGAGTTTTTATTTTGCATTTGTAGTTGATAAATAGAATTTAGTTGTTGGTGGAATTGAAGCCACTGGCAAGGTGTTATGAGCCTTTTTTTGCCATTGCATGATCTATGATGCTGTTATTTCCATTACTTCAATAGTAACCGAGGAGGATAATCCCGTTAGTGCTCTAAAGGAGATGTTCACAAAGCTGAATGGGCTCCAGCCGTTGTTGATGTTTTGTATCCAATGGTAAGAGCTTCCGTCAGCCCCTATTCAATTTATGGGTCTTTGTGGTCCCATTAATTATTGGCCTAATTTAATAAGCTGAGAGATTGATAATAAAGTGTTTTCTAACCCCATCATAAAGCCAATATCTTTGGTGATCTAATATTGTTCCGCTGTTAGATTGCATACCATGATCTGATGTGTCGTTGGAATCTAGAGAAGCTGATGAGTGGATTAAGAGGATAACACTGTGGTGGAAGCCCCCAAGTTTGATCTAGTGAGGATTCCAAATGTGATAAACCTAGACCCTTAATCCCGTTTATACTTTTATAAACCCAATTATTAGTTCCATAAGTCTAACTATCACTGCCCATCCAATTGTCATAATGAAGCAATGCAAAAGGAAGATTGTTGCTGGTAGGATGCAGATTTATGCACCAATGGAAGTGGTATCTCCAAAAACTCATTATCTTCTTACATCCTTTCTTTCTTTTTTCTTCTATTCTTTGTCTTCATTCGTGGCCTTGTTTTTTTTTTTTTTTTTTTGTCTTTAAGATTCTAGGAGGTTGGAGATAGTGACAAGACATAGCCGGAGAAATGTGATGAGGGATTTGAGGATACAGCTACAGAATTTGGAAATTTTCTACTCCTTACCTATTTATCATCATGTATATTTATTGTTGATGTATTTTCACTTTAGGTTTTGTTGTTGAAGATATAATGGCAATTGACAAAAGGCCTTGCTAATTCTGTTGTGGTTGGAGAGATTGTTTTTAAAGAGCTCCAGTTGAGATTCTACCATGATGTTCCTTAGAATAAAAATTTCCAGGCATGAGTGGTGATCTCAATATGTTCATTTATGGCTTGATAGTGTTCAACTGCTCTTTTATTATTACCATTGGATATTTGACTAGGGTCTCTTACTTCACAGCGGTGCATGGAAAATTTTCTGATGTCGCTCTTAAGAAGATTGATCTTCAAGAGTACTTGAAAGCACTGTAAAAAAATCATCCTGGCCTCATGGTTGGATGCAAGATTGGTGTTGGTATGAGAGGACTATTGTTCTAGCCGTAAGTTGCTATATCATATTTGTTGTGCTGCTAAATCATGTACTATTTGTGATGATGAAGATAGCTGATTTGAGGAGAATATTGCATCAATGATGGCTGAACTTCATCCTTTGATCAAAGGGATGATATCATGTGGTCTTTGTCTTCCAGCGGTGCGGAAACCTTTGACAATGGCTTTGTTGGAGTAGATATTTATATTTGCTTATGTGTATTTTAAAAAAAATTGCTTTGGTGATGCATTGTGATGTAATGTAATGTGAAGTACATTGTAAGCTTATACAGCCATAAATGTTGTATTATACGTGATGTTTTAAAAATTAGTCTAGCGGTATGGACTGTGTTTTATATAATGACTTAAAACTGGAGCCGTATAGGCTGTGTTTCGTTTAGCCATAAATTTCTTTTGTCAAAATACTTTGATTGTTAGAAAATTACTATTCTTAGACTCAAAAAATCAAAGTATGGTCATGGAGGCAATATTTATTTTTTAAATCACTTGCTAGACGCATGACCATTTTATTTTGAAGAGATTCAACCATAAACATTGTTATCAAATTTGAATATGTGTAAGTTTGAAGTATGAAACATGTTTTGATCATTGAGAGATTGATATGCTTGAGCCAAAATATAGTCATGGAAGTTAAACAATATATTTTGCAAAATAACTTATTGGACTCAAGATAGTTTATTTTGAACATATCTAGTAATAAATGGTTGTCATTGTGAGTAAGTTTGAAATATAAATATCTATGTAAGAAAAGTATCTTGAAATAATTATAGTTTTGAAATAAGCATAAGACATTCATGTTTTAGAGCAAAGATAATGCTTACTCTCTATTTCCGAAGTAGTTTGTAGGAAATATGATGATTGAGTTAAGTATGATATAGCTCTAGCCATTTGCCATTGATAGGTTCTGTGAGATTTTCGCCTTCCATCATGGCTAGACAATAATAATCACTATCATAAACCTCCCTTACAAGATAAATGTCTCTGGGTGTCGAGATGCCAGATTGATTGGGCCTTTTAGATTAATGCCCCTAAGTGTGAGGTAGTTAACATGCTTGATGATGCTCAAGATTCCAAAGGTTCCAATGATATGGTACATGTGAATTTGATGATTCTAGTAATATGATGCATGAGGTCACCATGGCTATAGGGTGCATGTGGTTACCATCATGGCTTTGAATATGTGTGGGGCTGCCCCAACTTTGATGGTGATAATAAAGCATCTTTGAGGGATGATTGTCAATCTATTTGGTTTAGCAGATGATTCTGAGAAACTTTCTTTTAGCGATTGGAATAAGATTGATGATTCCAGCTGTGAGAAGTTATTAAATTTCTTGGATGATTCGAGCTTCTATATTGGGATAAAAAATTTTCATGGGTTTTATGCCTACAAAATAGACAAAGCCCAATGTTTAAGAATAATAATGATGATTTAATTAAATAATATGTTTTATGTAATAATTTTGATAAACGGTTGCAATAATGTTTGAGATAAAGTAATATATATTTAGTGTGATAACTTTGATTGTATGTGATATAATATCAAAGTAATTTGTATTAAGTGGTATAGTGATAGTAGAGTAACATATATTCAACATAAATTTAAAGATAGTGATGTGATGACTTATCTTGGATAGTTCATGGCTCTGGCCATATGTTAGTGAATTTATGGCAATCCAGCAGCACAATGACATGAGTACAGTAGTGGAAAGTCCGTATGCCATGATAAATCTCTCCATGGCTTGACATTGAGAGCATGTATCACCAAGTTAGGATCTAAATTGAGCATCATGTTGTACTCCTGAGCAAAGATGTCAATGTACTTTTTATTAGATGAAGAAGGTATATCAGGTACTACTGGAGGTTACTTAAATGGTTTAGCTATACCACTGGACAAGAATTCTTCTTCCATTAGATGTGTTCTCTTCTGGATACAGCCGTAAGTTTTCATTCGGTCTAAGACCCCACTGTTTGAGGCACCTAAGCCTTATGTATCATCATGAATAACAATATATGCTACCATTTGGTAGCTAGATCTATTCACATTGTGGCTATGATCTGCTGTTGGATGCTTCTTTGTACTTTATTTTCCTTTCTTTTAGATCAAAAATTGCTTTTAAACTTATTTTGGGGTCATGATTGATGTCCCTTCAATTTGGAAATGGAGTTCTAATGAGGCTTGTGATAGAACTTTCATTATATGAGATAAGTTCATGATAGAGACTAGTTTCATTATATAAGCTTCAGATGGATCAAATGGAGTGAGATTAGCTGGGATGTTTGTCCAGCATAAGCTCCAGCGGTGAGGGAGTGTGTACCAAATTCAACAATAATTGATATTGAGGCTTTTGGTGCTGCTCTCCTTGACTCCTCTTCGAGCCTTGGTTGTTTGAACAAAATAAGGCCTCGTTGAAGAGTGGAGACAATTGTTGGTAGCATCTTCGAGGTGTTGGACATCATTCCCAACATGAATGCCTACCGCTTACATGACATTCCCTTCATTGTGTTGTGATAATGGGTTTCGCTAGACCTCTTACCCTTGTGTGAGGTCAATGGTTCCGCTTGCAACCTCTCTATAAAATATATTTCGGAGTGCTTTTAGATCCGGTGATGCATATGTTGATGGAGTCAACAATATATGTAATGGATCTTGCTTGTCTTCAAGAATAAGCTCTTGGTCAGGCTTGTATGGCTTAAGCACCCCGTAGGCATCCATCTAAAATTGCATTCATCTCCTCATCAGTGCATAGAGTAGGAAGATAGCTTACTTTTTCACTTTCATTGTCTCTTTTTCGCTTGATTCCAATAATTAGTTCTCTATTGGAGATAATGAGAGCTCTAGGAATGCTCTTTTTAGGGCTCTCCAACGGTGAATGATTTTACTGATGTAGCCATCTTGTGGGCCTTCTGGAGCAGTGGAGCAAATCGAAGGTGAAAGTTCAAATAGTGTAAAAACACTCTTGAACGTTTAGACCCCCAATTTACAAATTACCAATTCAAGCTTTATATCAAACAATTAATGTGCGGAACATGAAATAAAAGCTTAATACAGAATTGGTAAACACTTTAAGCCAATTAAAATCACATCCACAGCAGAAAATAAAAGGCAAAGAAAAAGGAAAGAGAGATGCAAACACAAGGACAACACACGATGTGTTATCAAAGAGGAAACCGAAGCCCTCGGCGTAAAACCTCTCTGCCGCCCTCCAAGCGGTAAACAATCCACTAGAAAATGTAGTTGGGATACATGAACAGCAATAGATCCTCCAAGCTTAATCTACCCAGTGTACCTAAGCCCTCCAAGCTTCTTGCTCCAACGAGGTTGCGCCGAACCTATTTCTTTTCTAGCTTCCCAGATTCCGCTACTTGACCATAGCATCAACCAATGTAAATTGGTTCCTTCCTAACTGCTTCCCAAAACACCAAACAGCCCTCTCACAGTAATGGATATGGTGAGAAAAGGTTTTGGTAAAATGCCTCTCAACGATTTAACAATGGAGAGGAAGAGAGTTGAGGAATTTGAAGAGTCTCTTATGTAAAGATTGTGGGTGAATCAATCTTGTTTTACTCTAGGGTTTCTCTCTCAAAATTCTCTCTAGAAGCTCTTATTCTTTCGTGGGTATAAGGGGTATTTATACTAGGGTGAGAACGGAATGTGAAACGTCAGGTTTTTCAAAACAGGGCTGGCTCGCGGCTTGGCCTTGCAACTTGACTGAGTCGCGAGATCCAGCCGCAAGATAACAGAACGGGCAGTTGTCCTATTTTGTCCTGTAGTGCTCCAGCTAGCATGACGCTTCAACTTTTGGCAAGTTTGGCACATGTGCTGCTTCTGGCAGTTTATAGCCACAAGTCACCCGCGAGATCCAGCCGCGAGACTCTGTTTTTTTGCACACTCTTGAGCATTCAATACTTTATCTCACTCACTACCCTTACAACAAACCCACCTAAATACAGGATTACTAATTGCTGAAATACAAGCAAATTTGGCACGAAATAAAGCCAACAAGATGGTTGATTAAATTCAACCTTACAGAAGGGATATCAAGATTTTCCAAGTATGCATGATAATGATTTAGCATGTCATTAATGAAGGTTTGTGCCTCTCATATTGCTATAAAAACAAAGAGCGGTATCTTTAAGTCGATGGATGCAATCAAGAAGTCTTTTGGAAGGCTTTGCTTGGTGTTGTGAGTGATAATGTTGATTCCTCTCTTTCATAGAAAAAAAAATTTTGAGCATAAACTTTCAAGCATATTGTCCCATGTGGCGATGGAATTGGGCTCAAATGTTGCATATCAAGTATATGCATGGTTGGTGAGGGGCTTTGAGAATCTCCTTAGACAAAGTTCTTTGTTCTTTGCATGAGGACCCATAGAATTCAAGAACTTGTTGTCATGTTCTAGAACATCTCCTTTCCGCCTACCATATAGAGAGTGGAGGTAAGAGCTTCATACTTCTCTAGGCATGGATTGTTGAGCAACTTAGTTTGATATGGTGACTTATGGAAAAAATGATAGGGCATCTTTTGGAAGTTGTCTCTTTCTCTTTCCAGCAGCATAATAAGATCAAAGAGAGTGGCGAACTGCTAAGGAGAGGTGTTTTGTACACTAGATGGAGGATCTCTAGTTGTTGACCTCTTCTCTTTTTTATCAAATTATTATGGTTGCTTGTGCGGATTACTTGCTTCCTTTAAGGGGCTTAGGTGACTAAGGTTGTTATTGCTAGAATTTAGTGTCAGGTGTGGCTGTGGTACAGACTGTTATTGCTAAAATTCAGCATTAGGTATGGCTACATAGTGCAGATTGTTATTGTTGGAGTTCGACATTAGGTGCAGCTGTGGTGCAAACTGTTACTTTTGGAATTCAGCATCAGGTATGATTGAATAGTGCAGGCTATTATTGCTGGAGTTCAGCATCACGTGTGGCTGTGTGGTGCATACTGTTACTGCTGGAATTCAACATCAGGTATGGCTGGATAGTGTAGACTGTTACTGTTGGAGTTCAGTATCAGGTGTAGCAAGGTACAAATTGTTACTGTTAGAATTCAACAACAGGTATGATTGGATAGTGTAGACTGTTATTGCTAGAGTTGAGCATCAGGTGCAGCAAGGTGTAGATTGTTACTGTTGGAGTTCAGCATTAGGTACAGCTAGATAGTGTAGACGGTTACTACTGGAATTCAACATCAGGTACAACTGGATAATGCATATTGTTACTGCTAGAGATCAGCATTTGGTGCAGTTGGGCAGTGAAGGCTGCTACTTCTGAAATTTGGCATCAAGTGCAGCTGTGGAGTGCTAACTTTGTACTGTTGGAAGGCTGATATTTTGAGTTCCTTACTGCTGGATGTTTCGCAACTTAGGAGGCATGAAAATTCTTCATTTATAGTGGACTCCCTAATGGAGTCACTAGAATGTTAGGGGTGTTTTTTTCGTTGCCCACATTATATTTGGGAAGTCAAGACTGAGACTCAAAATTAGGCTTGGAACATGGCCCAAAGGCTATCGGTGAAGTGTGAAAGGCCCATTTTACTTAAGATCCAATAGTAGTCCAACAGTAGATGTCTGGAAAATTAATAAATGTATTTGCATAGTAAAAATTACGCATTTCTTCCATAGTTGGTTAATATAAAAGTGTGTCTGTTATAAAAAGTACACAAGAGGAAAAATGGTCCAGTAGTGAATATGACATACCTCTAGCGGTAAGTCTGATTAGTCAATAAATGTGTTTATATGATAAAAAATCATATAGTTTCTTTATTATTATTGTTAGGACATATGTGATTCACTTGTTAGGAACATATGTCACTATTTTGTGTAATTGGCTAATCTTTTGACAAAACGCACTTTACTTGTATTTGGGTAGATCTAGGATGTGTTTAATACTTCAAGAAACCTTGTTTCAAGTTCAAGTGTTGAAGGCATGCAAGTCTGTCTAAGATTCGAGTGTGAAAATTGCTATTCATTAAAGTTCGACAGCTAGCTATCTATCGAGACCTGTAGAGCTGTTGAAGCCCGTGGCTTGACAGCAGCTCGACAGATAGGGTATTTGTCGAGGTTTATGAAATTCAGTTTTTCAGGACTATTTTTCATTCAATTCATGATTGTATGCTTGGGCTTTCTTTTCTCACAACCCTAGATATATAAAATGATTATTTTAAGGGCCGTCAAAGGTGACACAAGTTGCACAAGTGTTGAGCAAAGTTTATTTAAGCAAATTGTGACCGGAGATAGAATTTTCCCTAGTTCATCTTTCTTGTGAAGAAGCTGTTGTGTTTGTACACCGTAGGGTTTTGTGACCAAGCATCTTCTCGATCTTCATTGTGTGAT
This sequence comes from Quercus robur, assembly GCF_932294415.1. Taxonomy (NCBI): domain Eukaryota; kingdom Viridiplantae; phylum Streptophyta; class Magnoliopsida; order Fagales; family Fagaceae; genus Quercus; species Quercus robur. The sequence continues at coordinate 13,734,012 of NC_065534.1, read as the reverse complement.
GAACTGAAGAACATTGTAGCCAACAACCTTCTTTAGTTGGTGATTGAAGTCACGTACTGGGATCCGCGCAATTGGTTAGTCACGTACTGGGAGCCGTGCATTACAAGGAGAGATTGTTATTACAGAACAAGTCCAATTGGGTATTGGGGTAAAGGTTCAACTGTAGGTTGGTATAAGGTACTGAGATTCCTTTACTTGTAACCGCTTGTTTTGATAATAGTGGATTCTCGGGAGTGGTGACCTTAAAATCACCCAGTGGGGTTTTTGCCGTGTATGTTTTCCCCATTCGTAAACAAATCACCGTGTCAAATTTATTTTCTGCTACATATTTAGTTATTTGGTGATTTGTTTGTGCTATCACGCACTTTGCATGTAATTAACTTAATTAATTCACTTGGTTAAATTAATTGCTTAATTTATCATAAGGGGTCAATACGTTGTTGGCCTATCAATTATCAAGTCAACAAATGTTTAGTCTTTTATATTTATTTGGTGATTAAATGTACTCATTATTCTTATATTTTGATTTAGGATAATGGAGGCATTAAGTGCAAAACGTAGATAATTGGACGATTCTGGATAGTTTTGACATTGCTTTGTAATCTGGGCATAACTCTCTTATTCGAGCTTCGATTGAGATGATTCAAGATTTTATGGAACGCCAAGAAAAAGCTATACAACTTTCATGTTTTGAGTTTTGAGAGATACGGGATCCATCAAGGTTGAAATCGAGCATGAAGTTGCTGCACCTGCACTGCTGATGTTCTAGAATGTTCCTTTGCCTACAATTCTAATACGCGGATCTGATGCAATTATTTTTGGAAGATTCCAGATCTGATGCACGAAAATTCTAGTTGAAAAACACCACTTTCCTAGTTATATTAGGACTTTGTTTTATTTTTAATTTTTTTCCTTAATTAGTCAGATTTGGATATTATTATTCAGAATATTTTTAGGAGATTTTGTAGGCTTGGGAAAGGGGTAATTAACATGTAAAAGGGGGAGGAGAAATTAGAATTGAACACACACACACACACACCTCTCTTTCCCCTCTTCTTTGATTTTCTCCTTTGACTTTTCATCATGGCCCTGTGGGGCTAAACTTTTATACTTGGTTGAAGGAAACTGAAGCCTCGAAATCAATAAAACTGTGAAATCTATTTTTTTTTTATTTTTATATTGTTCAATTTATGCTTTGAATATCAAATGTTCTTCTGTGCCTATTTTCATGATTGTCTCGTTTAATTAGTAGGAGGCCTACTAGTTTATTATTCATTGCAATTTACTGCTAGGTTAGATATCAGATCCGTAATTGTTTGATCTCTCTAACTTGTGAAGCAACCAAGATTTAATGATTTGCTACGTTAGAAATTATTAGATCTTAGGAAGAACGCTTGAGTAAATTAAATACAACCGCTTGTGCTTGTGTTGTTTAGTTTTATCGATCTCGCTAATTCTTAAGGCTGCTACTAGATTAAACCTTTAGCACTTGTCTTGGGTTGTTTAGTAATTAGGGTTTATTAGATTGCTTGTTTTCTAATTAACTGCGACTAACGAGAGATAGGAAAATAATTCCAACGGTGAATATTCAATGTGTGAATTGATATATACTTGCATCGATGATCGGTTGTAAATTTTAGATGGTGGATGTTGACTTAGACCAAGGTTTGTTATTTTGATTTGTTAGGTTCTAAAGACTTAGGATTTTATGTATTTAGAACTCTAATTTGTATTGTTGGCAAACCATGATCAAAACAATGTGCTTAGAAGTGTTTTTAGTCTAGCTCAAAGTTGTGCATTTATGTAAAGTTGGAATCGAGTTAATGCAGGAAAGCATTATGCCTTTCGGCCTGGCTCGATCGATTGAAGCTCGGGCAGAATGTTTTTCTGCAAAATTTTTCCAACTCAGCCCTAGGTGTTTTAAAATGTTTTTAGGGTTTCTTATTTTTCCTAAGTATAAAAGGCAAACCCTAGCCACGTTTTAGTGTTGCTCATATTGTGGTTTGTGTAAATCTCTTGTGAGATCTAGAGGAGCTTTCCTTTACACAAACTTAGGGTTTTCAAGGAGAAGATTTATCTATACCTTGATGATCAACTCAGTTGCTGCCATTGAAACTTAAAGAAAACACAAGCGGGTGTGCTTGTATCTGGTGGTGAATCCAAGAAAGAAGGAGTCCGTGGATTCGGAGCTTGCACGTGGTCATGTCAGTAAGTTCTACTGGTTGATAGCAATAATAAGTCGAGCGTGGGGGCTTGTAAGTCTTATTGTATGACCTTCGAATCTTTAAAGATAGTGGATTCAAGTTTAACTTGAGGATAGCTAGGTCAAATCCTCCCCAGGTTTTTACCGGTTTGGTTTCCTGGGCGATCATATCTTGTGTTATTTATTTTCCGCTACTTTGCATGATTTGATCTTTGTTATTGTGATAACCTAGACTTGTTTAATTGGACTAAGTAACAACTTGGCTAATTACCTAGGTTAAATTAATTATTTTAAGGGGTCTAAAAACTATCAAGTGGTATCAGAGCGGGTTGCTCTTTTGTTGTTGATCTTTTAATCACTGAGCTGATCCTTGACCCCTTTGTTATGGATTCTTGGAAATTCTTTTTGCTTATTCATCAACTTGCTTACTTTGTGTATTTGTCTCTTGTTGAGTTTGTTAAATCTTTCCTTGGATGTCTTGGTCTTATCATGTGTGGTAATAATTATTTGTGTTATACTGCCTTAACTGCCTTAAAGGCACGTGATTCTTGTATTTGGTATTTGGATAGTGGTTGTTCCAGGTATATGACAGGAAACAAAGGATTATTCAAGACCCTCTTCACTAAGTATGAATGTGAGATACTTGATGGAGGAGGTAACTGTATGTGTGTTGGTGTAAGGACAGCGGACAACTGTTATGGATTGACACCAAGCATAAGCAACAAGTGTTTTAGTGCAAAGATTGATCAAGTTGATTTCTGGCATCAACGGTTGGGGCATGCAAGTCATAAGCAGTTAGAAAAGATTTTCAAATATGATGCTATTGTTGGTTTACCTAAGTTTGAGAAGGTAGATAAGTGCATATGTGGACCATGTCAGATAGGTAAACAGATAAAATCTAAACATCCGTCTGTGGCTAGTGTTCAAACTTCAAGACCTCTGGAGCTACTGCACATTGATCTTATGGTTCTTGCTCGAGTTCAGAGTTTAGGAGGAAAGAAGTATATTCTAGTGGTTGTGGATGACTTTACCAGATATACTTGGGTTGTGCTTTTGAAAGATAAAGCTGAGGCTCCTGAGAAGATGATACATCTGTGTAAGAAATTGCAGGTTGAAAAAGATACTGTGATAGCCAGAATTAGAAGTGACCATGGAAGAGAATTTGAGAATACCAAGCTGGCTACCTTTTGCGATGAACATGGCACTGTTATCAGAAATAAATCAAGACTTATTGCTCAAGGCTACACACAAGTGGAAGGGATTGACTTTGATGAGACCTTTGCTCCGGTAGCAAGATTGGAATCCATTAGGATATTGTTGGCTATAGCTAGTCATCTGAACTTCAAGCTATATCAAATGGATGTCAAAAGTGCTTTCTCGAATGGAATGCTGCAAGAAGAAGTATATGTAGAACAACCTAAAGGCTTTGTTGACCCTCACAGACCGGATAATGTGTATAAATTGAAGAGAGCTCTGTATGGTTTGAAACAAGCTCCATGGGCTTGGTATGATAGATTGACTACATATCTCACTGAGCATGGCTTCCAAAGGGGATTTGCAGGCACTACTCTCTTCATAAGAAAGGATAAGAACAGTTTTGTTGTAACTCAAATTTATGTTGATGATATTGTTTTTGGTGCTCCTAATGACTCTCTTGCTCATTCTTTTGTAGATGAAATGAAGGCGATGTTTGAAATGAGTATGGTTGGTGAACTAACTTATTTCTTGGGATTATAGGTGAAGCAAACGAACTCAGGGATCTACATCAACTAAGCAAAATATGCAAAGAATCTAGTCAAGAGATTTGGACTGGACAATGCTACCCATGCCAGAACACCAATGGCCGCCAATGCAAAATTAACAAATGATCCATCAGGTGAGTCTGTTGATGTTACATTATACAGAAGTATGATTGGATGCCTTTTATATTTGACTGCTAGTCGGCCTGATATTGCATTTAGTGTTGGTGTTTGTTCTAGATTTCAATCTAATCCTAAAGTTTCACACTTAAATGCTGTCAAAAGAATAATTAAAAATGTTGCTGGAACTTGTGATTATGGATTATTTTATAGTAAAGAGTCTAATCTGTCTCTTGCTAGTTTCTCTGATTCTGATTGGGTTGGTAATGCTGATGATAGAAAAAGAACCACTGGTGGGTGTTTTTATGTTGGAGCTAATCTTCTTGCTTGGATGAGTAAAAAGCAAAATTCTGTGTCCTTGTTTACTGCCGAGACAGGATATATTGCTGCTGGAAGTTGTTGCTCACAACTTCTTTGGATGAAAAAAGTTTTAACTGATTATGGGATATCCCAAGATACCATGGTGGTTTACTATGATAACTCTAGTGCTATTGACATATCTAAGAACCCTGTTCAACATTCTAAAACCAAGCACATAGAGATTATGTATCACTTCATTAGGGATCTTGTTGAAAGAAAGATTGTGTGTCTTGAGTATATTCCTACTGAACGTCAGAATGCCGACATTTTCACCAAACCTCTTGATAGAAATAAGTTTGAGACTCTTTGTCAAGTAATTGGTGTGATTCTGTGTCCCTGATCTGTCTTGGTCTTTTTGGTCCTTGTGCTTCATTGCTCTACCCTTTGTGACCATTATTCTTTGGTTTTGTTTTTGTTTTTGTTTTTTTTTTGTTTTCTAGGATTTGCATTGCATAACATTCATGCATTTCATTCTAGGTGTTTTTTTTAATAATAAAAAAAAAAAAAGGAAGAAAAAGGAAGCAAATTTTGTTTTGTACTATTCTTCTTGGTTTTTGAGAACAAGGTTGGTCAATTTATTTTCACATAACATATCTTTTGTACCTTGTTTAGCTTTGATGAGCTTACTTATTGCACTTTACTAGTTGAAACTTTGTAGTGCATGTTGTGTGAGAAAGATGTTTATGGTTTTTGATTACTCTGTCTTACTCTTGAAGTCACATGTTTTTGAATGTTGGACTTGAACTTTTAGAGAAAGGCATAAATAACCATCTCACCACTGTTCACTAGCCAATCATGAACACCTTAGTGCATATCATAAGATTTTGTGCTCGAGAAAGTGTACCACATGCACAAAAAGAACATAAGGTGAAGCCTCGGTTTAAATTGCTTAATTCTTAAAATTAAAATTGGTGTGTACTATTAGGCTTGATGCCAAACTCATATAACTTAAAATTGGTATGTATATTATGAGGCATAAATACAAGAAACTTACATGATTGCAAGCTTATGATTTAGGAGATGTGAGAGTTATATGATGTAACTCTTTAGGTGATAGTCTCTTTTAAATTCTTTGTGATGAATTTTGTAGACTTTGTGATTGATTGCTATTCACATATCACCTCACATGTATCTCAAGTCTTTGCTAGTTGCACACACTACACGAGTTACTCTTTGCTAAACTTTTTACATGTTATTGTGTGTGTTTATGGTCCGACCAACCATGTTTTGCAAATACTTTGAATTTTGTGCAAAATTAATTTGTTGCTTGAAAATTTATGGAGAATGCAAGAAATTTTGTTTTTGGGGAATTTGGGCTTAAAATTCTTGTTTTTGAATAACACATCATCACATACTCATGCATTTTGTTCTTAAATTTCAATGCTTTGAGTTGATTCTAATTGTTGTTCAAAAAACTGTGTTTTTCCTCAAATTTAGTGAGCCTTTGCCCATTTCGATCGATCCATTCTATTTTTCGATCAATCGAAAATTTTTAAAAATGTTAGAGAGAGCCTCTGTTTGTTTCGATCGATTGAAATTGATTTTCGATTGATCGAAATCTTTTCAAAATGTTTTGTTAAAGTCTCTGTCTGTTTCGATCGATCGAAACTCGTGAAACATGTCTTTTTTTAAAGTTAGATTGTCTTTTTCAAAAGTTTTTTCAACCTTTCCTCTCTCTCCAACTTGGCTAAGGCTCCACCAAAGATTTTTTGTTGTTTTCTTCTAAAATTTTTGCAAGGTTTTTGTGTTCCAAGGCCAGTAAGTCCTTTTTGCCCTTCCTTTTGCATTTTATTTCATGATTTCATGCATTTTTCATGCATATTCATTGGATATTTTCCGCACTTTTCATATTTTGGGGTTGTTGATGATTCAAACCTTTTTTGATGAAATTGATCATTGGGTTTTTGTTCTAGGATGTTATATTAATGATCCTTGATGGTTAATTTGATCAATTTTGTGGTTTTTGAAAAATTGGAAATTATAGGGTTTGGTATTGATCCGAATTGGGGATTTTGTCAAATTGGGTTAAATTGATAAAATTGGTTTGTTCAATTGATGAAATTGGTCATTATTTTTTTTAACTCTATCATGTATGATGATCAATTTGTCAATATCTTCCAAATTGAACAAGTGGTTTTCCAAATTTTGGGGTTTTTGTATTAATACCTCTATGTTCAAGCCAATTTTGTGAATTTGAACTTTTTGGACTTAATTGCACTACATTAGAACATGTATCATATCATTTAAATTGTTCATGCATCATATAGATTTTTATTCTATATTTTTTATGTGCTAACTTGTAGTCTGCCCTTGGTTTTGTTTTGTTTTTTTGTTTTTTTTTTGTTTTTTTTTTTTTGTGTTTTTGTGTTTTTGTTCCTTTGTTCTGTGTTTTGGTCCTTATCCTAGCATAATGCCTAGGAATACTAGAGCCCATAGAACCCCTTCCACTTCCTCTGAGTCTCCCTCTAGGAGTGAGGTGTTTAGGAATGATATGTGTCCAGAAGCCTTTGATAACTTGAACAGTAAGCATAAAATATGGGCTGAGCGAGTTGTAGTTTTAGATGAGATTGATCCGGCCATTAGGGCTAATTTTGAGTCTAGAGGTTGGTTGTCTCTCTTAGAGATAGATCATCTACCCCCGACCGCCCTGATTAGAGAGTTCTTCTTGAACCTCTCTTGCCACGTCTATGATTCCAACACCCTTGTTAGGAGTTGGATACGAGGTGTTGAGTTCACCATTACCCCTTGGGTAGTGGCTGAGGCTCTTGGGTTTCCAGTTGTTCGAGAGCCTGATTATCCTTATGATAAGTCACTCTCATTAGATGTTGTCATGTCATACATCACTAGGTCATCTATCTAGTGGGGTTCTGATCCTCGGATCACGTTCGCTGAGCTTATCGAGACTGCCTATCTTTTCTTTAGGATAGCGTGTCATTCGTTGTGGCCTATTTCTCACTTCCATACCATCCCTCTAGAGTGATATGTGTTTTTATATGCGTTTTTTTCTGGAGCGTCTATCAGTTTTTCTCATTTGTTCCTTCGTTCTTTGAACGAGGTTCATAGGAGTTCTGTCATAGGGCATGCGCTTATTCATCCTATTTTCATTCATAGGATTTTGCTATTTTTAGGTCTAAATGGTTTCCCGTCTGGTGAGCCTGTGCATGTTGTTACTCCCATAGGTGCCACATTTCTTAGACAGAGGGCTGCTCACTTGAGAGTTGCTCCTTCGCGTCCTAGAGGTGTGTCATCTAGTACTGTTCCCCCTCCTCCCTCTTCTATAGGTGCTGATGCTGCTGAGACATCGGGTGCTGCTGCTGATGCTGATGTTCCTCCACCGACTGCTTCGGATGATTCAAACATTCGTCGTACGTTGGATCATGTCTTGACTGTATAGGTGGCTCATGGACAGATTTTGGTGGACATGGTCGATGGGATTCGTGCCTTGCGTGCCGAGTTGGCGCAGTTTAGACCACCTCCCTTTTGATGATGGATTTTCTTTTCCCTTTGGCATTTTGTCACAAAAAGGGGGAGTACTTTGTAGAGTTTTTGTTTTTAGGGGGAGAGTTTTTCTTTGGTTGGAGCTTGTGGAGTTTAGATTGTATCTAGGTGCTTCACTTTGTATTTTACCTTTTTAGCTCTTGCCATGTTTTTGATGGGATATTCATGTTAGGGGGAGTATATTTTTTTGTTGGTACTTTATATGTTTCTTGTTTCAAACTGTTTATTGATTTATATTTATGCTTTATTCATTGATATATGTCTTTATTGTGTGTTGTTTGAAATCAAGAATTTATTTTGTTTACTTATATTGTTTCCACATATGCAGTTATGCATTTTGTTTAGTGTTTCAGGAAATTGTGCTGCTGTCTACACTTGCAACTGACGGATAGTAGTTAGGATTGAATTTGTTTTATGAGCATTATTTTTGTAAAGGGCTTTTTATTTTGTAAACTTTGAGCTTCTAGTTGTGTTTTGTCACGGATTGCCAAAGGGGGAGTTTGTTAGGTTCTAAAGATTTAGGATTTTATGTATTTAGAACTCTAATTTGTATTGTTGGCAAACCATGATCAAAACAATATGCTTAGAAGTGTTTTTAGTCTAGCTCAAAGTTGTGCATTTATGTAAAGTTGGAAATGAGTTAATGCAGGAAAGCATTATGCCTTTCGGCCTGGCTCGATTGATCGAAGCTCGGGCAGAATGTTTTTCTCCAGAATTTTTCCAACTCAACCCTAGGTGTTTTAAAACGTTTTTAGGGTTTCTTATTTGTCCTAAGTATAAAAGGCAAAACCTAGCCACGTTTTAGTGTTGCTCATATTGCGGTTTGTGTAAATCTCTTGTGAGATTTAGAGGAGCTTTCCTTTACACAAACTTAGGGTTTTCAAGGAGAAGATTTATCTACACCTTGATGATCAACTCAGTTGCTGCCATTGAAGCTTAAAGAAAACACAAGCAGGTGTGCTTGTATCTGGTGGTGAATCCAAGAAAGAAGGAGTCCGTGGATTCGGAGCTTACACGTGGTCGTGTCAGTAAGTTCTACTAGTTGGTAGCAATAAGAAGTCGAGCGTGGGGGCTTGTAAGTCTTATTTTATGAACTTCGATTCTTTCAAGATAGTGGATTCAAGTTTACGTTAAGGATAGCTAGGTCAAATCCTCCCCAAGATTTTACCGGTTTGGTTTCCTGGGTGATCATATCTTGTGTTATTTATTTTCTATTGCTTTGCATGATTTGATCTTTGTTATTGTGATAACCTAGACTTTTTTAATTGGACTAAGTAACAACTTGGCTAATTACCTAGGTTAAATCAATTGTTTTAAAGGGTCTAAAAACTATCATGATTGATTTCAATACTTTAATTTGAATTGTTTCTTAGTTGTTTTTTTTTTCTTGAAATTGTTTTTCGTTAAACTCAACTGCCCCCCCCCCTCCTTGTTCACGTAGCATAAAACTAGGCTAGATACTCTGTGGGAATGATCTTTACTTGCGCTACTACATTAATTTTTAGGAGCATAGGTTTTATTTTTGGTTGCTTGCGACAGCACACCATCAACATAAGAGAACACTTCCATAGTATCCAAGAAATTATGGCTTTCATCATAATTACAATAAACAAGGATTAAAGGCTTCATAATTACAAGTAAAAGAGGAAAAAATAGGATGGAATGAAGGGAGAGAGAGAGTGTCCATCTAGTACAGCAAATGTTTAAACAAGATCTCTATGTGCCATATCATGCCCATAATGATGAATATATGTGTATAGTAAGTGATGGGAATGACTTTATGGAAAGTATGAGTGAATATATGGAAATATGGTAGAGAGATGAAGTGGTGTTTAGCCATTTTTGGGTATGGTGTAAAGAGGGGCTGTTTATGACTATTTTAAGGTGCTGGGATTTTCTAAGAAATGGAATGTGATGTTTATGGGTAAGTGTATATGAGCATTTATAGACTAAAGGCTATTTTTTGAACTAAGGGACTGACTTATGGGTTGAAAATAGCATGATGGGTGAGGAATTTTTATGATAAGATTGTTGTTTTCCATCAGTTGATGGTAGTTCCCTTTTATAGTGAAGCTTAAGGGATTGATTAGCAAAATATAGAAAGGACCAAGTCTGATAGCAACAAAATCCTAGAATATCTTTTCTGAGATATGGCCTAAAATGGTGAGACTTGCTTTTTGGGTGTTTTGCTTATTTGGGTAATGAAGCTAGAGGTTGAGATGCTCCTAATCTAGGCATTAAATGCTGGGATTTGGAGATTTATTTCATCGAATAGGATTAGAGCAAGATGAGGACTAGAGATCTTGCTTGCTACCACTAGGATCAGAGCTTAAGAGAGTTGGTTGACACTCCAAGCTAGATGTCACCATTGATGCCTCTGTTGGAAGCTTCTACTGGACACCCCATTATGCCCTCCAAACCACTTTTCCCTAATTTCCCCCTTTAGGAATTCATGGGCTTGGTTCATGAATTAGTTTTAGAGATTTTTAGTACTAAAGAAACTAGTTTGTTGAAGTTTGGATGATTTGGTCATGGCTTTTGATGGTGTTATAAAATATGCCAACTCCTAAACTCATTCATATGGCTCATCCTAAGGAAATGTTGGATGGCATACGGCATATTCATCCAAGGTAAGCCCGTTCGACCGCAAAGTCGGTTTGACGAGCGCTTTGCGTCCTAAACATGTTGAAGCTACTTCTGTTTTCCTGTCAGACTACAAACCGTTCCCCCAATAAACGGTTGTGGAAAACAGACCCCAAATAATTTAACTTCCAGGGTGGTTATGGAAGTTACCTCCAAATCCTCTGAACTCCACAATGGTAGGAGAAGTAACTGTCTCAGACAAGCACTATATAAGGGCTCTTCTACGGGAAGGTAAGACATTCAGACACTTCCACACAAATTGGAATTCCAAAAATACTGACTTTACCATTGGAGGATTCTTGATTGGTCCTCCCCGGTCTCCTCTGATTTCGTGTTTATCTTTTCAGGACATTCTAAGTAACATTGAGATCATCAACGCCCGAGACATTCAGCCTACTGATTTCCTTGTGTTCATCAGTTGGTGCCGTTTGTGGGGAAGAGTTTTGTTAGATTTTATCTAAGTTCTACAATTCCTTTCTCTGACAAAAAGGCTGCAATGGTTCGAACTAGATCGAGGGCTACCAGCCCAGGCCATCAAGAAAGTAGGGATGCTTCTAGCAATCCCCATCGCGATCGTCAATCTGCGCCTGCCATGCAACCATCCTCTGTTCAACATGTGCAATCCATGGCAGTCGCTATGGTAGAGTTAACTCGCCAGAACCAAGACCTGACAAGGGAGATTAATCTCAGGAGGCAACGACATGAGGCATATGAAGAAGAACAAGGCCAGAGCCAGGGAAATGGAAGAAATGCTGTGCCTGAAAGTTAAACAAGGGGCACCACATCAAGAAGGGTGCCACACTTGGAGAGAGAGATCGACTAGATGAGGAAGGTTATGGATGAGATGAGGGATAACATGAGAAGAACAAATCTTGTAGAGGATCTAGTTCACTGAACAAATTCCTCTTTCACGGCTTCCATCAATGGTCACCCCTTGCCTCCAAAATTCAAGATGCCTTCCTTGGATTTGTATGATGGAGCGCGTGACCACATTGCTACTTTTAAGGCTACAATGCACTTTCAGGGGGTCCTAGATGAAATTATGTGTAGAGTCTTCCCTACCACCCTCAAAGTTCTAGCACGAGTGTGGTTCAGTAAAATACCCCTGAATTCAGTAAGTTCTTTTGAAGAGTTGAGCAAGTTGTTCGTTAATAACTTCATTGGGGGACAAAGACACAAGCGTTCTTTGTCCATCCTGTTGACCATAGAATAGAAGGAGAATGAAAGCCTGCGGTCCTTTATCACTTGTTTCAACAGGGAAGCCCTGACGGTGGATGAGGTGGATGATAAGCTACTATTGGCGGCCTTTCACAATGGGGTTAATTCTGATTTGTTCATCCACAAGCTTTATGAGAACGAGCCTCAGTCCATGGCTGAACTCGTCCATTCAGCCCATAACTTTATGAATGCAGAAGACGCGATCATAGCCAAGAAGAGGAAGAAAGCTGAGAGAATGGAAGCAAACCCTATGTGCCACTCTGAGCAGGCCCCTCGTCCAAAAAAGGGATGGACAGAAGATAAAAAAGACCGAGATGGTAAGAAGGCTGGTCCTTCAACACGGAGTCAACAATACACGCCACTGAACATGCCGCTCGAGCAAGTCCTTATGCAAATCAAGGACGATCCTTCCTTGAAATGGCCGGAGAAAATGAAGGGAGACCTCAACAAGTGCAATAGGAACAAGTATTGCTGCTTCCATAGAGACTATGGGCACAACACAGATGAATGTTATGATCTGAATCAACAAATTGAAAATCTTATAAGACAAGGAAAGTTGAGAAATTTCCTTGGACGAGAAGTTGAAAGGGAAGGTAGAAGAGTCGTCGTGACCCCCACTTGGAGAGATAAGAGTTATTATAGGAGGAAGCTCAGCAGGTCAGTCGTCCAAGTCCAGGAAGGCGTATCTGAAAGTAGTGCAGAATGTTCAACTCTCTGGACGATCTCCAAGGACGACCACGGACAAGCAAGCAATCACATTTACGGACGCGGATGCTGAAAGAGTTCACCACCCCCATGACGATGCCATCGTTATTACTTTGCTTATGGCCAATTATACAACTAGAAAGGTATTGGTGGACAATGGAAGTTCGGCAGATATTTTATATTACACTACCTTTTAGCAAATGAGGCTCGGACGAGACCAACTTTGTCCAGTAAACTCACCCTTGGTAGGATTCGGTGGAATGAAGGTGCAGCTTGTAGGCACTATCACATTACCTGTCGTGGTGGGGGCATACCCACAACAAGTAGCCCGGGACGTGAATTTCTTGGTAGTAGATTGTTCATCCTCCTACAATGCCATAATTGGAAGACCAACTTTAAATAGTTGGAAAGCAGTTACGTCTACTTACCATCTGTTAGTCAAATTTCCAACAGAGCATGGGATAGGACAAGTGCAGGGAGATCAACTGGCAGCAAGAGAATGCTACCTGGCCATGTTGGCCATGGACGAGCAAGTTCAAATGATGAATATTGAGGAAAGGAGAGTTATGGCAGAGCCCACTGAAGCATTAGAGAATATTTCCTTGGACGAGAAGAGAAGATTAAGAAAGACCTCATCCATTTCTTGAGGAAGAGTATTGATGTGTTTGCTTGAAGTCATGAGGATATGCTGGGTATAAACCCTAGTGTCATTACCCATCGTCTAAATGTTTATCCTTCCTCTAAGCCTGTACGATAGAAGAAAAGGGTGTTTGCTCCAGAGAGAGACAATGCTATTAAAGAAGAAGTGCAGAAGTTGATCGTAGCGAAGTTCATTCGGGAAGTTTATTATCCAAACTGGTTGGCCAATGTAGTAATGGTCAAGAAGGCAAACGGTAAGTGGAGAATGTGTGTAGATTTCACCGATCCAAATAGGGCTTGCCCCAAGGACAACTACTCGTTGCCACGTATTGACCAATTGGTAGATTCCACTGCAGGTCACAAGCTGCTTAGCTTTATGGATGCTTTCTCTGGATACAATCAGATAAGGATGGACGAGGCAGACCAAGAGAAGACATCTTTCGTCACAAGTCATGGCTTATTCTGTTATAAGGTGATGCCCTTCGGTTTGAAGAATGCTGGGGTAACATATCAGAGGTTGGTGAACCACATGTTTCGTCCACAGATTGGGTGGAATGTAGAAGTCTACATAGATGACATGCTAGTGAAAAGTTAGGATAAGGGAAAGCATCTGGATAACCTGCAGGAAACATTTGACACACTTAGGCAGTATAACATAAGGTTGAACCCCAGTAAGTGTGCTTTTGGAGTGTCATCAGGGAAATTCCTAGGGTTTATGGTTTCACATAGGGGGATTGAAGCAAATCTAGACAAGATCTAGGCGATATTGAACATGGAGCCTTCACGAAATATTAAAGAAGTCCAATCTCTTACTGGACGAGTTGCTGCCCTCAATAGGTTTGTCTCTAAAGCTACTGATAAATGTTTGCCATTTTTTAAGGTTCTTAGAAACGTATTTGAATGGACAGACAAGTGTCAAAAAGCTTTTCAAGATTTGAAGATATACCTCACCACGGCCCCTTTGTTGAGTCCATCTATGTTGGGAGAGGAATTGTACTTGTACTTAGTAGTGACTCCATATGCTATAAGTTCAGCGTTAATCAGAGAAGAAGGAAGGGTGCAGAAGCCAGTCTACTACACAAGTAGAGCGCTTAGAGGAGTGGAAGGACGGTATCCATTGATAGAGAAATTGGCCTTTGCACTAATAACAGCTTCCAGGAAGTTGAGACATTACTTCCAAGCTCATGTCCTCAATGTCATGACGGCTCATCCACTCAAGAAAGCAATGAACAAGTTGGAAGCCGCAGGATGACTGATCCAATGAGTTGTCGAGCTTAGCGAATTTGACGTCAGGTACCAACCCAAAAATACAATAGAAGCTCAAGCCCTTGATAGACTTCATTGCAGAGTTCACTCCGAGTTATGATGACTTAAGTGAGGTGGAGAATAGTAAGAAGTGGATCGTCCGTGTGGATGGATCATCTACATAGCATGCAAGAGGAATAAGAGTTGTTTTACTATCCCCGGAGGGAGATAAATTGAAGCACAAGGTTCGTCTGTAGTATCAAACAACCAACAATGAAGTTGAGTACGAAGCTCTTCTTAAAAGGCTAGAGTTGACTAAATCTGTGGAAGCAGAATCGATACTCGTACTGGGAGACTTTTAGCTAGTCATAGGCCAAGTAAATGAGACATGTGAAACCAAAAAAGAACGAATGAAGAAGTACCTTAATAAGGTGGTACGCCTTGTAAAGAAGTTTAAGGAAGCTGATTTTGTTCAAATCTCGAGAGAAGAAAATATGGAAGCAGATACTTTAGCAAAGGAAGCCTCAGCGAGCGAAGTAATGGACGAGTTAGATGAAATTCAATACTTGCCCAGCATAGACTTTCCAAAAGTACAGCAGATAGAAGGTGAAGAAAATTGGATGACTTCAATAGTATCATACTTGAAGGACAGAAAGCTTCCAGAAAGAAAAGACGAGGCTGGGAAGCTTAGAGTCAGATTAGCCAGATACGTCCTCATGGACGAGGTACTATACAAAAGGGGTTTTTCGCAACCTTATCTGAGGTGTTTAGCTCCAGATAAGGCCAATTATGTATTGAGGGAGATTCATGAAGGAGCACGTGGCAACCACTCAGGAGCCAGATCACTTGTCCACAAAGTCGTCCGCGCTGGCTACTACTGGCCAAATATGCAAGCTGATGCCAAGGCATATGTCAAGGTCTGCGATCAATGCCAACGGTTTAGTAATGTCCCCAGACAACCATCAGAATATCTCACCCCGATGATGGCCCCATGGCCTTTTGCACAATGGGGGCTAGACATCTTGGGTCCCTTTCCACTTGGGATGAGGCAGATGAAATTTCTGGTGGTGGGTATTGATTATTTCACAAAGTGGGTAGAAGCAGAACCCTTAGCGAGTATCACACAACAAAATGTCAAGAATTTTGTCTGGAAGAACATTGTGTGCAGGTTGGGGTGCCCAAAGTATTAGTGTCTGACAACGGACCACAATTTGACAATGCACTTTTTAGGGACTTCTGTGAACACTTCGGAATTCAAAATCATTATTCCTCGCCCGCCCACCCTCAAGTAAACGGTCAAGCCGAAGTTGCAAACCGATCCTTGTTGAAAATCATCAAGACTCGGCTTGAGGGGGCAAAGGGAGTATGGCTAGATGAGCTACCAGGTGTTCTATGGGTGTACAGGACGATGGTAAGAACCCCTACAGGGGAAACTCCTTTCAAGCTAGCCTATGGAAGCAAAGCAGCCATACCTGCAGAAGTGCATATGGCCAACCACAAGGTGACGATGTATCAGGATAAGGACAATGAGGAGCAACTCCGTTTAAACCTCGATCTGATAGATGAGGTAAGGACCAATGTAGAACATAGGAAGGTGAGGTACAAAAACCTTATGGCTAGGCAGTATGATGCAATGGTGAAGCCAAGGCAGTTCAACATAGGAGACCTCATCCTGAAAAAGGTTTCTTTGGCACCAAGCTCATGGGAAATTGGGACCTAAATTGGGAGGGACCCTACAAAGTTATCAATTGCAAAAGATAAGGATCCTACTACTTGGAAACTTTGGACGGGAGGAAGTTGAACACCTGAGAAGGTATTACCAGTAAAGTCCCAGACTGGATGAGCGTTACCTAGGAGGAGCAGCTAAAAGTTTGTGAAGAAGTCTGTTTAAATATAAGCTTTGTGAATGTGTTAATTTCCTAAAACTATATTTAGCCTTTAAAGTTGTGTGTCGTGAGCTAAGGACGAGATTATGGAGTTTGTATTTATTAAATTCCCTAATGGCATTAGCTTCTAAGCACATGCCTCACCTATGAACAATGTTTATGCTATATACATAATGTTGTGTGAATTTTTAGTATTTATATATTTTTTTATTCAAAATAATCAACAAGAAGGCTAAAAGCCCAAGACGAGTAAAATCTTTGGACACGGAGATGTAACGTCTATAAGCTTCCCCAAGGGTAAAGCAAGGAAAAACAAGGCATATTTGTCCAGATAATGGACGAAGTAAAGCCCTTAATACATTAGTCCTACCCATGGACAAGGAAATGCATACATGAATATTTCATGTCAAGCAGGACGCCAACTATAACAATCCAATTATTTGGACGAGGAAAAGTTAGGCTTATGGATGGAATGTAAAACCAGCTACCAAGTCTAAGGACGAATAAAGCTGAGGTAAAAAGTGTTGCCATCCCCAAAGATGAGCTATACTTAAAAAATAACTCGCAAAATTCAAAAGGATGAATGAATACAACTTCTATCATGTACAAGTCGAGAGTAAAACCAATTGTTAAAAAAAAAAAAAAAAAAAAATCGTCCACACAATGATAAAAAGGAAACAAACATTCATAAAGTCCAAAAAACCCTTGTTAAAATAAAAAGCCCAAAAGGCAATTGTTTAGAAGCCCATCCTAAAACCATGGACGAGATAAAATGTACTTGGGTTACAATAAAAAGATCCAAAACAAAGGATCAAACCAAAAAAAGAAAAAGAAATACTAAGGATAACCTAAATGTAAAGGTCTCGTCTTTAAGAAGATGCAGCATTAGCATTGGGGTCGTCTTGAGGTGGCTGAGTGGTAGCATCGTCTTCCACATTGACGTCCTTGGAGCTAGTTTGAAGAAGAGAGCTGGTAGCAGCAGCCAGGTTAAGCTTAATGGAGCTAAAGTCCACTTCAGGGAAATTTTCCATAGCATCCATTCTAAAATCCTCAAAGCCTGCTGCATAATTGGCGTCCAGAAGATTAGTGTATTGCTTGGACGCCTTGAATTCAGTTACTACATCTTCCTTTGCCTTGGAAAGAAGAGTACTCAGCTCATTGTTCTTCTTCTGAAGATGATCAAGACAAGTATCTTTTTCCACCACATCAGTTTTTAGCTCCTCAATCAAGTTTTGTAGCTCAGTTGCCTTAGCCCTGACAGCTACCTCAGCCCACTTCTTGGATTCTTCTTTAACCTCCTCAATCCTCGTCTCTAACAAGACCCTCGTCTTGTCTAATCCTGTGGCCTGCCTGGATGTTGCAATAAATTTTAACATAGCCTAAAAAAAAAATGATGAAAATGAAAGTTAGATGAATATATATATATAAATATATATTTTTCCAAAAAAAAAAAAAAAAGGGAAGAAACGATTACATACCTTAAAAAGATCTGGAACACCAGAATGTTCAAAATCCTTTAGAGACATGTCATAGCAAGTGTTTATGTCCTCATCTGAAACAGCTTTCTGAAAACGTTCCCAAGCCAGGTCTTCATTTTCAATAATGTTTGAAGGGAGCCGTTGTGAAAGCTGGGATGTGGATGGCACAATCGTCTTGGGTGGAGGAGTCTTAGATTGAGTGGTCTTAATTGAAGTGGACGAGTCCACGTCATATATTTTGATGAGCAGTTGAGACATAGGAAGGTTGGGCTTGACTGTTTGGGATGACTCGTGCTTAGCCTTTTTGCCTTGTCGGTTAGGGAGATTTCCTAAATCAAGGTTTTTAGATAAAGACCTCTTTTTGTCCCTAGCCAACGGACGAGCTTGAGACTAAGCCTCAGGACGACTCTCCTCACCTATAACTTCTTTCTCTTTATTTTCTTTCATTGTTGACATTCCTAAAGCAAAAAGCAATAACAATAAGTGACAAATTATAAATAGATCAGGAAATATGATAGGATGTTCAAACGACCATTAGATGGAAACTTACTTCTTCGCATTGTAACCTCGTGAGCAATAGCCTCGTCTAATGGTTCAGGACCATGTCCCCACTTGGCAAGATGTCGTAGGGTAACCAAAGAATGAAAATCCCTATCGACGTAAAGACGAGCCCTGTGGACGAGGTCACGGTGAAATTTACTTAAGGAAGGTCGTTTAACACCTATAAAACAAATAATAAACAAAGGTTAGAAGCAAATAAAAAATAAGATAAAAGAAAGAGAAAGGTGAAAAAGGGGAGGGACGTACCTTCAGGACGAAGGTTCCCTAAGTCCCCAGAGTAAAGGGCAAAATGGTCCCTGCCCAAAAACAGGAGACAAAGATAAACTTTGTCTTCCAATTCCTATCAGACGAGGCCAAGGACTTGATTAATCTACAATCTTTACCCCTAATTGTGAATTGGTAAAAGCCCAGGGATTGATTTATCTATGAAGGTTTGTAACAAAAGAGGAACTCATCCACAGTAAGAGGACGGTCCCCTTCAAAGACTTCCCTCCACAAAATTTGCATAGAGATAACTAATCTCCACGCGTTAGGGTTGAATTGAAATATATCTAAACCTAACATAACCAATAACTCTCTAGCAAATGCATTCAAAGGCAACCTAAAACCCCTCAAGAAATAAGCCTCATAGACACCTACTCCAAAACGAGGATTGCAGCACCATTCTCCACAGACGGGCAACCTAGGGTTAAGCTCATCCGGGATCTGGTACCATGTCCTAAGATTGTTAAGCCTTTGCTTATTCGTTTTGGAATGAATACCTATTGCACAACTATAGACGGTCTCTTCTTCGTTCCAAAGGACTAGACAAAGGGACACTGGACGGGGTACCAGCTTGGGAACCAGAGGCTTTCCTAAGTTGTTCTTGGATTACTTCTAAAGGAAGCTCAGGGACACTAGAGGTATATCCCTTGTTTGTAGAACTCTCCTCACTACTATGGCTATTATTACTAGAACCACTATCACTAGTTGTATCATAATACTCGTCTATAGCTTTCTCTGTACTATTGCTAGACGAAGAAATAACAGTTTTAAACATTTTTTGGAAACCAAAAACCTAAAGATGAGAAGAAAGAGAATACCTGGCTCTAGAAGAGAGAGGACTATGGACGCGGAGAGACTTCTAGACGAGGCTCTAGACGAAGGAAAATTTCAAAAATGTAAAGGGTAGAGGAGGAATTCCACTATTTATAGACAACTGACCTGGGTATTCGAAACAACACAACCAACCAAGATATAACACGTGGCTTACCCCTCGAAAAAATAAACCGACGAGACTGATCACCGATAAAATTATGACACGTGGCACATCTAACTGTAGACATTAAATACACATGTCCAGGGAAATGATGCCAAGCTACACATTCCTTTAGACGATCCATGTGGATGAGGGGGTAACTGATGGTGTTATAAAACATGCCAACTCCTAAACTCGTCCATATGGCTCGTCCTAAGGAAATGTTGGATGGCATACGACATATTCGTCCAAGGTAAGCCCGTTCGTCTGCAAAGTCGGTTGGACGAGTGCCTTGTGTCCTAAACATGTTGAAGCTACTTCTGTTTTCCTGTCAGGCTACAAACCGTTCCCCCAATAAATGGTTGTGGAAAAAAGACCCTAAATAATGTAACTTCCATGATGGTTATGGAAGTTACCTCCGAATCCTCAGAACTCCATAATGGTAGGAGAAGTAACTATCTCAGACAAGCACTATATAAGGGCTCTTCTACGGGAAGATAAGGCATTCAGACACTTCCACACAAATTGGAATTCCAAAAATACTGACTTTACCATCGGAGGATTCTTGACTGGTCCTCCCCTATGTCCTCTGATTTCGTGTTTATCTTTTTAGGACATTCCAAGTAACATTGAGATCATCAACGCTCGAGACATTCAGTCTACTGATTTCCTTGTGTTCATCAGCTTCCTCAAGAAGTAACTGAAACTTAGGGAGGAAGAATAGCATTTATTGCATTTCAACCTTTTGGTGTCAGTCCAACCCTTTGGAATTGTTCACGCTAGAAATGGCAGTGGCAGAGAGGCTGATGGGAATATATAGACACTAGTCGTTAACCTGTGCGATGCACGGAAAAGCTATTGACTTTGAAAAAAAAAATCTTGTTAGGTTTTAAGACTTTAGGAACTAAATGTATTAGAACTTCAATGTGTAATGTGTTGGCAAACCATGATCAAAACTTAGAGTCTAGATTTAACCTGCTTAAAGTGTGTTTATGTGTAAAGTTGGAATTGAGTGAATTGCAGGATTGCAAGGCTTGATCAATCGAAAATTAGGCTTGATCGATCGAACCTCGTGCAGATTATTTTTTCTGCAGAATTTCCAACTCAGCCCAAGCCCAGTTTGACGTGTAGGGTTTTATATTTTACTCCAAGTATAAAAGGGAAAAACCTAGCTACGTTTTGGTGGTTGTTGATGTGCTGTGTGTTGAATCTCTTATGAGATCTAGAGGTGTTTACTTTCATACACACTTAGGGTTATCAAGATTCATGTGAAGAACTTAGTGATCACTTTAGTTGCTGCATAAAGAACATAAAGAAGATCTGAAACCTTTGAGTGGAGTCTCAAAGTCACAAGTAGGAGAACTTATGGTTGCAGTAGATCAAGGAAAGAAGTAGTCCGTGGACTCGGAATTATCACATGGTCGTGGTGGTAAGTTTTTTACTCGAGTTAGCAATAGGATGTTAGTGGTCTAAGTCTTATTATAAAAACTTCAATTCTTTCATAGTGGATCTGTTTTACCTTGAGGATAGCTAGGTTAAATCCTCCCCAAGTTTTTTATTGGTTTGGTTTTCTTAGGTTATCATATCGTGTGTTCTTTATATTTCCGCATTACTTACATGATATGATCTGAATGTGTTAACCTAGATCTGAATAATTTATCTAAGTAATCACTTGGCTAAATAACTAGGTTAAATAACTTGTGTTTTAAGGGGCCTAAAAACGAACAAATCCAACAATAATTAAATAGACATTTTGCTAGTTAGTATTTTAAAAAAATAACTAGTTGAGATCCCACTATTCTATTAAGCTTTTAAGACTTGGGCCAATTTATAGGGAGATACTGCAAATTTTTCATGGACAGCGGTCGAAATCTCTTATTGAATGCAAATTACAATTTGCATCACAGTCAATACATCCTAGTTTGTGTTTTTTTTTTTTTTTTTTTTGAGAAAATCGATACATAGAAGAAATTTATTGAATTCCCCAGGAGTACCATAAATGTGTACTCTTTCCTCTCACATGCATTGTGGGTTCTATCATAAATTTAATTAATGGGACCCACAATTATGTGAGAGGGGAAAGTACACATTTATGATACTCCTAAAAGGTAAAACCCCTACCGGGTGATTTTCAAGTTACTACTCCTAAGAATCCACTAATCAATAATCAAATGGTAAGTATAAGAAATCTTACCACTACCTTGGCCTATCGCGTAATATCAAACTACAATTGAACCTTCATTTGAATACCTAATTGTAATTGATATTATAGAGACTTCTTCCTTTGCATGGATCCTAGTATGTGTTTGACTTCCCAGCAAATGATGTTTGTTGTTGGATGCAAAGTTCTTCACTTCAAACGACGTTGAAGATCTGGAAACACTTGGTTACAAAACCCTAAAGCGTATAAGAATGCAGTACCTTCTCCAAGAATATATGAGTTCTCTTATCTGAGTCTTTGTGTCTTTGATGACTTAAAAAAAAGGTTTTATATCCTCTAAGAGTTTAGTGAACGAAACTCTAGCAATCCAAGTCATCATGGGCTGAAATTCTCAATTGAGAATTCTAGATTTGCATAGCTTGATAGATCGAAGGTGTCGAGCTTGTGTCAAGAATTCTTCATTAAGTCTCAATAGATGCTTGTGTCGAGACTAGTATTGAGCTTCACTATTTTAGCTTTTCTTCACTTGTTTCTTGGTTCAATCTTCATGTCTTCAATGACCCTAACACACATTGTTAAATTTGGAAAGGCCAAAATGAAACTTACCCTAAAATTTAAGGACCAAAAGTATTGTTGGTGCAATGCAATAAAAAAATTACAAAAAAAAATCTATTTAAAGAATCTCAACACAATTGGACAGAGGATCAAATTCTCATACCTCTTTCCTCCATCTTCCCTTGTATGTGTGTGGCCCATTTTTTCTTACATTATACTTAAGCCCATTAAATTTTCACACTTATAAATTAATAAAGAGCCTCTCTCCTTATCAAGGCGAGATTTCAAATTTGATCACACACTAACTCCTCATTTGCCGTTTTAAACTTCCATATCTTTTTGATAAATTTGCCAATAAATCCTAGGTGATATGCTATTATTGATGGGTAAAAAAGTTGGATTTAGATCCTCTAGATTTCCTAGGGCACTCTACCATATAAATTTCCTTAAATCTTAACCATTCTTTAATGATTTATTGGTCTAGATTCTGCTATGTCAGCATTCCACTAACAATAATCTTAATTGTTTTGTTTGCAACATTATTTTATTATTTTAAGAATATTGTTAGTGAAATGCTGACATGGCAGAATCTTGACCATTAAATCATTAAAGAGTGGTTAGGATTTAAGGAAATCTACTGGTAGAGTACCCTAGGAAATCTAGAAGATTTGAATCCAAAAAAGTTATGTTAACGTTAGGCTCAGATTATAACTAGTAATAGTTTGGCATCTAAGATTTGTTGTACAATTATTGTAAAACTATTGTAGACATAATATACTCAAATCCCTTTAACTATAATAGCTTATTAATGTTATATCTCCTCCTCCCCCTTTATCTATTTTAATTAGTAGAGAGAGAGATTTGAATTTGAATGTTCCTAGATGGAATTCAACCAATTTTTATTTTTATTTTTTTTTAAAGTATTAGAAGCATTTTCTTCTAAAAGAAAAAAAAAAGGGAGATTACAAAAGAGCTAGGTTCAACCAGCAATGTTTAAGAGGCACCTGTACTGCCTTTTTAACTACATTACATAAAGATTTAAGCAGCAAATGAGGAACTAGGATCATGTGACAGAGGAGACCATTTTGTACAAGAAAATTTAAATCAGCAAGCCTATATTGAGTTTGCCAATCAGAAGCCTTCCTGGTATTGAAGAGCTTGACCAATCCTCTGCTATCACTTAGGAACAAAATACTATGAAACCCATGATATTTTGCTGTAAGGTAGGCATCCACCACAGCTTCAAGCAAAAAACCCTCTGCTGCTCCAACTAGGCTACTATTCATAGCAAGGAACACATTATATCCCTGTATGTTGACAGCTTCAAAACCAAAAGCACTTCTATTCCTCTTGTCTTTGAACCCAGTGACTTTGATAATTAATTGCCAGGATCCAGCTGTGGATTGGACTGGAGTTATTGATTTTCTTGGGGACAAGTTTGAGGTGAGCTGTTCTGAGAATGCATCCTTATACCTGTAAGATAGAGATTGCACCATGAGAATTACATTCATAGGATTAGGAGAAATACCCTCATGAACAACTTTGTTCCTATGATTCCAAATAGACCACAAGGTTGTGAATAATGCTTGCAGATAGTTCATAACATTAAGGTCCTTGCTGTTGTGCATGGTGATGACCCCAGTTAGCCACTGCTGTACAGACATGTTATTGAAGACAGAAGAGTGTATGGCCAAAGTGGTGCCATGCCAGCAAGCTCTCGAAAAGGAACATAAAAGAAATAAATGAATGATGGTCTCCTCATGCTCATTGCAGAAAGGACAATTAGAGTCAACTGAGATTCCTCTACTCCTAAGATTGGAAAATGTAGGTAAGCTATCAAGTAGCAACTTCCACACAAAAGTGTTTATTTTCAGAGGGGTTTTCACTTTCCAGAGTTTGGTCCACACCACTTGATTAAAAGGATTGTGATTAGTAGGTTACAATTGCTCTAAGTTAAGGATCTCATAGGCCTTCTTAACATTGTACACCCCATCAAAAGAGTGTTTCCAAACCAATTTGTCCTGAACAGAGTTTGTTTTAGAGATGGGAAATTGAAAGATTTTTCTAGCCAAAGAAGGGGGGTAGAGAGCTCTAACTAGATCACAGTTCCAAGAGGCAGATGTGTGGTTAATTAAGTCTCCCATAGTTCCAGTAGGAAGTCTATGATCTTGAAGATTAAGAGGAGACCATTGAACCCAGTCTTTATGCTTGAGAGGGATATTGTATCCATCACCAATCCACCATCTTCCTTCCCTCAAAGCTGGACATTCCTATTTAATGATGTTTTTCCAAAACCATGAATGGTGTGGTTTGGGGCAACAGTCCTAAATTGGTCCTCTAGGGAAATACTTTGCTTTGAAGGTCCTGGCTAGAAGAGAATGGGGATTATGATGAATTCGCCAGAACTGTTTGTTGATCATGGCTTGATTCATTGTTTTGAATTTTTTCAGACCAAGCCCCCCTAGCCTCCTAGGTTGACAAACTCTATCCCATTTGATTAGATGTAATTTCCTTTCCTCAGTCTCATGCCCCCACCAAAATGCTCTTACAACGGCATCCATTTTGTTGCAAATGGTATCAGATACCCTGAAACAGGAAAAGCATAGAGGGGAAGAGATTGGAGAATAGAAGAGATGAGTGTTGTTCTACCAGCTTGTGATAAAAGTCTAGCCTTCCAACCTTGAAGTCTAGAATGAAGCTTATCTACCAGAAAATGAAAGTCTGCGCATCTATTACCCCTCATCTTAAAAGTCATTCCAAGGTATTTAGTTGGATTCTGAACCGGATTGACATGAAGGGTAGAAGCAAGAGATTCTTTGTCCACAGCAGCCATGTTAGGAGAGCAATAGAGATCCGATTTTGCCAAATTAATTTTCTCTCCAGAGATAGAACAATACCAGTCCAAAATGGCAAGCAATTTTGTAACTGACATATCATCCTTTTTGAAAAAGAAAAGAGAGTCACCCGCAAAAAGGAGATGAGTGAATGAGAGACCATTCCTACCAATTTCAGGTCTTAATAATGTAGCAAGTGATCAACTCCAATTGCTGCATGCTGTTAACAGGTAAAATCTCTTATCATCAAATAAGAGATTTGGGGTTCGATCTCCGTTTACACCAAAAACCTAATTAGTATCTTAATTTGATGATAAAGAGCAATTATTAAGAGCAAATGTCACAAGTTGAAAGAAAATGAAAGGAAAGGAAAGGGTATAACATCTTTAAAATATAAGAGCCAACTACAAGAAAACATGAAAAGTGTGACTAGCCACATGTCCCTTGCATATATAGAAAAGGAGGTTTACAATAGATGGAATCATGAAATTATCTATGTATTCTTCACCCCTACAACCACCTTCTACCACTATTTACTGTTCACTAGCTCCGCCCCCATCTAAGACTATCTATTCTTCACCATTCCCCTCCACCTCCCCTAGCTTCAAATTTTGAAGTAAAGAGAGTTGGACTCATGAATAAGAAATACCCCCACTGCTATTGCATGCAGCATAATTGTCCTAGTGATTGCCCCGGTCATTGTTTTGTAGTAAATTTATCTGTATACTTTTTTTTTTTTTTTTTTTCTTTTTTAAAGGGAATTTATATATCCTTACACTTTTGTCTTTCGGAATTAAATTAACAAAGTATCGATATATGATTCGGTCTAAAAGTCTTTTGAATAAGCGATTCTTTTTTTTTTGATTCCTTCTTTAACGACTAGTCTATCATCATATTTTTGTTTGGATTAGCCGTATTTGTTAGTCTAAAAATCAAATTATTATGGAATAATTGTGTGGACAGAAAAAAAAAAAAAAAAAAAAAAATCATCCTTCGAAAACTTATGAAAACATAAGAATTTTCCAAAATATATGTGACAATCTTATTGGATCAAGTTAATAGAAATAGATATCTTGATTCATGTGTGTTAAGAATTAAATAAAAAAATTATTTATACATTTATTTATTATATTATTGAAGTGATAATGACACTAATCAAATTTGTTACTGTGTCATTTTGTAAGCCTTTTGAAAGAAAGGAAATAACACTTTTAACATTTTCCAAGAATTGGCATGAATACAATTGGTGCGACTTTTATCATTTCAACTAGATCCTATAATTGGCCTACGCGAACAAATTGTTGTGTACTAAATTTATCAGTGTCCTGAAAATATATAATATGAGCTATGTGAATTTTGATAACATTGATGCATGCAAATTTGATCAAATTGCAACCCACTTGGTGCTGTGTGTCAAGATCCACGATTTGTTGGTGAAGATGGAATCAGTTTTTACTTCATGGCAAAAGAGGCCAAGACTTCTGTGTATTGTTTTTTATTCTAACCTCCATATCACTGCACACTTTTTGGAAAAAGTAACCAAAACATGAAGCGGGACTTCACTTGGGTCCAATCTCTAGGAATTCTTTGACACCCACACTCTCTTCATTGGCGCCAAGGATACATTAATCTGGGACGACTCCAATGACCACATTTCCCTAGGTTTCAATGGTGAACCCATAAACTTTGTAAAGTTATAATTTACAACTATGTGTTTTGTTGGCTTTATTCCATGCTAAATTTGATTATAATTTCATTTAATCTATTGTACCCTGTATTTATTGTGGGATTTAATTGTAAGGGTTGTGTGATAGAGAGAGAAAGTGTGAAGACTCAAGCTATTGAAGACAAAAGGGTTTTTGCAGGTAGCTCGCGACTAAGCAACCCGCGAAATGATGCATGTGCCCTGCATATGACTGGAATGCGAAGAGTTAGGACAGATGGAGATAGCTAGGACTGTCCAACCTAACCCGGAACCCAAATAACCCGAGCAACCCACCCGAACCCGAACCAGAAACCGCTCGAATCGACCACTCCGACAGTTGGTGTTGGGTCACCGCCCACAAAACCCGACGTTTGCGGTTTGGTTGGCGGGTTTCCTCTCCCAAAACCTGAGCAACCCGACCTGAGCATATAACCAAAAAATTCTAGCGATATTTGGAGTTCTCCGATGAAAACATACAAAAACCAGCATTCTCCGGTGAAAATTTACTTGAAACCCATCAGATCGGACGAGATACAGCGAGATCTCGTCGAGATCTAGTCCAAATTCAACGAGATTTGGTGAGATCTCGTTGAGATCCGACGAGTTCTCGTCGTGATCTGGCCAGATCTCGACAGATCTGGCCAAAATGATAGCACCAGCGATGAAACTCGAAAGTGACTAGTACAACCCAAAGCCCGACGCGACCCGAACCGGCCAATCTGACTAGCATTCTAGGTCGGTTGCGGGTTCCGTTTTCACCCACCCGATAGATTCAAGTTGAGTCCGGGTTGGGCATAAACCTGACCCGGCCCGACCCGTGGACACCCCTAGAGATAGTTGTGTTTCGCGAGTATCTCGCAGGTAAGGCCTTCCCATGAGACACCCGCGAAATATTCTGTTCTGCCAGTCTGTACTACATGATATACACTTTTTGTACCCACACTATATATACGCACATTACCCATAATTGTTCAGGAGTGCTTTTGAGAGAAAACCCTAGCCAAAAACCTTGGAAGTTAGAGATTGCTATACCCACATATCTCTACACATTTGCTTGTGGATTTTCTCAACTCCTACCTCTCCATTTCCATATCATTGAGAGGTTGATAGCTCAAACACTTGCCACACCCTTTCAGAGTGTCAAGTGAGAATTTGGTGCTGCTGGGAAGCATTGGAAAAAGCCAAGGATAGCAGATGCAACATGGAGCTTGTTGCGGGATTCGGAGAGCTGGACAAGACATGGTTCCGAGTAGCCTTGTTGGAGTAGGAGCTTGGAGGGCTTAGGTACATTGGGTAGATTAGGCTTGGAGGGTCTCTTGCTAACTCATGTATCCCAACTGATTGTCTAATAGATCGATTACCGCTTAGAGGGCAACGGAGAGATTTTACACTGAGGACTTCGGTTTCCTCTTCGATAACACATCGCTGTGTTGTTTTTGTGTTTGCATCCTTCTTCCCTACTCTTTTAGCTTTCATATTGCTGTTGTGTTATATTGTTTATGGCTTAGAGTAGTTTATTTGTTCATCCACTCGCTTTTACTCTTTTCCGCACTTAGTATAAGTTAGAGTAAAATCTATCGAGCCGTAATTTTTATCTTAGGGTCTGAATAGCTCGTGTGTTTTCACACAATTTAGAGCATTCAATTGGTATCAAAGCGGGTGCACTCATTGTGGTTTAACTACCTTAGTGCGATCCTTGACCCCTCTTTGAGATGGACAGGTCTCAATTTTTAAATGCGCCACCATATTTTGATGGTAGCAATTATGCCTTTTGGAAAGTCCGAATGATGGCATTTTTATGTCCAATAGATGAAACTATTTGGGATGCCATTGATATTGGATGGACTAGGTCGGAGGCTGCCAAATCCACGTGGGATAAGGTAGCTCTAATGGTGTCTAATGCAAATAGTAAAGCACTAAACGCTATTTTTTATGGTGTATCTCCAGAAAAGTTCCACAGGATATCTCACATCATTGTTGCCAAGGAGGCATGGCAGATATTAGAGACCACTTATGAAGGAACAAAGAAAGTGAAAGACACTAAGTTGCAGATGTTGACCACTTAGTTTGAGGAGCTGAAAATGAGTGAGGACGAGTCTTTTAACTCCTTTTATAGTAAGCTGAATGAAGTGGTCATTAGCAAGTTTAATTTGGGTGAGAAAACGAAGGATTCCAAGATAGTGAGGAAGATCCTTCGATCATAGCCGGAAAGCTTCCATGCCAAGGTTACAGCGATTGAAGAGAGTAAGGACCTTGATGATATCAAAGTCCAAGAGTTGATTGGTTCGCTTCAGACTTATGAACCATTGTTGCCTACACAAAGGAAGAGCAAATCTCTTGCTCTTAAGACTATTAATGAAAGGGTAGAGACTCACGACTCATCGAATGAGGATGTTGTCGAAAAAGATGTTGCTTACATTATGAAAAATTTCCAAAAATTCTTAAAATTCAAGAATAATGGAAAATTTGGTGATAAAGGGAAATTCCAAAGTGCCAGAAAGGAGAAAAAGGACTTCAAAAAGAGAGAAGGGAAGGAGTCCCATTCTACTCAAGGAGTCACTTGTTTTGAATGTAATGGACATGGCCATTTCAAAAAAGAATGTCCTAATTATTTGAGAACGAAGGGCAAGGCGTATGCCACCACTCTGTGTGACTCAGATTCTTCCAACTCTGATTTGGAGGAAAGCTGTGATGGGGAAGGGAATTACTCCGCTTTTATGACTATTGCTCCTGTTGAATCGACGGATGATTTGAGTAAGCTTGTTGAAGAGCTTGGAGAGCATAGTGATGAAGAATCAATGGGAGTTGTAGAAACATTCTGTTCTACCAGTCTGTACTATCTTATACACATTTTTTGTACTCACACTATATATATCCACATTACCCACAATTGTTCAGGAGTGCTTTTGAGAGAAAACCCTAGCCAAAACCTTAAGAGTTAGAGATTGCTATACCCACATATCTCTACACATTTGCTTGTGGATTTCCTCAACTCCTATCTCTCCATTTCCATATCATTGAGAGGTTGATAGCCCAAGCACTTACCACACCCTTTCAGAGTGTCAATTGAGAATTTGGTGTTGTTGGGAAGCATTGGAAGAAGCCAAGGATGGTAGATGCAACATGGAGCTTGTTACGGGATCCGGAAAGCTAGACAAGACACGGTTCCGAGTAGTCTTGTTGGAGTATGAGCTTGGAGGGCTTAGGTACATTGAGTAGATTAGGTTTGGAGGGTCTCTTGCTAACTTATGTATCCTAACTGATTGTCTAGTGGATTGATTACCACTTAGAGGGTGGCGGAGAGGTTTTACGTCGAGGACTTGGGTTTCCTCTTCTATAACACATCGCTATGTTGTTTTTGTGTTTGCATCCTTCTTCCCTACTCTTTTAGCTTTCATATTATTGCTGTGTTATATTGTTTATGGCTTAGAGTAGTTTATTTGTTCATCCGCTTGCTTTTACTCTTTTCCGCACTTAGTATAAGTTATAGTAAAATCTATCGAGCCGTAATTTTTATCTTGGGGTCTGAACAGCTCGTGTGTTTTCACACAATTTGGAGCATTCAAACTTGATGTTGAAGGCGCTAAGTGGTTGTCCATAACATCACCAAGTGTTGCAATAACAAGGCTTTGCAACACTAACTTGATAGAAGTTGAGGTTAAAGGACATTTCAAGATCAAAGTAAAAGTCATGCCTATAATTAAGAAACTGAAGAAAGATTCACGTGTTCATAATTATGGGATCACATAAGGGGATTACTTTGCTCATTTGGACTTGAGCTTCAACTTTTATGCATTGAGTGGCCAAGTTAAACTGTTAAAGGTGTTTTGTGCCAAGCTTATGTGAGCAATTATGTAAGGTAAAGATGGGAGTTGTTAGGCTAGTATGGCAATCTAAATTGCTCTATTGGGATGAACATCCGAGGAGTAGTTTGTAAGAAATAATTAATTAAATCTCTTTCCTTTTACTGCTCTATCTAGCTACCTAGTGAGCCCTCATTGGAGCACTCTTTCATCATTAAATTTTAAATAAGATCAGAGTCATCATCAATGACATATTTTTGGCCATTTTCAATTGATGTATTTTGTTCAATTAGTTTATATATCACAACAAAATGGTAAATTGCAAATACAAATATGTTCATGTCTTTTGCATTGGAAAAAAAAAAAAGAAAAAAAAGAAAAAGAAAAAACCATTAAATAACAAATAACAAATGAATTTTGTGGGGGGGGGGGGGGTTGTTAAGCAGGAGATCTGCTTTATTAGACATTAGGCCTAAGAAATCTCACCTACATCTATCATGGTGGAGTCAGAGTAATGAATATGGGACTCTTAACTCTATGTGTACCGTCACTCCATTCCAATGATGCTGATAAACTTGTCATTTGGTTAATTGGTAGCAATTGCGGTGGCCCCTGTATCACAACCTTGAAAGATTTTTTCTGGTTCAATTGACTAAAAGTCAATTTATTCGGAATAACAGTGACCTTGAGATTCTTCGGCACCCTGACAGTTGCCTTGTATATAGATTTTCTAGGGCCCACATTTGTTACTGTCCTATGAAAGATGGCTAATATAGTAGAGTTAGTGTTTTTAAACTGAAAATACATGGATGGGTAATTTAGGGCATCATGTCCTCCAATGTTTGGGACACTTGAGCAATTGGTGATCTCTTCAGTGAACAAGCGTAGCATTGTCCCAGTGTAGCCCTCATTACATAGGAAACGGACGTAGTCGGACGTTGATATGTCATATATCAAACCAGGTTGCAATGCTCTAATAGGGTCAATTTGGCCAGCCCCATAGGCTAACTCAGCTTGGTCATCCTTAATTTTCAATTCAGATGCTGATCATTAATCAAGAAGCAAAATTATAAAACACTCAGAAAGCCTAACTTTTCATATAATTAAACTTATTTTTGGGAAATTTGAGATGATATCTTGATCAATGCGTTTACATAGAAGGAATAAAAATATTATGTCTATTACAAATTCTATTACCAGAGGTTTACAAACTAAAGTAACAATATGAATTTCATTGGTGCATCTTCAATAAATAATAAATAAATATTTAATTATTATTATTATTATTATTATTTTATTTTTATTTTTGTAAATAATGAAACATCGGTTTGTAATGGTTATGCAATAAAATTTCTAGTATCTTTAACATTACTGATAAAATGAATACCATACATTTCTTATTAGAAAATAATCATCTCCATTAATCAAGGGAAAAGTCTATTTCATAATTAAGATTTTATTTTTGAATCAAATAGTTTACAGATTGTCATGTGACAATGGAAACATATTAACATGAGTAATATTTATACTAAACCAATTGGCATATTATCCACATTGTTGGTAAACAATGAGCAGTGTGATGGTATTGGAGAATTTGAAATAAATATTAAAAACCTCTTATTGATACCATTTTAATGGTGGTTCTTGTAAAATGACACTCATCTTCAACACATCATGAGTTAAAATGGGAGAATTTCAGGGCACTAACCAGTTGTCATTAGGGCTGATTTAATTGCAGAAGGAGACCAGTTAGGGTAGAATGTTTTGATATAGGCAGCGACAGCAGCCACATGAGGGCAAGCCATTGAAGTTCCAGAGAGTATATTATACACATCAAACCGGTCGTCTTCAAGATACCCAGTTACTGAGTTAAGTTTAGAGTTAGCAGCTAGAATATCTATTCCAGGTGCCACAATATCCGGCTGCAAATCAAGTGTAATTTAAAACCATCATACTAGTATCTATGCTAAAAAAAAGGTACACAAATTTATGCCTAGAATGTTTATCATTGCAAAATGTTACCTTAAGTATTGTGCGAGAGATCTTGGGCGGACCTCGGGATGAAAAGGAAGCCACAAAGGGTGCAGCAGCATTGGGTACTGTTTTGGACTTGTATATGACAGCCTGAGGGTTTCTGAAAATTTTACCAATGAAAAATAAAAATCAGTAAAGAAGTTAAAATATCAAGTTATTTTTCTATTTATTGAAGAATTATAAGTTATAATAAACCCTATACAAGGTATATATAGGAGTAAAAACCAGGCTCTAGGCGAACTCTATATTAGTACGAACCTAGAATAAAAAAATCTAATTAATAACAACCCTCCTAGCAATTATGGGGGGCATTTTATATATAACAAATCTGATTCTTCTTACTTACTTGGTTGAGTTGACATATGTAATAATTTTGTTAGCAAAACTAGAATCAACATAGGCACCAGGGATGAGTGTCACAAAGCTGTAATCTTTTGTCTTTACGAGAGATACGAGGTCCCCGGCTCCACCTATACTCTTAATGTAAGCTTCATCTGATGATTCATTGCATAGCACGATCTTTCCTTTGACCTTATTCGCGTCCAGAGTTCCATAAATACATTCCCTGCCCAATTCTTTAATTGATTAGTGCTACTAATATTAACAGTCTGACTCTGAATGTATATTAGGTTAGGTGATCTTCAATTACAGTATAAATCATGATATTGAAAGCGCACTCTAATTACCAGGGAGATAAATTTGGAGATATGGTACTACTGGCTGCTAATCCCGCGGTGGTTAGAGGGTACATCTTCCTTTTTGGTGAAAATGTGTTGATGTAAAGTCCCTGTTATTCAATGCCCCAGTAAATGTAACGTGATTATGATCAAGTGAAATGGAAAAGGATCATGCTCCTAGATAAAAGCACTCCTTTACTAAATATTGTGATACTCTAAATGAGATATATATATATATATATATATATATATAGAGGATCATCCCATTTAAAATCTTTTAAATACTATGACATTCTGTACATGGTTAGATAAAAAAATTAAAATTAAAATCTTAACTATAAGATGAATTCCACGTGATTTAAGTGTAATGAAAAATGACCATCTAGAGGAACTCCTTTACTAAGCAAGACCATCATAATTAATGCCACAAGTTGCTTTAGGATCATTTCCATTGAAATATTTTCATATTTTTTGTTAGATTAAATATTATAAATCTAGTGCTATATTATTTTAAAAATTTACTGTAGCAAAACTTTGTACACCATCCCTAAAAGAAAGAAGCAACTTACATCAGTTTGTAAGCCATTTCCAACTTGAACTGTAGTCCTAAACTGCCTATCAATGGAAGAAGCACCAACAGTCATTATCCAAGGACTTGTGTTCACCACAGTAGACAAACTTGGGCCGTCATTGCCCGCTGAACATGTTATGAAAATCCCCCTCTTCATTGCATGAAAAGCACCGATTGAAATGGAATCCTCAAAAAAGCTACTTGCGCCTCCTCCGATAGATATTGATAACACATCAATTCCGTCATCAATGGCATCGTCCAATCCAGCCAAAAAGTCTATGTCACTGCAACTTCTGTTCCAACACACCTTGTACATTGCAATGCGTGCTGATGGAACTCCACCTCGAGCTGTGCCTTTGGCTAAACCGTAAAAGCTTGCACCTCCTATTGAGGCACCTGCTATGGTGGATGCAGTGTGACTGCCGTGGCCTTCATCATCTATTGGGGATGGATTTGGATTTGATCTAGCGCTGATGGGGTCGTTGATGTAGAATGTTGCACCTATTACCTTGCTGCATAAAAGGGTGAATAGCTTGGAAATTAAATGAAAGATCCATGCATGTAGAGAAGTGTCTGTGGCTTGAATCAGGTGCTTTATAACCACCTTACGTGCGCTGCATGGGGCAATATCTCATTGGCCTTGTCCTACTTAAATTAGGACTTTTGATTGCCGACTTACGTCTCGCTTGTTACCCTAGCCGACTTGTATTGTAACTTTAATATATATATATATATATATATACATGTGTATGTATGTATGTTATGCAGAAATTACGGAAATAGTATTTTGAATCAAATAATATCACGTCATCTATATCAAAATTTAATAAACAAGAAACATGTATGGAAAAATAATTATTCACTAACACATGTTTTTCATTGTTTGTGAGGTAGTTATTTTTTTGTAGACATATTTCTCATTTATTAGATTTTGGTATAGTTGATATGGTATTATTTGATAGCAAATACCCTTTGTAATTGATAAGTAGTAATTAGAGTAATCTATGACTTTGTTTGTGCTTTTGGTGTCTGTGAGCTCTTTGGGTGTATTTGAGGTATAGGTTTTGTGGGAGTGCTTTTGGTACCACCTTTGTACTCTCCTTATTTTGTTAGTGAAACTTTCTCCTTGATGCCACATGTGGACATGGACCAAAAGCCAAAACATGTAATCTTTGTGTTACTTGTGTGATTGATTTTTTTTTTTTTTTTTTTTTTTTTTTTTTTTTTTTTTTTTTTGCATAAACCCATTGTTATTTGGATACATACAACAAATAGATATTTATGCTTTCGCTATTCTCAACAAATTGTTGTTAAAGCTTCAGTTTTTACTACAAACTAGTCGCAGACCCACGTACTGCGCGTAATAATTTTTTAGATAAAATACTATTTTAGTCCCTAGACTTTATAAAGAGTTTTTGTTTTTTTTTTTTTTTAATAAATAGTTTTATCATATTTTCATAATCTTGCCTATAACATTTTTTACCATTATCATATATTTATTGGTTGATGATGTGCATAACATAGACATTAAATAAGAGGTAGAACTATTCATTAAATTTTTTTAAGTCATGGTGTATGAAGATTATGATTATATATATATATAATTTCCCTAGTTAGAGTTTGATTAGTTTTAAGTTTAAATTTTGTATTATTATATTTAATTGTTGATTTTATTGCACTATAAAGTTTCAATGTCCTCTATATAGCCATCTTTATTTTATTTCTTACTCCTCTTGACCACCTTTTTATTTTCCAAATAACAGTTATTAATAGACGTCTGATTTCATTTCTTTTTTTCTTCCTTCGTTTATTCTTTATTACTTTGTATGTTTCCTTGCTAGTTGTAAATTTTATTATTATCAATTAGAAATAGATATCATAGATGGTTTAAATAATTATAGATGTAGTTATGTTAGTGGAATGTCAAAGGGTTTTTTTTTTTTTTTTTTTTGCTGAAACAACTTAAGAATATTAAGACTTAAGTTAACATATGTGGTAATTGTAAAACATGTATGTGATATGAAAAATAGAAAGATTTAAATATTTAAAAAACATTTTTAGTAGATTGTAATATAAAACATTTTTTTCTCAATATTTTATGTAACTTTTCCCATAAAATTAATATTGTTGGCATCCTTTAAAGATGATACATAATATTTTTGAGAAGAAGAAGAAGAAGAAGAAGAAGCAGAGATGATGCTAGCACATAATATAAAATTATTAAGTTTGCATGATTTATATTTGTGGCAAAAAAACATTAATGTATCTATGATGAAAGTTTTTATCTAAATGATATATAGTAGTTCATATTTTTTTAGTCTTGATTCAAAAAGTTCATTCTCAATAGTCTTTTAAGTCTACAATTTTCTTGATTTGTACTGCATAATTTAATAGTATGGAGGATGTGACTGAATTTAAATGTTGAATAAAATAAGATGAGAGGAAAAAAGAGTAAAAATAAAATATATAGTAATAAACATCAAATTATCCAAGTCATTCTATGTAATATATTAACATTATATTATTATATACTATATGTATAATGCAGTAGGATAATATTTAATTAAAGAGAATATCAAAAATAACAACTTAAAACACAAAACTAAATTACATCAACCCAAATTAAAATTCTATTTAACACAAAAATTCATCAACCTCAAAAATTGATGCAATAAAAAAAAAATCAAACAAAAAAGGATAAACAAATTGAGAGAGAGAGAGAGAAGTAACCTTTTTTTGTGTGTGAGGAAACTATGCATAGAATGAAAAAGAAAATGTCAAATTTATAGTAAGATGTTGAGAATAAGAAGAGTCAAAATAAAGGAAGATAAAAAGGTAGAGAAAAAAATGATATTAAGGTAGAAAGTAGTTGGAAGCTAAAGAGGTAAAAGGGAGAGAGAGTTTTGGAAAATTAATAATAAAAATAATGGTTAAAATATATTTTAGTTTTTAAATAATGGAGTTTTTAAGTCACCTTAAATGAGAAAATGTTTAAAAGAAAAATTGAAAACAAAAAATGATGACGTGATTGCTAATGTGACTCAAAGTGAGCATAGCAACATTAAATGCTATACTTCAACTTTTAGTAATACATAGATATAGACTAGTATCAAAGCATTGGTTATTTCAACGGTGGGGCCGAGAGGTGAGAGGGGGCAACTGCCCCCTGACTGCTCAAAAAACATTATTCATGTATGCCTCGAACTATGTCTTTGCCCCTCCTAACATAAAATAATTACAAAGCAACACTCCCCAATTCTAAGTAAATTCAAACAAAACTAAGGGCATAATTTGAAATAACAAAAAAGAGGAATGAAGCTAGCAATAGCACCACACAAAAAGAAGCATAAAGCTCACATAAAAGTCAAAAGTCTGTTTCAGTTTTTTTACTTTTCTCACTAAAAGTCACGGCATTTCTTGCTTTTCCCATTTTGTTATTGCTACAGGCAGTAAGCACAACAATTTTTATATCATAGTAGTTAAGTTAGTTATATTATTTAAACAGAAGGTTGGTAAATTTTAGTGTCTTATTTTCGTCCATCATTTATTATGAGAAGTGTTATCTTCACAATATTTTCACAACAAATCATATTCATATATGGTAAGTTGTTATTGATTCTAATTTGAACTCATAATTGAAATTACTTTTTCGCCTATCTGTAGTTGTCAATAACAACCTATCACTTAGGATTTGTAGTGAAATGTTATGGACATAGCATTTCCCTTTTTTAATTATTTTTATTTTTATTTACCATTAACATCTAGTCATCTAAGACCTCCGCACACCCTTGGTGCGATAGTCACTCCACAAGTATAAGTGCTTGTAAGGTGTGGGGGGCAAGGGTCGGGGTTCAAGTTTCCAAGAGGGAGCTTCACACACATCTAGTCATCTCAGCAATCATAAAAAATAAAAATAAAAATCATTTTTTTTTTGTGACTCTAGCATTATTGCACTTTTTTAATTAGTGGGTCCCATATTTTACACATAATGAATAATAGTAATAAACTACATGATGGTTTTATTTATTTTTTTTGGCTTTGTTACTTGATGGTCTTTAAGACACTAAAACCATCACTATTTTTTTCCCTCTTCCATATCTTGGTTTTTTTGTGGTTTCAAACTCTGAATTTTTATTATAATTTCAAATTTTAAATACTTGTAAGAGTAGAAATAAATGTTCAATTTTATATATTTTTTAAAGTGTTAGGTTCTATATATTTAGGATTAAATGTTTAGATTCTTATTTTGTGTATATTGACAAATTGAGAACAAAAACATGTCTATATTAGGTGTTAGACAATGCTCAAGATTGTACAAATCAAGATTCAAGAACATTCAAGCTGCAGAAAGGAGAATTCAGGTTTTGTTGTAACGGCCCAAATATTTTAAAAGCAATTTTCTTTTGAAAGGGAATTATATCTAAATTGGAGTTATTTATTTATTTTTATTTGTGTGTTTAACTATTTTATGGAGGACTTATGAATAATTATTTGACAAAGGTGTGTTTAAGGATGAAGACAGAGTTGGTATCGATGTGGTTGTTCAAGACAGTCGAGGACTGGTCATGGCTTCATTATCTCAAAATATCCCACTCACACACTCAGTTGTGAACCTGGAAACCTTGGCAGCATGTAAAGCATTTGAACTCTCCCTAGAACTAGGCTTAGACAAAGCAATTCTCGTGGGAGACTTGTTGATTGTCATGATTGCATTAAGGGATTCCTCTCCTTTTGTCACCTCATATGGTCTTTTAATCTATGATGCTCATTTGTTGGCAGATTTGTTTACTAGTATTAGTTTTCAACATGTTGGTAGGGAAGGGAATTATGTTGCTCACAACCTAGCTAGACATGCACGTCATGTCACTGGTTTTTCTGTTTGGATGAAGGATGTTCCAATCTTGATTTTTGCAGCTTATCAGGTAGATTTGCCTATCACTTAATAAAAAATTCAAGTTCTTCTTTCTCAAAAAAAAGTGATTTATGAGGCCAAATGAAATATGGGAGGAACCTTAAGGGTGAAGTGGTAATTTACCACAAGCTATTTTTGGGGCAAACTTGTAATTCAGCCCCTCCTATAAGTCACCCCCCCTGGTAGCCTACACATTCTCTTCCTTCCCCTTGTCTTCTCTTTTGTATTTTTTTCTCTTCTTGTTTCTTACTGCCCTCCATGGCCGAACCATTGAAGATCCTATATCCTTACCACCACTTCAAATAACCTCCTCAATAACTTGAATCCAACAAGTATGATCTTCCATGAGCTTTGGCTACCCTAAAATATGATTTTAAGGTGAGTTTTCCATTGACCCACTTCCTTGATTATTTCTTTTATGGCTCAATGATTGTGTGGGGTTGATCCAGTGTTTGGGAATAACAATTTGGTAGTGTTAACTACGATTTTTGGGGGTGGTTTTGAGGTGTGGGTATGTGATAGTTGGTATTATGGTATTCAACCATGGAGGCCTTAGGCACTTGGTTTATTGGAGGAAGGAGGAGCTGACTTTTGTGTGTTTTATGATGATTTTTCTGTTTTGAGTTAAGTTGTTGGAATGATTTTTGTCATGTGTAAGAAGTTGATGAAATGTCAACTATTACTTACCGTAGTGGTTTAAGAATGTGCTTTTGCATGCCAAGTGTTTGGTATATTGCCTCTATGAGTTTTGGGGTTGGATTGCTTGATTTTTTTTCATGATAATTGTTACATGAGGTTATGGATTATAATCCTAGTTGTTAATTTGAGCTAACACATGGTTAATAAAGTCTCAAAGCTTTTGGCATAGTGTTAAAATTTTATTATTTTTCTTTTGAGTCAGATGCACTGTAGGATTTTCAATCAATTATAGAAAAATTATTTTGAGCTAAATTTTGATGGTACATACTAGACACATATGAGCTTATCCCAATTTAATTTCAAGTTAATTAGATAACTTTTCATGGACCAAATGATTTTTACAAAAGGGTTGACCTGTTGTGTATTGAATCTGAAAGTATGACGAGTATGTTGGGATTTTGTGGAATTTACTTGAAACCTTTGTTGAGTGGGTTGGCTTGTAAATTCTTAAATTTTCTTCAACATGTGTTTTACTTAGTTAATTTTAATAATGGTTTGGTTTAATCTCTTGTAATAGTGTATTTAAATGCTTTGGTTGTGTTATGGTCCTTTGAATCACTTGTATGCTTGTTTGATGTCCCTTGGGAATAGGTGCCTTGGGATAGTCAAGTTGGGCTTTAGGCCCTCGATTTGATTTTAGGGGACCATTTTCGATTTATGGAGACAAGTTTGAAGGTACTTTGTGATAGTCCTTGTAATTGATAGGCTTGATCATTGTGTTTCTAGGTTTCAAAATTCTTGGTGATGGACCTAGTAATTGGATTGCTTGCTTAGGTGGTGGTGCCTGGTTGAGGCAAAATTGGTTGGCCTCCCGAGGTAAGTAGCTTTTTAATGGGATTTTTTGGAAAATAACTATGTTGCATAAAAGTTGTTTTGGGTCAAACACATTTTGGAAAATTATTTGTGAAACTATGTTTTCTTAAAAAGTGTTGTGTTGTGACCCTACTATATATGATTATATATGAAAGTGCATCATATTTCTTATTGCATATGGGGAAATGTATGATTTGTTAGCATGGAAAAGTTTAGCATCTTTGATTGAATTCTTGAGAGTAGATTTTATGGATTTAGTGTATAATTTGAAAGATTTAAAGATGCTTTATCTTGACTTGTGATATTTGGAGAAATTGATACAAAATCTTCTTCACAAGAAATGAGTTTGAAGGTTTTGAGAAGCTTGTGAATATCTTTGGATACTAAAAGGTTTTGTGAGACTACTTGGAAATGAACTGTGTTTTGAATTCATGTAATCTGTGAGCTCTTTACTTGTGCCGTGACGTGTGATTTCCCGGTGATTACCTAGCTAAATACTATGGATTGTGTAACATTAGTATCTTAGCACCCATCTTTGTGATGGCATATGAGTTCCATCTTTATGATGACGATGAGTTCCATCTTTGTGATGGCAGATTAGTTTCATTTTTGTGACGGCATATGAGATTCGTCTTTGTGACGGTGTTGTCATGTGGCCTTGGGTTGGATTTTCATGTTGAGATATTTTAAGAAAGCTTTGTGTTGCATAGTTTTAATCATTCTTGTCATTTTACCACTGAAAATGAATTTGTTGGATTTTCATTGAAATTCCCAAAGTATAACATGTTTTGTAAAATGCCCATTATTATGAGACTTGCATTTCCCCCCAGCCCCATTAATTATGCTACTTACTGGGCTTTAACTTATTCCACTCTCTAATAGTTTTACAGATAAATTAGCTACACGTCAGACATGGAGCTTAGTTATTGGTGGTGATTGGAGTACTATGCTAAGTGGGAGATTTGTGCTTAATTGTTAGCCTTGGGCATGATAGGCCTAGATTTTCTGTTAAGGTTACGTATCTTAGAGAGGATCGTGATTTTGTGTTTATTTATTTGGAGCTTTGGATTTTTGTGTATATTTGGAGAAACATGATTTGTAGTTTGTATTGTTTGTAAGTGTATCATAGAGTTCTGACTTATATTGTGGAGAGGTCAATATATTTATTTATTTTATCAATAGAAAGAAAAAAAGAATTGCTACAATATCTCTTGAAAGCTCGGTCTTTCATGCTTTGGACCCTTTTGGATTTGGGGTGTGACATCTGTGAAGCTCGATCAATTGAAAATTAGACTCGACCGATCAAAACTCATAGATAAGTTAATTTTGTAGAATTTAATTCAAGCCCAAGCCCGCGACAACGTTCAAGGTTTCATTCCAACACTACAAGGTATAAAAGGAAAACCCTAATTACGTTTTAGAAGCTCTTGGAAGACTTTGGAGGTGCTCTTGTGTGATATAAAAAGTACTGTGCTTTCTCTTTTCAAAGTCACTACCGGAAATCATTCTCACATCATTAGAACATGTAGATCTAAAGTTGCTACTACGAGATCAACAACTAATGGTGATCTGAAACTTTTGAGTGGGATCTCAAAATCACAAACAGGGAGTTTGTGTTTAGCAAATCCAAGATAGAAGAGTCTATGGAGTTGGGGCTGCATGTAGTCGTGTTGGTATGTTCTACTTGAGGTAGCTTTAGATTTAGGGTTTAAATCTATTGTAATCTTCCATTCTATCATAGTGGATTTGTTTACCTTGAGGATAGTTAGGTTAAATCCTCCACAGGTTTTTACCCTAAAACGATTGGTTTTATTGGTTTTTTTGGGTCATCATATTACTGTCTTTTTACTTTTCCACACCAAGTAATAAGTTTATATCTGTTTAACCTAGATCTCATATTTAACTTAAGTAAATACTTGGCTAATTCATTAGGTTAAACTAATTTGTGTATTCAAGGGTCTAAGCAAACTAACATAAAGAAATCAAGAAAAGTGAACCTATATAATATTTTTTACGTATATTGCTATACTCTTAACACTTTTCGATTGACAAAAAATATTACAATTTACATTTATATTAGATTTTGTTTGATAGTTACATTAGTTTAAAAATTACAATTGTTTATTTATTTTGCTATAAATATTGACTAATATTTTTCATATCAGATTTACTTTTAATTTTGTCCTCCTTAAATTGAAATCTTGGCTCCGCCACTAGGTTATTTATTTTGGGTTGAGATTGTTCATTAGATGTATTTGGTTGTGTAGTGTCGACAGTAAAATTTAAGATCGAAAAATTCGACAGGAAGAATCATTTTAGTCTATGGCATGTGAAGATGCGTGCTTTATTAGTGTAGCAAGGATTATGGAAAGCATTAAAGGGTGGGAATGCTTCGCCAACAACACTATTAGATATGAGGAAAAATAAGATCTCTTGGAATAGGCACATTGGTTTTGCTTCTTACGTACCCTAGCCGATTTTACTTTGTATAAATATATATGTTGTGCGGCAATTGATGAGAGGTAATTTGAGTGAGACGAAACTTTGTTTACTAGAATAGGTTTTCTCTATTCTTGGGTAGAGTTTTAAGCTCTAACTTTGTTTTAGAGATTTTCAGGTTTCCCTAGTCACGTGCTTCTGGTGTGGGAGAGCTCTTTGGGTGTGTTTGGGGCTTAGGTTTTGTGAGGGCTTTCATTACCACCTTTGTAATCACCTTCTTTTATTAGTGAAACTTTCTTCTTGACGCTACTTGTGGACATAGGTCAAAAGCTAAACCACATATTTATTTTTGTTCTCTGTGTGATTGTTTCTTCTATTTTCAATTTCTATTTTGTATAAACCCATTAATATTTGGATACACACTCAACAAATAAATATTTACGCTTTTGCTATTCTTAACAAATTGGTGTCAAAGCTTTCACTTTTACAACAAGATGTATTATTTTAATTTCATTTTCATCCTGAGTAATGTTAAAAACACAATATTTAATTTTTAAAATTGTTGATAAGATTTGTCATGATTGGAATAATATCAGTTTCATTTGGACCTACCAACATACATTTTATTGTGCACCGCAGTATTAACTATTGCGAAAAAGAAGGTTGTAAATTCAAATATTGTGTTACTAGGATAATATTTTGTGGTTGGTCACAATCAAGGATAGAGATTGAGATTGCTTACTTGTTGCACCCAGTGACATTGCCTGCCATTTGGCATCTACCCTTCCATTTTGATGGAGGAGGTCCTAGTCCTTTGTCGTCAAAACTTGGAGCATCAATATAAATTCCTAAAAAAGAAGGGGAGGAAAAATAAAAAATTAAATAAGTTATCAAAATTCAACCATGATGACATGTAACAAGGAGGAAGTTAAAGCTCTATGAGAAGTTTTAATTTATTACCTGTATCTAATACACCAACAATGATATTACTTTCAATTTGATGATTTCTCTTCACTGAGGGAGGCATTCCTAAGAAATCCCATGATCTTGTTGTATGAAGTTTTCGAATTCTACTAGGAAACACCGACACCACCTTTTCGTTCTCTGTAAAAGATGCATATATGTATATAAATTATATAAGACAACCACCCCAAGAGAAATAAAGAAAAAGAAAAAGAAAAAGAAAGAAAGAAATCTTGTGTAACATGATGTTTTTAGTGTGCACCTCGTAGTCTTTCAGCTTCATCTGGTAATAGGTTCGCTGCAAATGCATTAAAACTCTTTGTGTAGCTATATATTCTAGACTGTTTGGCAATACGGTCACTGAAAAAAGGGCAATTTTATGGTTTAATTGTCTACCCACATGTTACAGTTTGTTGCATGCTAGCT
Organism: Quercus robur; assembly: GCF_932294415.1. Lineage (NCBI taxonomy): Eukaryota > Viridiplantae > Streptophyta > Magnoliopsida > Fagales > Fagaceae > Quercus > Quercus robur. The sequence continues at coordinate 13,689,888 of NC_065534.1, read as the reverse complement.
GTGTTGTCATATCATATATGGTTATGCCCTAAAAACTAATTTATATGCATAGAAAAGCCCAATGCTATACATATTGATAAGTTCCAAATCATTGACCCATGTATGAATTATACTCTACCCAATTTGTTACATTTACATATGAAGTTGAACTGTTGGAATGTATAATTTACTTTTTCATGAATGTGAAGACCAAATCAACATTGATTGCTAGAGAAAATTTTGGGATTGGTCAACAAATTAATGTATTGATTGCTAGAGAAAATAATGGGATTGAGACAATAAATATTTAATATGCAATTCATTGTAGGTATTTCTATTATAAATATGGATTCCATTGTAATTTACTATCATGAAAGGTTAAAGAGAAAATATAGTCTTTTGAACTCTTGTCTTGTGGATGTTGGCCATTAAGCCGAATCACATAAACCCTAATGTTTTCTCTTTTCTATCTTCTCTTTTCTCAATATCTCATTTACAAATTTCTGCATGAACTATTCCATGTATAAATTACCAACCCAAAAAAAAAAAAAAAAAAACTATTCCGGGTAAGAAATAAAAGAAAAACTAGAATTGTTTCAATAAAATATGAGTAGATGTAAGCATGCAATGTTTAGATATTTTGTCATCCCACTTACTCTCTAACAACTAAAGAAAGCAAGTTGTGATGAAGATCAATAGCAGAGGATTTTGACTGAGGTGCCTCTCCCATATACACAATGTATGCCTATGTGTTAATGAAAAATAAATTTCTGATTAGCGAATGAACTCCATTATCTGAAGTGAATGGAAATTATAAAATTATTAAATGCATTCACCTTTCTAACTGTGTCACTAGAACCATGAGTATATGACCAATGAACCTGCATAGCCAGAAGGAAGAGGCTGACCATACAAATTCGAACCATTTTTGATTCCTCCATTGTATGCAATACTGCTCTTGCTTTCTCTCTTGTTCCTATATTTATATTCAGATTTTTCTTTAAACATCCCAAGTTTTTCTGTTTTTCTGTTTTCTTAATATAGTGGACATTTTCATGCTAAAATATAATCTTTTGACTTTTTCCAATTTCCATTTAAGATTCTTGCATAGACTAATTAATCAAAGATATGGATGGAGAGATTAGATGTGGGTTACTAAATAAAAGAGAAACTCCATCTCATAAGTTTTAATTGTGCAAGGCTTAAAAAACAGATAACATGTTTCTTTTTTTTCTTTTTTTGCTTGATAGGAAAATTAGAATTTCCAGCAGAGGTGTTTAGTTATAATTAGTTATATACAGTTTCTTTATTAGCTTGTCAACATGTCAAAACAGAGACTAAAGGCTCAAAATTTTTATGTATTGAATAATTTAGACAATGTATAATTCTGGAAAATTAAAGTGTACAAAGTAAGAGTTTGTTATTTATATAAACCAGTGTGTAACATTGTGTATATGCATGGGTACAATTAAAAATAATCACAATTATACGGTTCAAATTATATATTTTTTTGAGAAGATGTTCAAATTATACATGGTATTAGCTTACATTTTTTTAAACCATACATTTCTAAAATATATAATGGTTTCTCAATATATATATATATGATTTAGAATTTAATTGGTTTTAGACTCCGGTTTTTGTAACCAATCATTCACTTGTTACAGAATTTAAAAACTTAAATGGACACGTAGCAGAAAATTGGACTCCAATTAAAATCAAATTTTGAGACAAATTGGATTTGGATTCTTCGATTTTTACACATAATAATTCACTTGGCACAAAATTAAAAATCAAATGCGACACGTGACGCAAAATTAATAATCCAATTAAAATATAATTGGATTTTCTTCAAGTTTTGTCTATTAATATGTATAGCATAGGGATCCTTAGGCCTACTTGGGCCCTGAACTTCGACCCAACAGTATGGCCCACGACCCCAACCCCTTTGACTAACTTCGGGCCCTAAGCACCCTAAGGCCATATGCCTAGGCCTCATGCCACCCCAGAGCCCATTGGGCGAATACTCTTAATCTGTACGCATCATGTTCCATCACCAGGACCTTGCCCCGTCAACCTTATCCCGAACAAGACAGTGATTGCTCGGGGTACCACCTTTCGGCTGCTCGGCAGTACCTTGGAGAGTATCGCCACCGAGCGGCTTTTCTGAGGAAGGAAGCAATTCCAATGCCACTCCTCCCACTCCCACCTAAACACCCACTTAAAGGAAATGGAATTGGACCTCAAAACCCTCTAATAGCCTAAAGTAATCATAACCCTTCCACTAATCTTGAGCTATAAATAAGAGATGAGAATGAGGAATTGGGGTTGGCAATTCTAGGAAGAGTACTGGGAAAAGAGAGTAAATACTCAGAGAAAGCAAAGGAGTGATTTTGTGAAGAAGAGAGAAAGGCTTGAGGAAATAGAAGTATGTTTGGGTCTGTTGACCAAGGACTACCCATAGTAGGAAACCCAAAAGCCCACAAAATAAATAGATTGTGAGCCCAAGTAGAGGTTAGGCCCAATAGCCATATATTTTGGGCACGCAAAATTTGCTTCGTTTGTGGGAATCTCCTACGTAGCTATGGTTCCATCAAAACGTGCACGAGAAAATGTCTGAGGGTCAACCAGGGAGTTATGCTGAAAGTGGCTCTGGGAGGTCTTTGCGGGGATCTACGTGGCAAGAAGGGAGGCAGAAAAGGTGCGAAGATAGGGAGCATGAGGAGGAAGGGCAGTCCGGCCTCGAAGAAGGGTCATTCCAAACGTACTGGACAATGTCTGGCGCTTCGGGGCATAACCATTTTGACAAAAGGGATAGGGACGAGGAACTAGAGCGCCTCCAAAGGTTGGTCAGGGATTTGGAGTTGCAAGCGAGAGGTAGGCGTTAGAGAAAAGACCATCGAAGGGAAAGGTCAGCTAGTGTCGAGGATCACCATGGAGCAGGGTCCCATCAATCTGGGTCTCATTGGCACTAGAATCGCTCACAGGAATATGCAGACCGGGACTTGATTTCCCCGGAGAAGAGGCGACCTCGGAATGCGGCCATGGACGCTATGAGCCGTGTATTACTCCAAGCTGCCCAATCACCATTCTCGAGGGACATTGAAAGAGCACCCATGTCGAGTAGATTTACACGGCTGCCGTTCAATTCTTACGATAAAAAGATGGACCTGGTAGAACACGTAAGCCATTATATTCAAATGATGTCGTTGCACATTCATAACGATGCACTGATGTGAAAAGTGTTTCCCTTGAGCCTCGGTCCCACTACTCTGAGATGGTTCAATGGGTTAAGGAAATGTTCGATTCGTAGTTTTTCCAAATTGATTCAAGAGTTTGGTGTACGGGTCATGACCTGTAACTGAGTCCCACAGCCCGTGGATGCGTTGCTTTCAATGAAAATGGGGGCTGGGGAAACCCTCCGCAACTACGCTAGCCGATATTGGGAACTGTACAATGAGATTGACGGAGGTAATGAAAAGATCATGGCGAGTACTTTTCGAATGGGATTGCCTAAGGATTTTGGACTACGGGAATCGTTGACAAGGAGGCCTCCCGAGGATATGAGGCAGTTGATGAGGTGTATCGAGGAATATAAACGGTTGGAAGACGATCGGTTACAGAATAAAGGCAAGGCCTCGATCATAAATCATCCTCAGCATATGAGCTTCCAATCTAGGCCCTAGAAGGATTTGAGGATTCAAGAGCTGGGGCCACAGATGGGAGAGGTGAATGTGGCCTTCAAGGAACCGGTACGCAGGATTGTGGATCGAATCATGAATGAACCATATTTTCGGTGGCCGAACAAGATGGGAGGAGGCCCGTCCAGGAGAAACCAAAACTTATATTGTACTTACCATAGAGATAATGAGGCATACTACTGAGCAGTGTAGGGTGTTGAAAGATCATCTAGAGCAGTTGGCAAAGGTGGGGTACCTGAAGGAATTTGTGATGGATCCGAAGAATCAAGAAACCGGGCAGGGTGCATGGCTTCGAAGGAATCCCCTCCCACCCCCATTGGGAGTGATAGAAGTCATCCATGTAGCTCCAAGAGGCACCCAGGAGTCAAGGAGAAGGGTTGTACTGACTGTAGCACCGGGGGGGAATGGCATGCGCGAGCAACCTTCCGAGAAGAAGTTGAAGTATACTTGGGAGCCCATTACTTTTAACGATGATGATGCTTTGGTAGTTACGGCCCGGATAAATGGCTTCATAGTAAAGAGGGTACTGATAGATTAGGGGAGTGGCACTGAAGTGATATATCCTGACCTATATAGGGGGATTGGTTTGAAGAAGGAAGACCTATCTAGGTATGACACGCCCTTAATGGGGTTTGATGGCCAAATGGTGATCCTAGAAGGGCAGATTTCACTTCCCATGAACATGGAGGGTAAGGAGACGATGGTAACATTCATAGTGGTTGCCTCGTTTTCTCCGTACACGACGATTCTTGGAAGGCCATGGATTCATGCAATGGGGGCGGTACCATCCACCTTGCATGTGAAGGTCAAGTTTCGCATCGAGCATGGTATTGCCGTGGTAAGAGGTAATTAGCAAGTAGCCAGGCAGTGCTTGGTAGCCGCGGTTGACTAGGGAGCTAAGCCAAAGGAGTCAACTGAGGAGACTCCCTTGTAGCAATTACAGGAGCCCCAAGATGAGGTAGGGGCTAGCCCTGCCGAGGATTTAGTGAAAGTAAGGATATTACTAGATGATGACAGGAATTTTTTAATAGGGTCATGTGTAGCTAAGGAAGAGAAGGTAGAGATGCTACTATTTCTTGTACAGAATATAGATGTGTTTGCTTGGAACCCGTATAAGGTGCCCGAGGTGGACCTTGAGTTTATAGTTCACAAGCTTAATGTGGATCCGTTGTACCCTCCTAAAAAGTAGAAGCTGAGGATATCAGTTAAAGAGCATGTTGAAGCCATCAGGCAAGAGGTTAAGAAACTGAAGGAAGCCAGAGCTATAAGGGAGATATTTTTCCCGGGGTGGCTTACAAATACCGTGGGGGTAAAAAAGAAGAATGGCAAATGGAGGGTCTGTGTCGACTTTACCGACCTGGATCGGGCATGTCCGAAGGACCCATTTCCTATGGCAAAGATTGATCAGCTGGTAGATGCCACTTATGGGCACCCAAGGATGATCTTTATTGACGCTTTTCAGGGTTATCATCAGATCGCCTTGGCAGTCGAGGACCAGGAGAAAACAGTGTTTATCTCACCCAATGCTAACTACAATTATCTCGTAATGCCATTTGGGTTGAAAAATGCTGGTGCTATGTATCAACGGATGATGATTGGAATGTTCAGAGATAAGATTGGTCGCACCGTCGAGGTCTTCATCGATGATATGGTGGTAAAGAGCAAGCAAAAAAAGCAGCATATTGGCGACCTCAAAAAAGTGTTCTAAGTTCTTCGACGGCACAAACTATGACTCAACATCGAGAAGTGTGTTTTCGGAGTGGAGGCTGGCAAGTTCCTGGGGTATTTGATCACTAATTGAGGAATAGAGGTCAACCCCGACTAGATTGAAGCAGTAAAATGCCTTGAACCGCCAAACAATCCAAAGAAAGTCTAAGTACTGATCGGCATGTTAGCCGCCCTTAATCGGTTCATTTCCAAGTTCATCGACCGCTGCCGACCATTTTACCAGTTTTTAAAGAAGTGGAAGGGATTTCAATGGAGTGAAGACTGTTTAGGAGCTGAAAGAATATCTGGTACGGGCACCAATGTTGACAGTCCCAGAGCTCGGTGAGGATTTATTCATGTATCTTTTAGTATCCGAGCACGCCGTAAGCGCCGTGCTTCTGAGAGACCAAGGAGTACAACAACCAGTTTACTACATCAGTAAAACCCTAGTTAATGCCGAGACAAGATATTTGCCATTGGAAAAGTTTGTGCTAGCACTAGTACATGCTACGTGGAAGTTACCCCATTACTTTCAAGCCCACACCATTTACGTGTTGACCAAATACCCCCTGCAGTCATTATTGAAAGATCTGATTTCACGGGAAGAATAACAAAGTGGGGAACTCAACTGGGTTCTTTTGATATTAGGTACAGACTAAGGAACTCAGTGAAAGGCCAGGTCCTAGCTGATTTTGTTGTAGAGTTTTCCCCGAGAGAGGGGAAGGAGATGGTCTACCCTATAGAAGTGATCCCGTGGAAGGTATTTGTGGACGGTGCATCTAGCTCATCAGAAGCCAGGGTTGGGATCATAGTCATCACCCCGGAAGGAATAAAGTTGGAACATTCCTTCAAGTTAGGCTTTAAAGTCTCCAACAATGAAGCCGAGTATGAGGTCTTGCTGGCCATGCTAAGAATTGTATCAGACCTAGGTGCTAAGGAGGTAGAGGTCTATTTAGATTCTTGGTTGGTGGTTAATCAGGTAAAAGGAAGTTTTGAGGCCAAGGATCTCGAGATGATGGAGTACTTATGGCTGGTGAAGCAAACTATGGATTGCTTTTTGAGTGTCAAAATGGTTCAGGTGGCAAGGGGGCAGAACCGACGTGCTGACTCATTGGCTACATTGGCGTCATTGTCAACCGAGGGAATCCCTTGATTAACAAAAGTGGAGCTGGTAGTAGAACCAAGTATCAGTGTAGGAGTAGGTGACTCGCTGGTGGCAACGGTTGAACTGTGTTGGATGGATCTGATTATCAACTTCTTAGTTGAGGACCATGTGCCGGATGAAGAGAAGGAAGCAGAAAAAGTACTCTGAACAGCTGCGTGGTATTGGTTGTCGGCCGATCGTAAGCTATATCGAAGATCTTTCAGTGGGCCTTACCTGCAGTGCTTGCACCCTAGCAAGGTCAAGCAGCTACTGGCTGAGCTACATGCGGGGTGTGCGGCAATCACATAGGGGGATGTTCGTTAGCTCATCGGGCAATGACCCAAGGATTTTGGTGGTCGCAAATGCAGAAGGATGCTAATGAGTATGTGTGGAAATGTGAGCAATGTCAGAGGCATGCCCTTGGTGGGAGGCTAGGTTTGAGCGCCCTCGAAGTGATCACTTACACGGATGCCGCTGGTGGCTTCCAGGTCAACTAACTCCACATGGGAGTCAATTTCCTGCACCAGCTCCATCATGCTAGCCATATCTTCTTCCTCATCAGCATTTGGGGGGTTTTGAATAGGGGGAGTGGGGTCCGGGAAAGGGATCTAGTTAGGATTCCTTAATGGAGAATCCTCAGGAACCCCCATAGCTTGTAGGGTGGCCAGCCACCCTTCCCCGAATAAGAGCTTTTGAGCTTGGCGGTTGACAGGCTTCACGGAATTTTCCACATCAACGAAACCTTTGTTGTACCACTTGTCTTCACAAGCCTCCAAAGCCACCTTCAAGTTGGTAATCTCTTCAGCTTGTGTAAGAGTCAAGCTCTCTGCCTTCGCTAGCTTAAGCTCAGTCCCTCTAAGCTTCACCTCTAGCTTCGCCCTCCCATTCTTTGCCAAAGCTCGAGCCTTATCTGATGCTTGGGCCTTCTTCTCAGTAACCTCGGTGGCCTTTTTCTGATCCTTCGCCGTGAGGGCCTTCTCACGCTCGACATCCTCAGTATCCTCCCTCAGCCTCCCGTCAATGAGATGGGTCAACTGCACATCCTGATTGCATGAAAGCCACAACTGTAAGGGAAAAAGGGAATATACATGCTGCATAATAAAAGAAAGAAGGGTAAGAAGACATGTTGCCACTATAGTATGCCACTGAAGGCGCTTGGCTAATGATTCATCATTCGCACTTGAGAGAAAGTGGACATCTTCAGGCAGCAGCAATCCATGGACCAGACTTTGGGACACTCGCCCCCCTTCGCCTTGCGCCCACACCCTCATGCCCGCGGACACTGACAATGGCTCACTATTGAGCATGAATGTGGGCTGCCAGCCAGGCCCCTGCCGAGAAGGCGAAGCAATGTGAGACTCGACTTGTGAGGTTGGCTGAACATCACCGCGGGGTTCTCTGATGGTAATCCCACCAGAAGCTCACGGAGGGGTCCTTGATGGCGCATCCCTTACACCAATGGAGGGTTGCTTGGTTATATGCTGCCTCTTTTGGGAGTGGCTAGAAGGAGAAGGATGAGGGGGATTCGGGTCCCTGCCTTGGGATTCTTGCTGTCGGGTCGTGGACCGTGCACCTGGCACAAACCGATCAACTGTTAATGCACGTCTTGTCACCATTTCTTCTTTATCGATATCGGATTCGGCTCCCGAGGATTGCATAGATTCAGCTGTCGTTGGCTCAGTAACTTGCACTAGGGCTTCAGGCTGCTCAACAAGTATATGGCCTCTGCGGCTTCAAGATACACGTTCAGTTGATTTGTCCCTCACCAGTGCGAGATCCTCTACGGTGATATATCTAGGACCTAGGTCCTGAGCCTCACCAATCGTTAGGGAAGGTGACAAAAAGTTGGCGTGCCGGACGTCAGTATAAGACAGCAACGGGTTGTCCACCAATAAGGCTGGCCTGAAGGGTTGCCAGGTAGAATACATAGGTTCGACATCGAGGACCAAATATGATGCTCGTAGTTGTTCATCCGAGTGAACAAAAATTTCTAACCTAAGTACGAAGTTTAGGTCTTTAACATGCACTACTTTGAGGTCTAGTCAGAACCTCTTGCTTTTTGCATAGAAACAATATAGAAACTGGTTAGTGACCATTCGATCAAAATAATCATACGCACAATTAACAAATAAAAGAAGCTCGGTACCAACCAACATCTTGTAGCAAGAGCGGATAGGGAGCTCACTAGCAAGCGTTGCCGCTCACCCGAACAAATTCTCCAGCCGAGTTTCTATTCGAGTCAGGTAGGCATGAAATAAGCCGTACCCTCATATCCTTAGTCTTTAAATAATAATCTGACCTAATGTTTCCATATAAACTATACATAAAGTTGATGTCGTGATCGTTCAATTGCAACCTGAACAATTAGTTCAACCGACTAATGCAACTCACCACTTGGTAAAAATTAGGGGGAAGTTGGTCGAGGCAAAGGCCATAGAATCTGTATGTTTTTAGACCCCTTAAAACCACAATCAGATTAACCTACGTAATTAGCCAAGTGATTACTTAATCCAAGTTTCAGATCTAGGTTAACACAAACATATAATCATATTATGCAAAATAGCAGAAATATAAATAACACAATGATATGATGACCTAGGAAACCAAATAGGTAAAAACCTGGGGAGGATTTAACCTAAGTATTTTCAAGGTAAACCTGAATCCACTATGAAAGAATCGAAGTTTTACAATAGGACTTAGACCACTAATATCCTATTGCTACCCACCAGAAGAAACTTACTGACACGACTACGTGCAAGCTCTGAGACCACGGACTCCTTCTTTCTTGGATTCTCTAGCAAGTACAAGTACACCCATTTGTGTTTCTTTAAGCTTTTCAGTGCAGCAATTGAATGATTATCAAGCTCTCAATCAGATCTCCTTCTTGATAATCCTAAGCATTGGTGAAGGCAACCACCTCTAGATCTCACAAGAGATTCACACACACAGCAAATAGAGCAACAGAAAAACGTGGCTAGGGTTTCCCTTTTATACTTAGGGCAAAACATAAAACCCAACACATTTTAATAGGCTAGGGCTAAGTTGGAAAAATCTATAGAAAAAACATTCTGCCCGAGATTTGATTGATCGAGTCTGTTCTTCGATCAATCGAGATAGGCCGAAATGCACTACTACTTCTGCAACAGCTCGATTCCAACTTTACATAAAAGACACAACTTTGAGCAAGTCTAAACAAGACTAACAACCTGTTTTGATCATGGTTTGCCAACAATACACATTAAAGTTCTAAATACATTAGTTCCTAAGTCTTTAGAACCTAACAGAATCTAAGGGTGCTTATAATGAGAAGGTCAACGAGGAACCTAACCCCACCCTCGAGGATAGCCATCAAGGGAAAGAACACAATGTTTAAGCCCTGGCGCCTATGGATGTTGATATCGCCTTCGTGACAGTAGGCAATGTCAACATCTTTAGGGACGTTGTAGGCCATTCTAAAGCTGGCCAAGGATGCTTCTGAAGATAGAAGATGGGAATAGCCCATTCCTAAACTAAGATTCCTGAACTAGAATTAAGGAAAAACTGAAAGAAGAAAAAAAGTAGGAAGAAAGGCAAAGGGAACTTACTGTGGGCTCTAAGGAGAGAAAGTGTTCTGGGTTGGTAGATGAATGCACGAAGGAAGTATGCTTGGTAGAGAGGGAGTATGAAAAACGAAGAATGCAAAAAGTGAAGAAGCGATTTAGAGAGAACTATTTATAGGGGCCAATAGAGGAGTAAATAACATTTAATAAATGAAGAGTGGGAAACCCTACGAATCCCCATGGTAACTACCATGCGCATTGCCTCGGTTCATGAACCGTCAGGCAATGATGATGGCTGAACTAGACAACTAGATACAGCACACCTTTTAAGGGCGCATTAATGAGGCTTTCAACTGCCAAGTATCTGCCCGTTGGACTTCCCAGATAGTTTCTTTCTTTTAGTGTCCTTGATTCGTTCTCGGGGACCGAGCACGAATCAAGGGGGGCTAATGTATGGCATAGGGATCCCCAGGCCCACTTGGGCCCTGAACTTCGATCTAATGGTATGACCTATGACCCCAACTCCTTTGATCGACTCCAAGCCCTGAGCCCTCTAGGGCCATAGGCCCAGGCCTCATGCCACCCTAAAGCCCATTGGGCGAATACTCTTAATATGTACGCATTATGTTCCATCACCAGGACCTTGCCCGGTCAACCTTATCCCGAACAAGATAGTGATTGCTCGGGGTACCGCCTCCCGGCTGCTCAGCAGTACCCTAGAGAGTATCGCCGCCGTGCGGCTTTTCTGAGGAAGGAAGCAGTTCCAATGCCACTCCTCCCACTCCCACCTAAACACCCACTTAAAGGCAATGGAATTGGACCTCCAAACCCACTAATAACCTAAAGTAATCATAACCCTTCCACTAATCTTGAGCTATAAATAAGAGATGAGAATGAGGAATTGGGGGTTGGCAATTCTGGGAAGAGTACTGGGAAAAAAGAGTAAATACTCAGAGAAAACAAAGGAGTGATTTTGTTAAGAAGAGAGAAAGGCTTGAGGAAATAGAAGTATGTTTGGGTTTGCCGAGTAAAGGACCACCCACAGTAGGAAACCCAAAAGCCCATAAAACAAATAGATTGTGAGCCCAAGTAGAGGTTAGGCCCAATAACCATATATTTTCGGCATGCACATAATATATACTCGAAAAAGAGTGTGTATGTGTGTTATATTAAAGGGAAAACTTCAAAATCTGATAGTTTTTAGACCCCTTAAACAATTGATTAAACCTAGGTAATTAGCCAAGTTGTTACTTAGTCCAATTAAACAAGTCTAGGTTATCACAATAACAAAGATCATATCATGCAAAGCAGCGGAAAATAAATAACACACGATATGATCACCCAGGAAACCAAACCGGTAAAAACCTAGGGAGGATTTAACCTAGCTATCCTCAAGGTAAACCTGAATCCACTATCTGAAAGAATCGAAGTTCATACAAAAGGACTTACAAGCACCCCCGTTCGACTTCCTAATGCTACCAACCAGTAGAACTTACTGACACGACCACGTGCAAGCTCCGAATTCACGGACTCCTTCTTTCTTGGATTCCCACTAGCTACAAGCACCCCCGCTTGTGTATTCTTTAAGCTTTAATGGCAGCAACTGTTTTGATCATCAAGGTGTAGAGAATATCTCCTCCTTGAAAACCCTAAGTTTGTGTAAAGGAAAACTCCTTTAGATCTCACAAGAGATTTACACAAACCGCAATATGAGCAACACTAAAACGTGGTTAGGGTTTGCCTTTTATACTTAGGACAAATAAGAAACCCTAAAAACGTTTTAAAACAACTAGGGCTGAGTTGGAAAATTCTGTAGAAAAGCGATCTGCCCGAGCTTCGATCGGTCGAGCCTAAGCTTCGATCGATCGAGCCAGGCCGAAAGCCACAATGCTTTCTGCTTTACACTCGATTCCAACTTTACATTGACTTACAACTTTGAGCTAGTTTTAAACACTTCTAAACACATTGTTTTGATCATGGTTTGCCAACAATACAAATTAGAGTTCTAAATACATAAAGTCCTACACTTTAAAACCTAACAAACTCCCCCTTTGGCAATCCGTGACAAAACACAACATAGAAGCTCAAAGTTTACAAAATGAAAAGCCCTTTACAAAACAATGCTCATAAACCAAATTCAATCCTAACTACTATCCATTAGTTGCAAGTGTAGACAGCAGCTCAATTGAATTAACCTGTATATTTCCTGAAACACTAAACAAAATGCATAACCGCATGTGTGGAAATAATACAAGTAAACAAAATAACTTCTTGATTTCAAACAACACACAAATAAAGACATATATCAATAAATAACTCATAAATATAAATCAATAAGCAGTTTGAAACAAGAAACAAATAAAGTACCAACAACAAAAACATAAAACTCCCCCTAATATGAATATCCCATAAAAAACAAGGTAAGAGCTAAAAATGTTAAGTACACAGTGAAGCACCTAGATACAATCTAAAACTCCACAAGCTCCAACCAAAATCAAAAAGTCTCCCCCTGAAAACAAAAAACCTACAAGTACTCCCCCTTTTTGTGACGGAATGCCAAAGGGCAAACAAGATATCCATCATCAAAAGGGAGGTAGTCTAAACAACGCCAACTCCGCACGCAAGGCACGGATCTCATTAAGCACGTCCACCAAAATCTGTCCTTGAGCCGCCTGAACGGTCAAGACATGATCCAACGTGCGACGAATGTCTGAATCATCCCTAGCAATCGGTGGAGGAACAGCAGCATCAGCATCAGCAGCAGCACCTGAAGTCTCAGCAGCAGCTGTACCTGTAGAAGAGGGAGGAGGGAAAACACTATTAGATGACGCACCTCTAGGACGAGAAGGAGGAACCCTCAACTAAGCAGCCCTCTGACGAAGAAAGGTGGCACCTATGGGAGCTATCACATGAACAGGCTCACCTGATGGAAAACCATCTAGACCTAAATAGAGCAGAATCCTATGAATGAAAATAGGATGAATCAATGCATGCCCTACGGTAGAACTCCTATGAACCTCGTTCAAAGAACGAAGGAACAAGTGAGGAAAACTGATAGATGCTCTAGAAGCAAAGGCATACAAAAACACACATCGCTCTAAAGGGATGATGTGGAAGTGAGAGATAGGCCACAAGGAATGACACGCAATCCTAAAGAAGAGATAGGCAGTCTCGGTAAGCTCAGCGGACGTGATCTGAGGATCAGAACCCCACTGGATAGATGACCCAGTGATGCAAGACATGACAACATCTAAAGAGGGTGACTCATCATAGGGATAGTCAGCATCCCGAACAATCGGCACCCCAAGAGCCTCAGCCACCACCCGAGGGGTAATGGTGAACTCTACACCTCGTTTCCAACTCCTAACAAGGGTGTTGGAATCATAGACGTGGCAAGAGAGATTCGAGTAGAACTCTCTAATCAGGGCGGTCGGAGGTGGATGATCTATCTCTACGAGAGGCAACCAACCCCTAGACTCAAAATTGGCCCTAATGGCCGGATCAAGCGCATCTAACACAACAGCTCGCTCAGAACAGGTCTTACGCCTACAGTTCAAGGTGTCATAGGCTTCTCTACACTTATCATTCTTAAACAGTTCTACTCTAGGTGGAGACTCAGAGGAAGTGGAAGTGGTCCTGTGAGCTCTAGTTTTCCTAGGCATGGTGCTAAGATAAGGATCAAAACACAGAGTGAAAGAACAAAAACTACAAACCAAAAACCAAGGGCAGACTGCAAGTTAGCACAAAAACAAAAAAAAGAAACAAAATCTATATGATGCATGAACAAGTTTAAATGTCATGATGCATGTGCTAATGCAGTGAATTAAGTCAAAAAGGTTCAAATTACAAAATTGGCTTGCACATAAAGGTTTTTAACACAAAAACCCCAAAATAAAGAAACCACTTGATCAATTTTAAAAAAAATTGACGAATTTGATCATTACACATGATATAATAACAACAATAATGACCAATTACATCAATTGGAGAAGCCAATTTCATCAATTTAAGCCAATTTGACAAAATCCCCAATTCGGATCAAATTCAAAACCCTAGAATTTTCAATTTTTCAAAAACTACAAAATTGGTCAAATTAAACTATATAGAACATCAATATAACATCATGGCACAAAAACCCATTGATCAATTACACAAGAATTGGCTTGAATCATCAAAAACCCCAATAATTTTGAAGATGCCGAAAATACCCATGAGAATGCATGAAAAATGCATGAAATCAAGAAAGAAACTTGAAAAAGAAGGGCAAAAGGGTCTTATCGACTTCTAAGGACAAAAACCTTGCAAAAATCTTAAAGGAAAACGACAAAAATTTGATGGTGGAGCCAAGAGCCAACGCGGAGAGAGAGAAAAGCAAGAAAGAGTTTGAATAGTGACTTTGAAAAAGTCCAATTCTGCTTTCTAAAAAACCTGATACACGAGTTTCGATCGGTCGAAAATCAGCCTCGACCAGTCGGAACAGACAGAGGCCCCCTCTCTCAAAAATAATAAAATTTTAAAAATTTCGATCGGTCGAAAAACAGAATGGACCGATCGAATCAGGCAGAGGCTCACCATATTTTTCAGGAAAAACACAATTTTTGAAAAATAAATTGATTTAACTCAAAGCATTAAAATTTAGAACAAAAATGCATGAGTATGAGATGATATGATTTTCCAAACAAGAAATTTAAGCCCAATATTCTCAAAAACAAAATTTTGCATTCTCCACAAATTTTCAAGCAACAAATTTAGTTTGCACATAATTCAAAGTGATTGCAAAAACTTGGTTGGTCAGACCATAAACACACACAATAACATGTACAATGTTTAGCAAAGAGTAACTCGTGTAGTGTGTGCAACTAGCAAAGACATGAGATACATGTGAGGTGATATGTGAATAGCAATCAATCACAAAGTCTACAAAATTCATCACAAAGAATTTAAAAGAGACTATCACCTAAAGAGTTACGTCATATAACTCCCACATCTCCTAGATCATAAGCTTGCAATCATGTAAGTTTCTTGTATTTATGCCTCATAATATACATTCCAATTTTAAGTTTATGTGAGTTTGGCATCAAGCCTAATAGTACACACCAATTTTGATTTTAGGAATTAATCACTTTTACCGAGGCTTCACCTTATGTTCTTTTTGTGCATGTGCTACACTTTCTCGAGCACAAAATCTTATGATATGCACTGAGGTGTTCATGATTGGCTAGTGAACAGTGGTGAGATGGTTATTTATGCCTTTCTCTAAAAGTTCAAGTCCAACATTTTAAAAACATGTGACTTCAAGATTAAGACATAGTAATCAAAAACCATACACATCTTTCCCACACAACATGCACTACAAATCTTCAACTAGTAAAGTGCAATAAATAAGCTCATCAAAGCTAAACAAGGTACAAAAAAAACATGTTATGTGAAAATAAATTGACCAACCTTGTTCTCAAAAACCAAGAAGAATAGTGCAAAAACAAAATGTGCTTCCTTTTCCCTTTTTATTTTTTATTTTTTTATTTTAACAAAAATAAAAACACCTAGAATGAAATGCATAAATGTTATACAATGCAAATCCTAGAGACAAAAAAAAAAAAAAAAAAAAAAACACAACCAAAGAACAATGGTCACAAAGGGTAGAGCAATGAAGCACAAGGACCATATCAGAAAGACTCAGTTAGGTCGAGTCTTTTGCATCCAAAACCTTTTAGATGCACCACGAGTATTGGAGTTCTTATTCACTTGAGAATGATTACCAACTCCAGGATTGGAATAAAGGTTTAAAGCCTTTACCAAATCACCAATAAGTACCATAGGATCAAGTGCTTGAGGCACAGGTACTTTTGGTTTGTTTGCTCTCTTTGCAGCTTGCAGCTTGTAGCAATTTGGACGTATGTGTCCAGTCTTTCCACAAAAATGACAAACCCATGCAGGTTTATCATGTGTCTTGTCCTTAGATAGGGTAGGCTTCTTAGGCTTAGATTCTTTCAGATCAACCTTAATCTTCCTAGATGATGAACCTTCTAAGGGTTTAGCAACCTCACTCACAGGGGGTTTGACAGTTTCACTCACTATCTCACTCACTGAAGGTTCAGAAGAAGAAGATGAAAGAACAAACTTAGTCGAATGGGGAGCGGACACACAGATGCTATAAACATAACCTAAACCAGTTTTGTCAGAAGATGACTTTTGAACACTCAGCATTTGATCAAGTTTAAAACTAGCAGATCTAGCAACAGATAAATCAAGTTCCAAAAATTTAACTTTATCAAGAAAAAGCATGTTTTCAGTTTTCACATTGTTCAAAAGATCATTAGCATCAAGCAATTTAACAAGCAAATTTTTCTTTTCAAGCTCAAGAGATTCAATTTTCTTTAGGCCAAGTTCAACATTCATAGCATCCTTTGCAGCAACTTTGCAAAGTTTGTTATAGGCCTCTTGAAGATCTGCATCTTCAGAGAGTTCCCCATCAGAAGGGTTCTCTTCAACAAATATGCTCTCATCAACTACAGCAGTAGCAGTGAAAGCAATGAAGTTTCCATCCTCATCACAATCAGAATCATGATCAGAAACTTCACCATCACTAAGGGTTACAACCATAGCCTTACACATAGACTTCAAATAGGTTGGACATTCAGATTTCAAGTGTCCATACCCTTGACATCCAAAACATTGAGAGCCCAAAGAATTATTGGAAGTTTGACCTACTCTTTCTCTAGGTTTATCATTGTTATTAACCTTAGTGGGATCATGCTTCCTAAAATTTCTAGGTTCAGCAGTGTTTGTGCCTCTTGCCTTTCTATTGTTATTCCTGAGAAAGTTTCTAAAGTTCTTGGCAAGATAGGCAATTTCTGTAGCAGAGAGCTCATCATCAAATCCACTACTATCAACATCATCAACAGACTTAAGAGCCATTGATTTGGATTTGGTAGTTTTGGGTAGATCCAACTCATAGGATTGAAGAGATCCTACAAGCTCATCAACAGGGATGGAGTCCACATCCTTGCTTTCAGTAATGGCAGTCACCTTGGATCTAAAGTCTTCAGTCAAAGATCTAAGAATCTTCCTAACAATTTTAGGTTGATCATAGATTTCACCCAAGTTAAAGGCAGAATTAACAATATCATTCAGTTTAGCGTAGAATTCATCAAAAGATTCATCATCAGACATCCTAATGCTTTCAAATTTAGAAGTCAATTGTTGCAATTTATTTATTTTGACAGCCTTTGTGCCTTCATGCACAGTCTGGAGGATATTCCAAGCAGTATGAGCGATCTCAACATTCGAGATTCTCTTAAATTCCTCCATAGAAACAGCATTAAAAATCACATTCATAGCCTTGCTATTAAACGAAGCTGCTTCTTTCTGAGAAGTTTGCCACTCACTAATAGGAGTAGTGGGCTTCTCCCATCCGTATTCAACGGAGTTCCATACTCTCTCATCAATGGATTTCAGGAAGACTTTCATCCTTACTTTCTAGTAAGCATAATTATTCCCATCAAAGTGAGGAGGAATAACTAGAGAGTATCCGTGTTCCATGACAACAGGGGTCAAGGATCAGCTCAAAGATCAAAGGATCAAAAACAAAAGAGCTACTCGCTCTGATACCACTTGATAGTTTTTAGACCCCTTAAACAATTGATTAAACCTAGGCAATTAGCCAAGTTGTTACTTAGTCCAATTAAACAAGTCTAGGTTATCACAATAACAAAGATCAAATCATGCAAAGCAGCGGAAAATAAATAACACACGATATGATCACCCAGGAAACCAAACCGGTAAAAACCTGGGGAGGATTTGACCTAGCTATCCTCAAGGTAAACCTGAATCCATTATCTGAAAGAATCGAAGTTCATACAAAAGGACTTACAAGCACCCCCGCTCGACTTCCTAATGCTACCAACCAGTAGAACTTACTGACACGACCACGTGCAAGCTCCGAATTCACGGACTCCTTCTTTCTTGGATTCCCACTAGCTACAAGCACCCCCACTTATGTATTCTTTAAGCTTTAATGGCAACAACTGTTTTGATCATCAAGGTGTAGAGAATATCTCCTCCTTGAAAACCCTAAGTTTGTGTAAAGGAAAGCTCCTCTAGATCTCACAAGAGATTTACACAAACCGCAATATGAGCAACACTAAAACGTGGCTAGGGTTTGCCTTTTATACTTAGGACAAATAAGAAACCCTAAAAATGTTTTAAAACAACTAGGGCTGAGTTGGAAAATTTTACAGAAAAGCGATCTGCCCGAGCTTCGATCGGTCGATCCTAAGCTTCGATCGATCGAGCCAGGCCGAAAGCCACAGTGCTTTCTACTTTACACTCGATTCCAACTTTACATTGACTAACAACTTTGAGCTAACTTTAAACACTTCTAAACACATTGTTTTGATCATGATTTGCCAACAATACAAATTAGAGTTCTAAATACATAAAGTCCTACACTTTAGAACCTAACAAAATCTGTCAAGCAACTTTGTTATATATGTTCTTCTAAGACAATTAATTTTATACATGATTTGAATATGGTATTTATGGTGTGTCTCCACATAAATTTAGGTACATGGAGTAAAATTGGAGTTTAATTTCAAATTTTAATTGAACACTTGGAAAGATAATTATGATGTGGTCCTCACATAAATTTAGACGCATTTTGCAAAATTGAGCTCTAATTTAGAATTCTAATTGAACTTTCTCTGAGTTTTACCTATTAATATATATATATATATATATATATAGCTAGTCACAGACCCATGCAATGTGTAGGAATATTATTAATGATTATTTTGTGGTTCAACTTAATTATTTGAAAGTAACAAATTTATGAATAAGTTAGTAAACTACCATTAATAATAATAATAATAATAATAATAAAAGCCTAAAGATATATAACATAATTTATGAAATTATTAAAACAAAATTTTTTCAAGAAATCATTTAAATCATCCATCAAGTTTATGACATACCCTAGAAACTTCATAATTAAATATAGTGTAAAGTAACTATGGCTTTTACGAAAACAATGAATTCAAATTGACATATTGAAAATAAATAAATAAAAAGAAGTAGAAAAATAAAAATGAGATAAAATTTTGACATCCACCCTCTCTTCATTGGCGCCAAGAATTCATTTATTTGGGACGACTCCAATGATCAACTTTCCCTAGGTTTCAATGGTGAACTCATAACTTGATGGTGAAGGCACTAAGTGAGAGTCCACGTCATAACCAAGTTTTGCAATCACAAGGCTTCACAACACTAACTTGATAGAAGTTGAGGTTGAAGGAAATTTCAAGATCAAAGTAGCAATCATGCCTATAACCAAGAAAGATTAATGTGTTCATAATTATGAGATTACATAAGGGGATAACTTTGCTCTTTTGGACTTAAGCTTCAAGTTTTATGCACTGAGTGGCCAAGTTAAAGGTGTTTTGTGACAAACTTATGCGAGCAACTATGTGAGTAAGGTAAAGATGGGAGTTGTCAGAAATAATTTATTAAATCTCTTGCTCTATTGGGATGAACGTCCGAGTAGCAGTTTGTAAGAAATAATTTATTAAATCTCTTGCTTTTCAGTGCTCTATATAGCTACCTAGTGAGCACTCATTGGAGCACTCTTTTGTCATAAAATTTTTAAATAAGGCCATAATCATCATCAATGACATATTTTTGGCCATTTTTAATTAATGTATATGTGCAATTAATTTATATAACACAACAAAATGGTATGCTGCAAATAAAAATATGTTTATTTCTTTTGCATTGAAATAAAACCCATTAAATAACAAATAGTAGATGAATTTGGGGGGGGGGGGGGGGTTGGAGAGCGTAAGCAGAAGATCTGCATTATTAGACATTAGGCCTTTCTTCTCAAAAACAAAGAAATTAGACATTAGGCCTAAGAAATTTCACCAACATCTATCATGGCTGAGTCAAAGTAATGAATATGGGACACTTAACTCTATGTGTACCGTCACTCCATTCCAATGATGCTGGTAAACTTGTCGTTTGGTTAATTGAAAGCAATTGTGGTGGTCCCTGTATCGCAACCAGGAAAGATTTTTTCTAGTTTAATTGACTAAAAGTCAACTTATTCGGAATAACAGTGACCTTGAGATTCTTCGGCGCCCTGACAGTTGCCTTGTATATAGATTTTCTAGAGCCCACATTTGTTACTGTCCTATGAAAGATGGCTGATATACTAGATTTAGCGTTGGTAAACTGAAAATACATGGATGGGTAATTTAAGACATCATGTCCTCCAATGTTTGGGAGACTTGAGCAATTGGTGATCTCTCCAGTGAACAAGTGTAGCAGTGTCCCAGTGTAGCCCTCATTACATAGGAAGCGGGTATAGTCGGACGTTGAAATGTCATATATCAAACCGGGGTCTAGTGCTCTAATGGGGTCAATTTGGCCAGCCCATATGCTAACTCTGTTTGGTCATCCTTGATTTTCAATTCAGATGCTGATCATCAATCAAGAAGCAAAATTATAAAACACTCAAAAAGCCTAATTTTTTTTATATAAAACTTATTTTGGGGAAATATGAGATTATATCTTGATCAATGTGTTTATATAGAAGGAATACAAATGTTAAGATTATTACAAATTTTGCTACCGGAGATTTACAAACTAAAGTGACAATATGAATTTCATTGGTGCATCTTCAATAACTAATAAATATATATATCTATATATATATATATATATATTGTGAATAATGACACATCGGTTTGTAATGATTTTGCAACAAAATTTCTAGTATCCCTAACTTTACTCATAAAATGAATATCATACATTTCTTATTAGAAAATAATCATCTCCATTAATCATGGGCAAAATCTGTTTCATAGTAAAGATTTTATATTTGAATCAAACAGTTTACATAACATATGGAAACATATTAAGATGGGTAATATTTCTACTAAACTAATTGGCATATTGTCCATATTGTTGGTAAACAATGAGCAGTGTGATGGCATTGGAGAATTTGAAAGAAACATTAAAAACCTCTTATTGACACCATTTTAATGGTGGTTCTTGTAAAATGACACTCATCTTTAACACATCATGAGAATTTCAAGAGACTAACCAGTTGTCATTAGGGCCGATTTAATTGCAGAAGGAGACCAATTAGGGTGGAATGTTTTGATGTAGGCGGCAGCACCAGCCACATGAGGGCAAGCCATTGAGGTTTCAGATAGTATATTATACACACCAAACCGGTCGTCCGAAGGAGACCTAATCGCTGATGAAAGTTTAGAGTAAGCAGCTAGTATATCTAGCCTAGGTGCCACAATATCCAGCTGCAAATCAAACATAATTTAAAACCATCATACTAGTATATATGCTCAAAATAAGTGCACAAATTTATGCCTAGAATGTTTATCATTGCAAAAGGTTACCTTAAGTATTGTGCGAGATATCTTGGATGGACCTCGGGATGAAAAGGAAGCCACAAAGGGTGCAGCAGTGTTGCGTATTGATTTGGACTGGTGTATGATAGCTTGAGGGTTTCTGAAAATTTTATCAATGAAAAAAAAAAACCCATTAAGAATGTTAATATATCAAGTTATTTTTTTATATTAATTGAATAATTACAAGTTATAATGAACCCTAAATAATGTATAAGGTATATATAGGATTAAAAACTAGGCTGCAGGCTAGCTCTATATTAGTATGAACTTAGAATATATACTTTGGTCACAACAAAAAGAAAAATAAAATATTCAAATTAATAACAACCCTCCTAGCAATTATTGGGAGGGGGGGCATTTTATATAATAAATTTGTTTCTTCTTACTTGGTTGAGTTGACGTATGCAAGAATTTTGTAAGCAAAACTAGAATCAACAAAGGCACCAGGGATGATAGACGTAAAGGTGGTATCTATCTTCTCTACGAGAGATATGAGATCCCCAGCCCCACCTATGCTCTTAATGTAAGTTTGACTTGCTGATTCATTGCATAGCACGATCTTTCCTTTGACTTTATTCGCGTCCAGGCTTCCTTCACTACAATACCTGCACAATTCTTTAATTGATTAGTGCTACTAATATTAACAGTCTGACCCTGAATATATATTAGGTTTGGTGATCTTCAATTACAGTATAAATCATGAAATAGAAAGTGCTCTCTAATTAATTACCAGGGAGTTGAAGTTGGAGATAAAGAACTATTGGCTGCTAATCCCGCAGTGGTTAGAGGGTACGTCTTCTTTTTTGGTGAAAATGTGTTGATGGTAATTCCCTGTTATTCAATGCCCCAGTAAATGTAACGTGATTATGATCAAGAGAAATGGAAAAGGATCATGCTCCCAGATAAAAGCACTCCATTGCTGAATATTATTACACTTTAAATGAGATGAGTTGTTTTATTTACGATCATCCCCATTTAAAATCTTTTAAATAATGTGACATTCTGTACGTAGTTAGATTTAAAAAAAAAAATTTAAATCTTAACTATAAAACGAATTCCACCTGTTTCAAGTAAAAAAGAAAATTATCATGTTCCTAGATGGAAGCACTCCTTTACTAAGCAAGACCATCATAATTAATGCCACAAGTTGCTTCAGGATCATCTCCATTTGAAATATTTTCATATTTTTGGTTAGATTAAATATTCCTATAAATCTAGTGCTATATCATTTTTTTTTGGTAGCAAAACTTTGTATGCCATCCCAAAAAGAAAGAAGAGACTTACATCAGTTTGTAGGTTATTTCCAAGTTTAACTGAAGTCCTGAACAGCCTATCAATGGAAGAAGCACCAACAGTCATTATTCAAGGACCTACGTTCTGCAAAGTATACAAAGATGGACCACCATTCCGTGCCGAACATGCTGTGAAAATCCCCCTCTTCATTGCATGAAAGGCACCAATCGAAATGGGATCCTCAAAAAAGCTACTTGCGGATGCTCCGATAGATATTGATAGCACGTCAATTCCATCATCAATGGCATCGTCCAATCCAGCCAAAAGGTCTATCTCACTGCAACCTCCGTTCGAACACACCTTGTACATTGCAATGCGTGCTGATGGAACCCCACCTCGAGCTATGCCTTTGTCTAAACCGTAAAAGCTCGCGCCTGCTATTAAGGCACCTGCTGCAGTGGATGCAGTGTGACTGCCGTGGCCATCATCATCTATTGGGGATCGATTTGGATCTAATTTGGCCGTAACGGGGTCGTTGTTGTAGAATGTTGCACCTATTACCTTGCTGCATAAAAGGGTGAATAGCTTAGAAATTAAATGAAAGATCCATGCGTGAATAGCTTGAATCATGTGCTTTGTAACCACCTTATGTGCGCCACATGGAATAATATCCCATTGAACTTGTCCTACTTAAATTAGGACTTGTGGTTACCGACTTAGGTTTTGCTTTTTACCCTAACTAACTTGTACTTGTATAAATAGCAATGAATGGAAATAGTATTTTGAATCAAATAATACCATGTCATCCATATCAAAATTCAATAAACGAGAGACATGTATGTAAAAATAACTACTCATTAACACATGCCTTTCATTGTTAGCATGGTAATTATTTTTTGCAAATGTATCTCATTTATTAGATTTTGATACAACCGATATGGTATCATTTGATACCAAATACCCTCTACAATTGATGGGTGGTAATCAGAGTGAGCACCAACTTTTGTTATTAGAAAATGTTTCCTCTATTCTTTGGTAGAGTTCTAAGTCGAGACTTTGTTTGTGCTTTTGGTGGCTATGAGTTCTTTGGGTGTATTTGAGCCTTAGGTTTTGTGAGAGTGCTTTTGGTACCACCTTTGTACTCTCTTTTGTTAGTGAAACTTTCTCCTTAACACCACTTATGGACGTAGGCCATAAGTCGAACCATGCAAGTCTTAGTGTTACCTGTGTGATTGTTTCTTCTTTTTTTATTTCAATTTTTCATAACCCCATTGCTATTTGGATACATACAACAAATAGATCTTTATACTTTCTCTATTCTCAACAAATTGGTGTCAAAGCTTCTGCTTTTATAATAAGATGTATTATTTAAATTTCATTTTTATCCTAAGTAATGTTTAAAACACAATATTTTATTTTTAGAATTATTGATAATATCTGTTATGATTGGAATAAAATCACTTTCATTTGGATCTACCAACATACTTTTTATTATGCATCTAGGCATACTATTTTGTGGTTGGTCACAATTGAGGAGAGAGATTGAGATTGTTTACTTGTTATAGCCGGTGAAGTTGCCTACTACTTGGCATCAACCCTTCCATTTTGATGGAGGAGGTCCTAGTCCTTTGTCATCAAAACTTGGAGCATCAATATAAATTCCTAAAAAATAAGGGGAGGAAAAATAAAAAATTAAATAAGTTATCAAAATTCCACCATGATGACATGTAACATAGAGGAAGTTAAAGCTCTATGAGAAATTTCAATTTATTACTTGTATCTAATAAACCAACAATGATATTACTTTCAATTTGATGATTTCTCTTCACTGAGGGAGGCATTCCTAAGAAATCCCATGATCTTGTTGTATGAAGTTTTCGAATTCTACTAAGAAACACCGACACCACATTTTCGTTCTTTGTAAAAGATGCATATATGTATATAAATTATATAAGACAACCACCCGAAGAGAAATAAAGAAAAAGAAAAAGAAAAAGAAAGAAAGAAATGTTGTGTAACATGATGTTTTTAGTGTGTACCTTGTAGTCTTTCAGCTTCATATAGGTTTGCTGCAAACGCGTTAAATCTCTTTGTGTAGCTATATATCATGGACTTTTGGGCAATACGACCACTGAAAAACAACAATACTTGATGGTTTAATTGTCTACCCAAATAACTCAATTTGTTGCATGCTGGGATGTTATATCATATATGGATTATACCCTAAAAGCTAATTTTATATACATATAAAATGATATAGAATAGATAGTACAGGCATTCTTGGAGTAGCAAGGCACTAGAAGTCATGGTGCAAGATCAAGGGGGTGCTAGTAGAGGTAATCGGGGTGACAATGTCGGAATTACATAAAATTTGACAAGTTGAAAGGAAACGACATTTTGATAAAGACTTGAGCCTTAATCCTCGAGGGTCACCCAAATTTAGTCAAATTCCTTTGTTAAGGCCCTGAAAACTGTGTTTTCCATATTTTTAGTAATATTTGTTTTTCTTTAATAACTTTTAATTTAAAACTTAGAATAATGTCTCATCTATTTTGGGACATCTCTTAGAAACAGTATTTTCAATTTCCATAATTATCTCAATTTTGCTATTTTTGGAAAAAATTTACTATTTTGCCACCTAATTATGTGATTAACACAAATTAGGCTTTTGAACATATTGCTAGCCATCCTAGGTATTCTTTTTACTATTTAAACATATTGTAGCCTCCAAGACAGTTTAGTTTTCAGATTTATAAAAATACAGAATTTGTCTATTATTTTTCTTTGGTGGATTCCAGATACCTATCACCTTGTGGATTTGAGGTTTTCATTAAGAAGATAACGTGTTTAGTTTCTTTTTCCAATCAGAAAGCAAAATGTTTGTTTTCTTGTAGCTTCCGCAACATCAGAAAAGCCCAATGCTATACATATTGATAAGTTCCTAACCATTATGGAACCGTCCCCTACCACCAAATCTTTGACCCATGTATGAATTATACTTCACCCAATTACTTTCCATGAAAGAGAGAACAAATCAAGACATTTAATCCTAGAGAAAATCTTGAGATTAGTCAACAAATTATCTTAGAAACAGTATTTTCAATTTCCATAATTATCTCAATTTTGCTATTTTTGGAAAAAATTTACTATTTTGCCACCTAATTATGTGATTAACACAAATTAGGCTTTTGAACATATTGCTAGCCATCCTAGGTATTCTTTTTACTATTTAAACATATTGTAGCCTCCAAGACAGTTTAGTTTTCAGATTTATAAAAATACAGAATTTGTCTATTATTTTTCTTTGGTGGATTCCAGATACCTATCACCTTGTGGATTTAAGGAATCCCTTGTGGATTTGAGGTTTTCATTAAGAAGATAACGTGTTTAGTTTCTTTTTCCATTCAGAAAGCAAAATGTTTGTTTTCTTGTAGCTTCCGCAACATCAGAAAAGCCCAATGCTATACATATTGATAAGTTCCTAACCATTATGGAACCGTCCCCTACCACCAAATCTTTGACCCATGTATGAATTATACTTCACCCAATTACTTTCCATGAAAGAGAGAACAAATCAAGACATTTAATCCTAGAGAAAATCTTGAGATTAGTCAACAAATTAAGGGACTGATTACTAGAAAAAATCATGGGATTGAGAAAATTAATATTTAATATGCAATTCAAATTCAGATTATTTTTACTTTTGCATGTAATTCTATTATAAATTTGGATTCCATTGTAATTTACTTTCATGAGAGGTGTATGAGAAAATCATGTAAACTTGAATGTTTTCTCTCTTCTCCCTTTTCTTTTCTCTGTATCTCATTTACAAATTTATAAATGAATTATTCCAGGTATAAATTACCACCAAAAAAAATAAGAAACAAAAGGAAAACTAGTATTGTTTAAATTAAAATATGAGTAGATATAAGCATGCAATGTTTAGATATTTTGTCATCCCACTTACCCTCCAACAACTGAAGAAAGCAAGTTGTGATGAAGATTAGTAGCAGAGGTTTTTGACTGTAGTGCCTCTCCCATGTACACAATGTACACCTATGTGTTAATGAAAAATAAATTTCTGATTAGTGAATGAACTCGATTATATGAAGTGAATGGATCAAGTAATATACAAATTATAAAATGCCTTCACCTTTCTAACTACGTCACTAGAACCATGAGTGAATGACCAATGAAGTTGCGTAGCCAGAAGGAAGAGGGTGATCATACAAATTCGAACCATTTTTAGTTCTTCCATTACATTCAACACTGCTCTTGCTTTCTCTGTTGTTCCTATCTTTATAGTCAGATTTTTCTTTAAATATCCCTAGTTGTTCTTTCTCTTTTTTTGTGTTTTCTTAATATGGAGAACATTTTTATGCTAAAATATAATCTTGGACTTTTTCCAATTTACAATTAAGATTCTTGCATAGACTAATTAATTAAAGATACTACATCTGTTTAGGTGTAACTTCATTATATTTAATTACAAACGGTTTCTTTATTAGCTTGTCCACCTGTTAAAACCGAGAATAAGCACCCAAAATTTTTATGTATTGAATTACTCTTTAAACAAGGGTCATTCTACGGTACCCCCTATTTTTTTAGGGGGGTACGGTACCCACACAAATCATGACCATAAATTTGGTGGAGTTTTAATCCCGATGGTTCATTTTATTTTAATGGGTTACAGGTTACTAGTAGAGTAGGTTAGATATATAAACCTAAAATAAAATTTAGATTGTTCCTTTCACGCCGTTCTCTCTATCCTTCTCTAAGTTTCTTGCCGATTTCTTCTTCAGTTCTTTTCAAAAAAACCAGATTGCTTCTTCTTGCGTTCTTTTTGTCGTTCTCCTTTAGCACCTCTTCGACTTACTATCCAGTGAAGGTTTCTTGAGATGATCAGAATCTCTTTGATATTGTTAAAGGTAAGGATCAAACGATGAAACCTAGTTTCATTGCCATTGTTTTGTATCCCTTTTTCTTTGTTGGTTTTTCAGGGCTACCCATTTGAAAAGGTAGATATATGCAATTATTTCAAAGGATTAATGTCGATTTTTCTATGGGTATGGGGTGGGTGGGGGGGGGGGGGGAGGAATCTTTAATCTTCTCCATGATTTGTTATATGAGTTGATTAACAATATCAATATTCATTTGTTATGTTTTATTTATTTTTTATTATTATTATTGTAAACTTTCGCTTATAGGAGTGTGTGGGTTTCTAGTGTTTGTGATTGTTTGTTCTTTTGAAGTAGCATGTGTATATGGGTATGTGTTGTTTCATTGCTTTGCCAAATTAGACCACTTAGTGAATATCCAAAGTAAGCATTTGTTAGTTAAACTCACGAGCAAGACAGAGCTTTATGGGTTGGTTCTTATAAATTTGATTGTGCTGGTATTTGAAATGAAATTAGGAGCAGAGGTAGTAATATGGAATGGTGGCATTTACTGTGGTTTAACTTGGCCATTCCCAAACATTCATTTGTTGGTTGGATAGTTATTCTTAGTAAGCTTTCAACCAAAGCTAGAATTTTGCAACGAGGTCTTCCAAGTTCCAGTGGATGGTTTGTGTGTTTTCTGCAACTCTGGTATTTGAGTTCAGGGGCCATTTATTTTTTGGTTCTTCTTTTACCAAGAGGGTCTGGGAATTTATAATTAACTTGTTTCTAGTATCTTTTGCTAAGATTGATTGGCAGGATAGTATGAGTTAGGGAGAAATAATCTTAAAGGAAAAGGCTTAAGAACAACCCTTTGAAACTAGCTTTGTGGGCTACTGTTTATCATGTATGGAAGCAAAGAAATTCTATTATATTTTCTAGGAAGGTATACACCGAAGATCAACTTATTTGCATTATAAAGAAGGATGTTCAAGGGAGACTAAAGAGCAAACTTTGCAGTTGTGACTGAATGCTTAATCATATCCTTTCCTATTAATGGGGACTCAAATTTGAAATGCATACTACATTATCAAACTAGTGACTGATCTATCCTATGATGGAGAATTATTGAAAGCTTGGTATTGCTGGATATCT
The DNA here is from genome assembly GCF_932294415.1 of Quercus robur. Classification (NCBI taxonomy): domain Eukaryota; kingdom Viridiplantae; phylum Streptophyta; class Magnoliopsida; order Fagales; family Fagaceae; genus Quercus; species Quercus robur. The sequence goes on along the minus strand of NC_065534.1, from coordinate 13,661,127 downwards.
TGTGGTGCTCTATTATTGTCGAAGCCTGGAGGATCTATTGTTTCACTACTCAATTGTGACATGTTGCTGTTGTGTTAAAAAGTTGTAATATCTTGATGATGTTAATGTATAAATTTTGTTGTAGATTGAGTTTTAGGAGTGGCCAGTTTTAGCTTGATTTGTTGAGATCATGGCACATTGTTAAGGGGAGTAAGCAGTCATAGCCTACTGTTTTGTTGTAGTGGGTCTATTATAAACTTCTTTTTACAGAGGCCAGTCTTAGTTTTGCTATGGCTTGGTTGTTTTTCCGTGTATTTTGGTTGATTTCTTAGTCAATAAAAAACTCATTAATTCATCAATAAAACAGAAAAAGGAGGTGGTGATGCAAGACAAGGACAAGAGAAGTTGAATGATAAAGAGAAGAAAAAAATATCACAAAAAGGCCAAGGAATTAGAGGTCATATATACTGGTATGTTTCAAATGATGGTATGTGAAAATGAGGAAAATATAAGCTTCCTAATTGAATTGAATGATGGAATTCTTCAAAGAAGCAGTGACGAAGAAAGTGGACTTGGATTTTTGTTTGATGTTCTCGTTGTAGGGAAATTTGTAATTTTTTTTTCAAAAAAAAAAAAAAGAATTGAAATTTGTATTACATAAAGCCTATAAATTTTGTTTGATGTTTTGAATCTCAAAACATGACAGGAGTAACTTGATGATGACACATGTTTTGAGTGCTAGTATGTTCTTTTAAATTTGTGTAAAAGACACATATTTTGGATACTTTATCGTCTCCCTTGATATATAACTTTTTTGCAGTTAAGAACTTCAAAATAAAATTTTTAGTTTGAGATTTTAAATGTTTTGGAAAAACTCATGCATTAGGGTTCTCTCTTTCTATTGAAATAAAATATTTTAGTTGCCAATAGTTGGCAAGACATTTTTTTAGTTGGTTATGATGACAAATTTTTAGTCATCATCTTGTCAATTGAATTATCAATGGCCTTTTCATTACCTTATGTATTTATTAAAAAATGTTACTAAAATTAAAATGTAAAAAGTTTAAGAAAATAATAATTGGAAAAAATAGTTTATTGATCTTAAATCCAAATTTAGACATCCAAACAATGGAATTTCAAACCCTTCATTGTATAAAAAGACCCAAACAAGAAATTTAAAAATCAATAGATTTCAAATCAAGGTTTTTAAATCCATTAATTTTAAAATCAATGGGTTTCAAATCAAGCAAATAAAGTGGTTGTATAAAATTTGTATTGTCGTTTTGGTCTTGCAAATAGAGGTTTCAGGAGGTATTTTGGTCATTTTTATATTTCAAGGATCCTTCAATCATTTTTAAGGTTTCAAGTATATTTCGGTAATTATTTAGGTTTTGGGGGCATAACGGTCATTTTTTAGGTTCTAAGCGTATTTCAATAATTTTTTAGGTTATGAGGTCATTTTGGTAATTTTTTAGGTTTCAAGGGTATTTCAGTAATTTTTTTAGGTTTCTGGGGCATTATGGTCATTTTTAGGTTAAAAGGGTATTTTAGTCTTTATCTTAGATTTCAGGGTTATTTGAGTCATTTTCTAGGTTTCAGGGTTATTTGGTCATTTTTTAGGTTCTATGGGTATTTTGATCATTTTTTAAGTTCTACGGATTTTTTAGGTTTTAGGGTCATTTTGGTCATTTTTTTAGTTATAAGGGTATTTTAGTCTTTTTTTAGGTTTTGGGGGGTATTTCAATCATTTTTTAGGTTCTAAGGGTATTTCAAATGTGAGTAAAAATAAGAGAATAATCAAATGTGACAAAAGTACAGTTAGAAGTAATGTTGGTACTACCAAATTTAATAATGGAACTGTCAAATTTGAGAATAAAAAATAGGGTACCATTGAATATGACGAAAATAGAGTCAAATGCGATGTTGGTACTGCTTAATGTGACAATGGAATCATCAAATATGAGAAAAAAGTAAGGGAACCACTAAATGTGACAAAAGAACTGTCACATGTGATGTTGGAACTGCACAATGTGAGGATGAGACCGTCAAATGTGAGAAAAAAAAAGGGAACCACCAAATGTGAGAAAAGAACTGTCACATGTGATGTTGGAACTGCACAATATGAGGATGGAACCATCAAGTGTGAGAAAAAAGTAAGGAACCACCCCATGTGACAAAAGAACTATCATATGTGATGTTGGAACCGCACAATGTGAGGATGGAACCATCAAATGTGAGAAAAAGAAAGTAAGGGAACCACCAAATGTGAGAAAAAATTGTCACATGGCGCCGTGTGCCAAGATCCACGATTTGTTGGTGGAGATGGAACTTCCATAGCAAAAGAGGCCAAAGACTTCTGTATTATTTTTTATTCTAACCTCCATATCAGTGCACACTCCTTTGGAAAAAGAAATTAAAACATGAATCAGGATTTCACTTGAGTCTAAATCTAATTTCTAGGAATTCTCTTTGACACCCACACTCTCTTCATTGGGGCCAAGAATAAATTAATTTGGGACGACTCCAATGACCACCTTTTCCTAGGTTTCAATTGTGAACACATAAACTTGATGGTGAAGGCACTAAGTGGGAGTAGACAAGCAAAGTTTTGCAAGGAGTATGATTCTAATGATTACCATTCAACATCTTCAGGTTCTATTTCAGATCTGCCATTGCGAGTTCATCCTACATGGATTCTTTTGTTTCAAATATATTTATAGATGGTAAAGAGTTCTATAAAGAAGATACTATCATAAATTGGAATTCTCCACCAATCTTAGACAAGTACCTTGATGAAAATTGTGAATTGTGTATGAGTAGTCAAGTTGTGGATGATGATGATGATGAGATTTTACAGAAGAAAACTATTTAGAGGTAAGATTTATTCCTCTAGTCGTAGAAGATTTGGATATAAAGAAATTATCTCTTAAGGAGCAAAATCCACATGTTGATTTTCTTGGAATTGACAAATATTTATTTCTTAATGGTAAACTTGATGTTGATCTTAGTCCATCAATGGAAACTAATGCTCCTCATCTGGAAAATATGGGTGATGTTATTTGGGAAGCTTTTGTGCAACGTGAAGTAATAAAAATGGGTTCAACACTCACAAGGACAAAGCCACAACAATTTTGTGAAGACGAAAATCTTGGATTAATGGGTGAGTATGCTGATTTGTTTGTAGCATTGGCTTCATGTGCTACACTTTGGCAAAACAAATTACAATCAAAATTTGTTCAACAATGTTTATCATGAATGAGAAAAGAATGATTAGTAGCATGTTGGCTTTACTTGTATTGCTAAAGAAAAAGGAATGGAAAGGAATGATTGGACATCCAAAAGATCGAGGGAAGATTAATTCTTAAGTCAAACTTGAGATCGAGTTCTTTTTCAAGAAGGGGAGAATGATGTAGGAACAAAGTGGCAACTTATGCGGCAGTCACATAGGTGATATGTATCATTTATTTATAAGCCCATTTGTCTTTTATTTATCTTTATTATTTAGTCAAAATTAATTATAAGTCTTGTTAGTAGTTGTTCTAACCTAATAAATTTGATCATAGAGTGATGTGAAGTTAGTCTAAAGAGTTGTCATCTGTATTGAAAGTTGTCAAGCATTTAGTTGAAAGCATTTATTTCACATGCAATGTATTCACCTATAATTATCAATAAGAAATCAGAAGGAAAAAAAAAGTTTCTATTCCCAAAAAAAAAAAAGAAAAGGTTTCTATTCAAAAAATTATTTGCAAGTATCCGAGTTGAGTGATTCCTCCCAACAATCAAGTGTGTGACTTGGTCATGTTGAGTGACATTCATGATTAGTAGTATTGAGTAACATCCGCTACCTTCAGTTTAGTGGCATCCCGAAACTATTTATCCTATCATTAGATTAAAATTTTGATTTAGCCTATTTTGTAGGTCTTGGCCTACATTAGTCCATGACACCACCAAGTGTTGCAATGGCTTCATGACACTAACTTGATAGAAGTTGAGGTTGAAGGGAAATATCAAGTAACAGTCATGCCTATAACCAAGAAAGATTCACGTGTTCATAATTATGGGATCACATAAGGGAATTTCTTTGCTCATATGGACTTTGGCTTCAAGGCTTCAAGTTTTATGCATTGAGTCGCCAAGTTAAAGGTGTTTTGTGCCAAACTTATGCGAGCAACTGTGTGAGTAAGGTAATGATGGAAGTTGTTATGGTGTTTTGTACCAAACTTATGTGAGCAGCTATGTGAGTAAGGTAATGATGGAAGTTGTTATGCCATTATGGCAATTTAAATTTGCTCTATTGGGATGAACAGCTGTGGAGTAGTTTGTAAGAGATAATTAATTAAATCTCTTGCTTTTAGTGCTCTATCTAGCTACCTAATGAGCGCTCCTTGTAACACTCTTTTGTCATAAAATTTTAAACAAGGTTAGAGTCATCATCATTGACATGTATCTGGCCATTTAATTAGTGTCTTTGTTCAATTAGTTTATATATTACAACAAAATGGTATATTACAAAAACTGCATAAATATAAGTTTATAGATTATATAGTAAATAATATATGATAGACACAAATTTTGACATGTGTATTAAGAGCGTAAAGGACATGCAATCCAATGGTCAGATTTTAAATATTTAGTTTTGTAGCTAAACATTGTCTAAATATATTTATTTCTTTTACATTGAAATAGAAACCATTAAATAACAAACAACAAATGACTTTTTTTGGGGGGGGGGGGGGGGAGGGGTGTGGGGGATGCAGAACAGCTGCATTATTAGACATTAGGCCTAAGAAATGTCACCTACATCTGTTGTGCCAGAGTAACGAATATGGGACTCCTGACTCTATGTTTAGTGTCACTCCATTCCAATGATGCTGATAAATGGGTAATTTGGTTAGTTTGGAGCAACAATGGTGGCCCCTGTATCGTAACGTTGAAAGATTTTTTCTCATTAAGTTGACTAAAAGCTAGTACGTTCGGAATAACAGAGACCTTGAGATTCCTCGGCGCCTTGACAGTTGCCTTGTATATGGAATTTTTAAGGCCCACATTTGTAACTGTCCTATGAAAGACGATGTTTATACTAGTGTTAGGGTTTTGAAATTGATAATACATGGATGGGTAATTTAGGGAATCATGTCCTCCAATGTTAGGGACACTTGCACAATCGGTGTTATCTTCAGTGAACAAGCGTAGAGTTGTCCCACTGTAGCCCTCTTCGCATAGGAAGCGGATGTAGTCAAGCTTTGACAGGTCATAGATCAAACCGGGGTGCAGTGCGCTAACAGGGTCAATCTGGCCAGCACCATAGCCTAACTCAGCAACAGCAGCCTTGATTCTCAATTCAGATGCTGATCATTAATCAAGAAGCAAAATATAACACTCATGAAGAATACTAATTTTTCATATTATAAAAGTTATTTTATGGAAATATGAGATAATATCTTGATCAATGTGTTTATATAGAAGGAAGACAAATGTTAAGATTATTACAAACCTTACTAACAGAGGTTTACAAACTAAAGTGACAATATGAATTTCATTGGTGCAACTTTAATAACTAATAAATAAATATTTAAATTACTATTTTGTGGATAATGACGCTTCGGTTTAATGTAAGGGTTATTTAATAAAAATTGTGGTATCTCTAACATTACTCATAAAATAGATATCAAACATTTCTTATTAGAAAGTACTCCTCTCCATTAATCATGGAGAAATTCTATTTCATAGTTAAGATTTTATTTTTGAATCAAACAATTAACAGATTGTCGTGTGATATTGTATACATATTAACATGACTAATATTTATTCTAAACCAATTGACATATTAACCACATTGTTGGTAAACCATTAGCAATGTGATGGCCTTGGAGAATTTGAAATAAACACTAACGACCTCTTATTGACTCCATTCAAATGGTGGATCTTGTAAAATGGAACTAATATTTAACATATCATGAGTTAAAATGGGAGAATTTCAGGAGACTAACCAGTTGTCATTAGGGCCGATTTGATTGCAGAAGGAGACCAGTTGGGGTGGAATGTTTTGATGTAGGCAGCGGCTCCAGCCACATGAGGGCAAGACATTGAAGTTCCAGACATTAAAGTATACACATCAAACCGATCGTCGCCAAGAGTTCCAGTCATTGATGAAAGTTTAGTGTAAGCAGCTAGTATATTTACCCCAGGTGCCACAACATCCGGCTGCAAATTAAACATAATTTAAAACATTAAAAAAAAAAGTACACAAATTTATGCCTAGAATGATTGGCAATCATTGCAAAAGGTTACCTTAAGTAATGTGCGAGAGAGCATGGCCGGACCTCGAGATGAAAAGGAAGCCAGAAAGGGTGCCGCAGCATTGGGTGCTGTTTTGGACTTGTATATGACAGCCTGAGGGAATCTGAAAATTTTACCAATGAAAAAAAAAACATAAAGAATGTTAATATATCAAGTAATATTTTAATTAATAGAAAACTTACCTGTTATAATGAACCCCAAATAAGGTATATATAGAAATATACTCTAAATTGGTCACAACAAAAAGAAAAAGGAAAAATCTAATCAATAACAACTCTCCTAGCCCATTATGGGGGGCATTTTGTATAACAAATTTGATTCCTCTTACTTACTTGGTTGAGTTGACATATGCAAGAATTTTGTGACCAAAAATAGAATCAACATAGGTAGCAGGGATAGCAGATATAAAGCTCGTATCTCTCTTCTTTTGGAGAGATACAATCGCCCCGATCCCACCCAAACTCTTAATGTAACTAAGTCTTGCTCCTCCTTGGCATAGCACAATCTTCCCATTGACCTTTTCCCGATCAAGACTCCCTTCATCACAAAACCTGCCCAATTCTTTAGTTGATTAGTGCTACTAATATATATATATATATATATATATATTTTTTTTTTTGAACTGTGCTACTAATATTAATAGTCTGAATATATAAATCATGAAATAGAAAATATTGAAGTAGAAAATGCACTCTAATTACCAGGGAGTGGAATCTTTCGATAAAGTACTATTGGCTGCTATTGCCGCGGTGGTTAGAGGGTACATCTTCTTGTTTGGTGAAAATGTGTTGATGGAAAGTCCCTGTTATTCAATGCACTAGTAAATATAATGATTATGATCAAATGAAATGAAAAGGCATCATGTTTACCACTGCGCACCCTTGGTGTGGTGGTCACTCCACAAGTATAAGTGCTTATATGGGGTGTGGTGGGCAAGGGCCAAGGTTTAAGTCTCCAGGAGGGAGCTTCACACACATATACACTAAGCACTCCTTTACTAACTTTATCAAAAAAAAAAAAAAAGGAGCGCTCCTTTACTAAACATTGTGACATTCAAAATGAGACAAGTTGTTTTATATACGATCATCTTCATTTAAAATGTTTTAAATCTTGTAACTTTATACATGGTTAGATAAAAAAAAAAAATTTTAATTTTAACTATAAAATGAATTCCATCCATTTCCAGTGAAATGGAAAAAAATCATGTTCTTAGACAGAAGCACTCCTTTACTAAGAAAGGCCATCATATTTAATACCACAAGTTGCTTTAGGATCATCTCCATTATGAAATATTTTCATATTATATAAATCTAGTCCTATATCATTTAAAATTTTAACAGTAGCAAAACTTTGTACACCGTCCCGAATAGAATGGAGAGACTTACAGTAGTTTCTATTCCATTTCCAACTTTAACTGGAGTCAAAAACTGCCTATCTAAGCCAGAAGCACCAACAGTCATTATCCAAGGAGCTGTGTTTTGCACTGTATACAAATCTGGGCCGCTATTCCCCGCTGAACATGCTGTGAAAATTCCCTTCTTCATTGCATGAAAGGAACCAATTGCAAAGGAATTGTCAAAGAAGCTATTTGATTCCCCACTGATAGATATTGATAGCACGTCAACTCCATCATCAATGGCATCATCCATTGCAGCCAAAAGGTCTATATCACTGCAACCTTTGGGCCAACACACCTTGTACATTGCAATGCGTGCTGATGGAACCCCACCTCGAGCTGTGCCTTGGGCTAAACCATATAAGCTTGCGCCTGCTATTGAGGCACCTGCTATGGTGGATGAAGTGTGAGAGCCGTGGCCTTCTTCATCTTGTGGGGATGGATTTGGATGGCGTGTGGCGGGGTCGTTGTTGTAGAACACTGCACCTATTACCTTGCTGCATAAAATGGTGAATAGCTTGGAAATTAAATGAGAGCTCCATGCATGTAGAGAAGTATTATTTAAAATTCAATTTCATCTTGAGTAATGTTAAAAACTTTTTTTTTTTTTAAATTGTTGGTATAATCTGCAATGATTAGAATAATATCACTTTCATCTGGATCTATTAGACATACTTTTTATTGTGCACCACCATATTAACCATTGTGAAAAAGAAGGTTGTAAATTCAAATATTGTGTCACTAGTCAAAATATTTTGTGATTGGCCACAATTGAGGAGAAAGATTGAGATCGTTTACTTGTTGCAACCAGTGAAGTTGCCTGCTACTTGGCATCTACCCTTCCATTTTGATGGAGGAGGTCCTAGTCCATTGTCGTTAAAACTTGGAGCATCCATATAAATTCCTAAAAAATAAGAGGAAAAAGGAAAGATTATGAAATTTATCAAAACTATTCCATGTAATAAGGATAAAGTCAAAGCTCTTTGAGAAGTCTTAATTTATTACCTGAGTCTAATACACCAACAATAATATTACTTTCAATTTGATGATTTCTCTTCAATGTTTGAGGCATTCTTAAGATATCCCATGATCTTGTTGTATGAAGTTTCCGTATTCTACTAGGAAATACTGACACCACATTTTCGTTCTCTGTAAAGGATGCATATATGTATATAAATTACATAAGACAACCACCCCCAAGAGGGAATATATATATATATATATATATATATATATATTTTGTAACATGATGTTTTTAGTGTGCACGGTGCACCTCGTAGTTTTTGAACTTCATCTGGCAATAGCTTTGCTGCAAATGCATTAAAACTCTTCGTGTAGCTATGTATTTTGGACTGTTGGGCAGTACTAGCACTGTAAAACGACAATACTCGATGGTTTAATTGTGTACCCAAATGTTGCAATATGTTGCATGCGCTGTAATGTCATATTATATTATAGATATGGATTATTCCCTAAAAACTAATTTTATATGCATAGAAAAGCCTAATGCTATACATATTGATCGGTTGCTAACAATTATGGAACCATCCCCCACCACTAAATCTTTGACCCATGTATGGATTATACTCTACACAATTTATTTTCCATAAAAATGAAAACCAAATCAAGACATTGATTTCTATAGAAAATCTTGGGACTAGTCAACAAATCAAGGGTTTGATTGCTAGAAAAAATCATGGGATTAGATTCCATTATTGTAATGTACCATCATGAAAGGTGTATGAGAAAATGTAGTATTTTGAGCTCTGGTCTCGTAGATGTAGGCTGTCAAGCTGAAACGCTAATGTTTTCTTTCTTTTCTTTTCTCTATATTTTATTTATAAATTTCTATATGAACTATTCCATGTATAAATTACAACCCAAAAAAAGAACTATTTCCTGTAAGAAATAAAAGGAAAACAAGTATTGTTTAAAATTGAATATGTGTAGATGTAAGCATGCAATGTGTAGGGACAGCAATGTGTTTGTGCCTAAGGCCAAGATTTTAAGTGGCTTTTTTTTTTATATATTTAAATATTAATTAAAATAATATTAATTTATTTTTATATAATTTTATTTCAAAATTTTTCTTAATATGGGAGAGTTTTAAAAATTAACTTTTATTAATTGAGTCCATTTTTGGGGCCTTGATTTTTATTTTTTTTGGAAAGGTAGGAATATCTTAACTGAATATATTCTACTGGGTAATGAAGGGGGCTTTTTTTAATTTGAAGCCTTTAGGTCACTACCTTAATTGCCTATAGTGTTGAGCTAATCCTAGCAATATTTAGATATTTAGTCATCCAACTCACTCTTGAATTACTGAAGAAAGGACGTTGTGTTGAAGATCAGCAGCACTGGTTTTTGACCGCAGTCCCTCTCCCTCTCCCTCTCCAGTAGCAGTAGCGCTGGTTCTTGACCGCGGTGTCTCTCCCATATACACAATGTAAGCCTATGTGATAATGAAAAATAAATTTATGATTAGTGAATGGAAATTATAAAATTTATATAATATACTTAATAAATATGTTCATACAAATTATAAAAATATATTCACCTTTCTAAATGTGTCACCAGAACCATGAGTGAATGACCAATGAAACTGCGTAGCCAAAAGGAAGAGGGTGATCATAAAAGTTCGAACCATTTTTGATTGCATGCGATACTGCTCTTCTCCGGCTTTCAATACTGCTCTTCCTTTCTCTCTTGCTCCTATATTTATAGTCAGATTTTTTCTTAAAATATTCCTAGTTTTTCTTATGTGTGTTTCTTAATTTGGTGGAAATTTTCGTGCTAAAATGCAATCTTTGACTTTTTCCAATTTTCGGTTAGATTATTGCATAGACCAATTGAAAGCAAAGGTGTTTAGATGTAACTTCACTATAATTAGTTACAAACGGTTTCCTTATTAGCCTTTTTAGCTGTTAAAACAGAGACTAAAGACTGAAAATTTGTTCTGTATTGAAATTTTTCTTAGAGAATTTTCTTCTGTATTTAATTAATTAAACAATGTACAATTCCTCAATTTTTTTTTTTTTAAAAAAATGTATAAATTAAGAGTCTGTCATTTATATAACTAAATTTAGTGTTAAAACTAACTCCTAAACTAACCGTTTGTTATTAGGATATTATGATGGCTCGATTTTTTCCCTGAAATCTATCTATACTATTGTTGAGTCGGTGGCATGTATTTGGTCAAAGTAAGTTTGCATAGTCCTAGTAGTAATAGGACTCTACTTTGGCAATGTATGATATGCACTAGAAAACCAGGTCCTACTTGGTTTAGGACTTATAGTATCCGACCTATGCTAGTGTGTGTGTATATATATATATATATATATATATATGCATAGATTCTTTTGTATTCAGTTTATTGTATCTTAGAGAGAGGGTAAACTGAATAGGAGAAATAGTACAAGACTAGTGCAAACACAATAGGTGCTCTATTCTTTGTGAGAGAGCCAAGGTGTATGATGTATTTGGGGCTTAGGTTTTGTCAGGGCCGGCTCAACGAATTTGGGGGCCTTAGGCGAAAGTTTTAAACGGGGCCTTTTATTATAAATTAATATATATTTTTTCAATTAAAATTTATTTTTCTTGCTTTTTGAGAGGCAAAATTACTAATTAAATTTTTGCATTCAAGTTCCACTAACATTTCTTTTTCAATTGATAATATAGCTAATCCACTTAATCTTTCTTGTGACATAGTTGATCTTAAATATGATTTTATTAATTTTAATTTTGAAAAACTTCTTTCTGCGGAAGCAACTGTAATAGGTATAGTTAGTAATATTCTGAAAGCAATACATGTATTTGGAAAAGATTCTAGCCTCTTTATATAATTTAGTACATTAATTGGAGAGTTATCATTTATTTGCAAAACTTCTTTTAAAACTTTTAGTTCTGAATATAAATCTAAGCCATCAATATCAGAATAAGTTTCATGTGTGAGAAAACATTCAAGATTAAGACAATTTTTTTTTCAAACTATCATTATCTAGTGATTTTAGTTTTTCAAAATTAAATAAAAAACCAAAAATATTTTCATATATTTGAAATTGTTCAAACCTACTTTCAATTGAAAAAATAGCTTGATCTACTATATATAAAAAATAATTAATTCTAAAATATTCTTCGGCGGATTGTGTTGTCTTATCATTGACATTCTCATCAAATTGTTTCTTCCTACGAATTATACGTTTTTCACGAAATATAGGCTCTGTTTCCATTTTGCTTGCAATTTCTTTAGATGAATTCATAGCAGATGTAAATCCAGCTCCTTTATATTTTTTTAAAAAAGACATGAGACCTTTTAATTGATCTATAGCAATATCAATATGCATGTCTTTCGATTGTAAATTTTTACTAACAGAGTTAATAGCAAATAATATATCATACCAAATAGTCACAGATAGCAAAAACTCAAAACTTTCAATCTCATATGTTGCTAAACAATCAGCTTCACTTTTTGTTTTGGGATCTTCACTTGTTTTTGCCAATTGTAACAAAGCATCTCTTATTTCTAGAACTTGAAATTTTATTGCTTTCACACTTTCAATTCGACTTTACCAACGTGTTTGTGACAATGGCTTAAGAGTTAAACCTGTCACATTATCTTGTAAAATTTCCCATCGTTTTGTGGAAGAAGAAAATAGTGTGTATATTCGTTGTACTACTCCAAAAAAAGAAATAGTTTTAGGACAAGAATTAGCCATGTCACATAGGACAAGGTTGAGATTATGACAACCACATGGTGTGTAAAATGCTTTAGGATTTATATCAAGAATTCTTTTTTGTACCCCTTGTTTTTTCCCTTTCATATTAGACCCATTATCATATCCTTGTCCACGTACATCATTAATATCAAGTTCAAGATTTTTTATTGCATTTATAATTTCATTGAAAAGACCTTTTCTAGAAGTATCATCTACCTTTAAAAATTCCAAAAAATGTTCGTCTATTTTTATCGGACTTATTGAAATATCCACACATCTTAGTATGAGAGTCATTTGTTCTTGATGACTTACATTAGGGGTACAATCAAGTATAATTGAAAAGTATTTTGCTTCTTTAATCTTTTTTATAATTTTACTTTTAATTTCATTTGCTAATAATTGTATCACTTCATTTTGTATATTATGTCCAAGATAATGATTATGGATTGCACCATTTTGAATACGTTGAACATATTCTTGCATTATTGGATCAAATTCTGCAATCATTTCAATTATACTTAAAAAATTTCTGTTATTTTCTTGATAGATCTTTTCGTTTTTTCCTCGGAATGCCAAATTATTTTTACCAAGATTTTTTACCACCGCTATTATTCTTAATAACACTTTTTTCCAATGATCTTTCTCTTTCTTAATTTGTTCTTGGACATTTTTATCAATTGTTTTATTCTTCAATAATCTTAGTTCTAAATCAATCCAAGTATTCATATTAGTAATATGCTCATTAGTTGTTTCGTGATTTTTAAGAATAGAACTAATATTTTTCCAATCCTTAGTTCCTCCATTAGCTAGTTGATTTGTATTAGATTTTGAATTAAACAACTTGCAACAAAAACAAAATACTTTATCTAGGTCTTTTGAATACACTAACCATTTTCTATCATGTTTCTCTCCATTTGGTAATTTTCGAATATAATGCGTAGTAGAAAAATGTCTAGAGTTCTTATCTATAGGAAAGTTTAGATCATCAACTCTTATTGGACCATTTTCTACTAACAAATCTCTTAATTTTATATCAATAGTTTTCCATTGACTTGGATCAAAAATATTTGTAGGAATATAATTAGGTTGATCATTAATATTTTCACTCTCCTCTAAATTATTTTGAGCTTCATTATCAAGAATGGTGACATTACATGTTTGAACATTATCATGACCACCTTCATTATTATCATTTTGTTGTATATTTTCATTATCTTCTAACTCTTTTTGATGAATTTCTTCTTCATTTATGAAACTTTCACTCAAATTTTCCGCAAGATTTTGTTTTTTACTAGTAATAAATTCCTCCATAGCTTCCTTTTGAGATTCAATTAGTTCTTCTCTTTGTCTTTTCTTTTTTATTTTTTCATATCCGGATGGATATTTTCTAGTAGACATTTGTAATTAAAAAATATTTACGAATAAATGAAATACAATCTATAATAATAAAAAAAATTACAATTTAACTAGAATAATATAAATTTAACGTATAAAACAATAGAACCTGGTTTATAAAAAGCACAATTGTAGCTTTACTTAATATGATCACTTTACACTTTAAACCTGCACAAAAAAATTAAAATTAATATTAATACAAAATAAATTATTCTAAATTTATAATTTTGTTATCAATACTCTTCACTAACGAAATATGTAGAACTCATTTCACTCATTCACTAATACTAAAAGTTCATCACGGCATCACACTAAAAAAGTCTGATTTCTTAAAAAAAAAAAAAAATCAAAAATCAAAAAGCAAAAGGCAAAACGTGTAAGGCTTTCTCCAGAAGCCACAGCCACTGAAGCTCTTTTTCACTTTTTGTAAAGTGAAATCAAGGGTCCGGATGATGCTTCTAGAGATATCTTAAGGGTCCGGATCATCCTTCTAGAGAAATCTATTTCTCTTTTTCACTTTTTGTAAAGGCAAATCCTTTAGTCTCTGTGTTTGTTCTCTTGCTGCAACTGCTTGTGCTCTTTACTCAGCAGCAATGAGCAATAGCAGAGTTGAGCAAACTCCTCTTCAACCAAAAAAAAAAAAAAAAAAAAAAAACCAGCAAACTATGAAGAAGACGAAAGAGGCAAAGGAGGAGAAAACAAAAAATGAACCTGAAATGAAAATCTGTGAACACATCAAGTCTGTTGCCAACACCAATTGATGAGTAAGTCAACAACAAAAAAGATTTTTTTGTTTTTTTGAATCAAGATGGAGACTGGAGAGAGTCAGAGAGTGGGCGATTTTTTTCTTCTTTTTGCCTTTTGTAATATTTTCTTCTACAAGCTAAAGATTATTGCTTTTTGTAATCTTTTCTTCTGCAAGTTAAAGATTTGATGATGGGATTTCATGTCACTTCAATGTAAGTAACGGGCAATTTTTCAAGATGAGAAACGGGTGTTTTGTGATCTTTTCTTCTGCAAGCTAAAGATACGATGATTGCATTAGCCTTCATGTCACTTCAGTGAGAAACGGCCCCCTTTTTTTTTTTTTTTTTTTTTTTTTTCTCCTCAAATGAGAAACGGGCCTCTTTTCTTTTGCAACCTAAAGATATGGTGACTTAAATGTGAGAAACGGTTTTTTTTTTTTTCTTCTTCAGATGAGAACACAATATTATATACTATGTTTTTTTTTTTTTTTTTTTTTTTTTTTTTTTTTTTTTTTTTTTTTTTAATCAGATGAGAACACAATATTATATACTATATTATTACTACTTGGGGGCCCTCTTACAAGTGGGGGCCTTAGGCGGCCGCCTAAGTCGCCTATAGGTTCAGCCGACCCTAGGTTTTGTGAGAGTGCTATGTAAATTTCTGATGTCTTTTTTTCTTCTCTCTTCTTTAATCTTATGTTAATGAGTGCATTTTTCACAACAACTATCTATAACATGATTTCCCTCTTTGATTTGGACTTTTATCAAGGTCAAAAATACCTCATCTATTAACCAATGATTTATCCTACAAATGTTTTAGGAATAGGGTCAATAACATCAAAAAAAAATTTCCCATAAAATCCTCTTTTTTGAACTAAATTTTTATGTTTTTCGAAAATACCCCTACACCCTAAGTTTGAGCATAACAAAAGTAGAGGACAACATAGTAAAATTATATCTCTAACTCCACCTAGAACTTTGCCTACAAAATAGGACCACTATTTCGCCACCTTAGGTCTTTAAGAAAAACTCTTAAAAAAGAAAAAAATCACCATATTTCACTCTAAATAAAAAATAAAAAATAAAAAAACTTTATCAACAAGATTTACCAGTTTCTGTCCTTTTTTTTTTTTCCTTATCAAATCTCATTTTCTTTATTTTGAATTTGAAGGAAAAAAGAAAAAAAAGAAAAAAAAACACTTCTATCATAAAACCATTATTATAGCTTCTCATCCATATTCCTTAAATTTAGGCATTACCAGTTTACCACATATCATTTATTTTTATTGTTTTGGGTAGTTCCCAATTATCTCAATCACAATTTCTAAAGATATGACTATTCCAATTGGTAGTATTTGGTCAAAGTTAAAAAATTCACAAATAAAAAACTACAAACCCACAAAATCATGAATCCATAGTCCCATCATGAAATAATAATAATAATAATAATAATAATAATAATAATAATAATAATAATAATAATAATAATAATAATAATAATAATAATGATCAGTTACTAGTTGCCACATTTCAATTCTTTCTCACTTCTCCCACTTCATTGTACCAAAAAATAAAGATCATTTCATGCCCAAATTCCATTGGGAGAATATCGATATTTTTCTAGTTGGTGACACCACTTTCTATTAGTGTAAGGGCCTAAAACATCACCATTCCGCATGGCTTCTCCTATCAATCTATTATCCTACAAGTGTTTTAAGAATATGTATGTTTATAAATTGTATCTTGTTACTCATTAAATTCTTCTTCTTTTTTTATTAACGAAGAATTATGACTAAACTTAAAATAAAAAATAAATATAAAAAAGAAGCCTCATTCCACATGCTAGTTTAATTCCAAACAGCTTGCACCTAATCTAATTTACATAGATGCCTCTAAATTTTTGTTTAAAGTAAAGCTCCCACAATTTTCCACATTACCTATATTTTCTTTTTAAGTTTTTTTATCATGAACTTCCATAGCTTTAAAGTAAGAAAAAGTCTAGGAACATAAAATTTTTCACAACTTATTGCCATAATTGTTACATGATAGGATGTGATTCGTGAAAGAAAAAATTGTGGATGTAATAATTAACTATTCATAGTCTACCATGTCAAAGTTGTGACAAGAAATTTGTGAAATAATTCATGATCCTAAAACTACTCTTAAAGTAAAGGGCAAAATTTATTACAGTACTTATGTGTTATTAATTAGGTTTCCTTTAAAATTTTATTATGTGAATTTTTTTGTCGGTGTATTCTAAATCTTAAGAATAAAATATAAATAACAGCATCTAAGTTTTGTCTTAGTGTGAATTTGGATACAATATTTGCATCCGTGCGTTTTTTTAGTTGGTCTTATGCACTATTCACGAGACCCGTAAATAATTTTTTTAGCAAAACCAACTTTAAAACTGGGTTCCACAGCAGTATTCACACATTTAAAAATTATTTTACTACAGAGTTTTCAGTTTTCAGCAATAAACGGTATCCAAACAGACTCTTAGGCTTCGTTTGGGAGTTCATAAGAAAATGAAATGGAATGGAATAGAATGATATTAAGTGAATGGAATGGAATATATTTAAGTAAGGGAAAGAAATGAAATAGAATTAAGTAATCTTGATTGGATGTTTTAAAATAAAGGAATGGAAAGGAATGAAAATGAATAGAATGTAAGTAATCTTATTTGGAAGTAACATGGAGGGAATGGAATGAAATCATTTTATAACAATATTACTATTAGACCCATATTTTAAAATAAAGAGTTGAATATATTGGTGTATTTTGGGAGTTTTAGTAAAAAATTTATTAAATTTAATTTCATTCCCTCTCATTCCTCCAAATTTCAAGTGAATGAAAATTTGAGATTTTAAGGAAATAAAGAGGAACGAGTATTCCCTCCTACCCATTACATTTCCTATCACTTAAACTCTCAAATAAGGAAACGAATTTTCAATTCCCTCCATTAAAACTCCCAAACAAAGAAACGAAAGAATATTTAAAACCATTCTTTTTACTTATTTCTATTCTATTTAATTTCATTCCCTCCTTCAAACAATGCCTAGTATAGATCCCACGTTTTTACGCGTCACTTTTTAAATTTTTTTTACGTAAACTTTCATATTTACTCAAACCCATAAGAATCTGTCATCTGCCTCTCTCTTCACTCTCTCAAACCGTAAAAAGCCAGCCTTCTCTGTCTCCACTCCAGTCCCCTGTCATCTCCAGTTGCGGGTCAGAATGTCAGAGATCTTGCAGCGACCCAGATCTCCCTCGCAACTATGGTCAGATTTGTTCGAACCCTGAATCTTCATCGCTTTTCAATTCATCTGTAGGCTTCAAAGCTCTTCTGCCTCCTTTTATATATGTTCTAATTATGATATTGTTCAGTATTGATTTCGGTTTCTCTCTCTACTTTTCCATGAAATTTGTTTTTAATTTTAAATCTTGGGTCTCATACTGTTTTTCTCATTGTTGAATCAAAATGCAGAATTTCAGTTTCAGGGGCATCAAAGCTGTTGGCCAACATTCTGTACTCATGGGCATATCTGTTGGGAACTTGATTGCTAGATGGGATGATGAAACGGTGAGTATTTTTCCTTGAATCATCTTTTTTGGGTTGCTTTGAATTAACCTATTCCATACATGTTCTTTTGATGTTGCATGACATATGAGATCTTTTCATTGAACTATTTTTTTTCCTCCTCATGTTGTGATAAATCTGAGTAGCTATATTATGGTTATAATAGAAATTTTTTTGATAAAATTGATTTAAATCTTAAACTACAGGTGTTTTTTTTTTTTTTTTCATGATATATGTTCGATGAAATTCCTTTTAAAGTTGATTATATGATCTACTCATTCAATTTCACGTTCCGAGTAGGCTTCTTTATGTGTTCTGAAAATGTTTGTTAAAATTTCTAGGAAACATGAGTCCTATTAGTTTGAATTTAAGAACCCCAAGGCCAATCAACTTAGGATGCTTCAAATTAAACTATGAGCCTAGCCCAGTGAACTGTTCTCATGGCAATCATCTTGCGGTTTCATGTCTTGCCAAGTAATAGGATTAGTAGGGACACTGAGGGTTGGCTTGGGTTGCATATTTTGCTTCCTCAGGTGGGCCACACGAATACATCTTTTGGCCAACCTGGTTGTGCAATGTTATACCCTTCCATTCAATTGGGATAAGAGAATCTAGAAACATAATATTTTTTGCCACAACTCTAATGTGGTAGTCACAACAACATAAGATAATTGTGAAAAATTGTGATCCTAAAATAACTCTTGAAACAAGGAAGAATTGCATGAAATGATCAACTGCAAACATGATGAACTCTTTGCAGGTATGTTAGCTTTCTAGATTAATTGTTTTGGTATTTTATTTATATTGGGCTGTTATGTTTATTCTAATTATGCTTTTGTTGTTCACTCATACCTCTTTTTGTTTTCTAATTCTGTAGTTCATAGCTTTTTTATTTGTGGTCTGACTGATTTGGAGGATCAATTTAGCTGTTAAGTTTGATTGTGTTTGTGGTTTTGGATCCTGAGCTCAATACTGATACCATGAAACAAAGAAATTTCAAGGCCTTTCGAACAATCGCCACCAATCTCCCCTTTCACAGGCACCTTCTTTTCTCATTCTTTCTCTCATTGGAAAACCAGCAATTCAGTTTTCTATTTTTCATTGGATTTTGGGTTTTGGTAGATATATATCACTTGGTTTCTCAATCCAAAATTTTTTTTCACCTTTGGTTTATCAACCCCCCTCAAATTGTTCCATTAAATGATTATGGAAAACTGGTTTGCATCTTGGATGGTTTTCATCTTCATTGTCTTAGAAATTAACATGCAACATAAGAAACTATAGCTTTACCAATAACTTGATCATTGTCTTAGACGTTAACATGCAACATCAGAAACTACAGCTTTATCAATAACTTGATCATTATCTAGACAGTGATAGATAATGTAGATATTCAAATATAGTTGGTGAACATGCATGTTACATTTTTTCTTTTTTTAATAGGAAATCTAGTCGAAGCTATTTACGTCATGACTGGAAAATTTGGTTTACATCTGAAGCAGTCTCAGAATTTATAATGGGTGGAATTTCCTCCATCCATGTTACTTAAATCTTCTATAAATTGGGCATACTTGGCTAATCCATGCACTGCCTTATTTCCTCTCTTCAGGTGTGGCGTACTTCAAACTGGCATAATATTGGCAATAGCTGCCAAAGATTGTATTCTTCTGTTTCCTACTTGATGCCTTCTCACAAAAAAAGTAAGTATTTTTATCCCTGAATTTTGCCCAACAACTATGTGATCTCTGATGCCACATATCTTCCTCCATCACATATAATTTCAATTGGTTCAATTATTTTCTTGTCTCTCCTATCTGCTCTTGGTTTGAGAGACCAACAACATGTGCCTCCAGTGTTTGCAATTCCTTTTGCATACATTATATGTTCTGCCCCATGTGTCCAAAGACCCGTGAGTTTCATCTTGTTAAGGCATCCCTGCAATTCTCCAAACAACCTTCAATTGGATTTGCCCCTCCCATGTGCATCCCCGCTTCCCATTCCTCCTTTACAACCTCCTCGCTCTGATCATGTTTAATCCACATAGATTTAAATAAAAAAAGTTTGGTACTTCCTTTAGTTTTTTGTGTGGGCTGGTCTAATCTCAACAATAAGACAGTGGTCAGAGACCAAATTTGCTAGATGAAACAGCCTTGCTCTAGGCAACTTCCTTCGCCACTCCGTTGTGACTAGAGCTCTATCAATTGTTTCTTTAATGCATCCATTATCCCTCCTGTCCACGGCTTAAGTAAACCAAGATCCTGTATAGCCCAAGTCTCTGAGCCCCACATTTTCTAAATAATTCCCCCCCCCCCCCCCCCCCCCCCCTCCCCCTTCCTTCTCATTGACACTTAGAATTTCATTGAAATCTCCTATGCACACCTATGGTTTGTCAATCTGTTGCCCTAGACATTTTAAAAGCTCCCACAGCTCCCATGACTATATTCTCTTATGTGTTTCAAGGTTGCCATAGAATCCCGTTAATCTCCACACCCCAATCTCATCATTGGAATTAATCAATGCATCAATGTTACATATAGCGCTAATCATAGTGGTTAATAGTCTTTTTTTTTTTTTTTTTAATCCCAGTGCTCTTCTTAGTACTTTCTTTACCACATAATGAAAAATAAAAATGCAAGTTCCCTATAATATAAATGTGAGATATCTTCTTTTCAAAGTTTATACTCTCTCTCACTAGACAAATTTTGTAATCTTAAATGTATAGATACATGGATAGGTGATGGTTTTTGTGTTGATATGTTTTTGAATTGAATAAATTATTCTCTCCCTTACCCTTTAGAAAGTGCCTAGGTTAGCCATTAGTGGTTGATTATCCAGCACAATGTTTTGAATTTCATTCCGTTCCAGCATAGTGTTTAACATTTTTTTTGCTATTTTTTTTCCACAAAACAATTGTTATTGGCTTGACTGCAATAATTTTGAAAAGTTTCTTCTGTTTCAAGTTTAGAGTGAGTTTTGAGAAGGATGTGCAAATGCAAGAAGCAATGTAGGAAAGACAACATGAACTTGTGACTGATAAGATATATGCTAGGTACATGAAACTTTTCCTTCTAATTTCAATTGGGTATTTGTTTTTGTGGTCCTTATTTTATTTTTCTTTTTGATAAACTTATTCTTAGGTTTTTAGACATTTATATTGTAAATTACTTGATTTTAGGTATCATTCTTTTGTGGACTAATTGGTTTTCAAAAAATGGCTGGCAGATTTGCAAAAGTTATTGCCTTACCAGCTGCTGCTATGGTTAATTAGGCGTGTTCTCATTATATCTAGCACTATGTCTAGCATGTGACTGATTTTTAGAGTTAGGTAGTGAGTATAAATGGTTAAGGCTAACAAACTGTCTGTTACTCAAGCAGCTTAGCTTAAAAGTGTAATATGATTGTAATAAACTCTTCATAACAGAAATAACACTCAACCTTTTTTCCTTGCTCTCTTATAGCTTTCAAGCCTTGCATCCCAATTTATGACATTGAATAAAAGAACAGGCTTGGGTTTTGAAAAAGGTTTTCGAATTGGTTTTAGGTGAGTGAACATTTTTATTGCTGAAATAATTGGATTGCCTATATGATCATAGATTTTTTCTGGATTTCCTATTTTGTTCTTTGCTAAATGGATGTTTGGTCAATGAATTATATGATTTTTATCATGTATCATATAGTTTGTGGTACATGTTATGGGATAAAGGCAGATATATACAAATTTAAAAAATACAACATGGTAACTGTTAGAAATGCACATTAACAGTAACAAAAGAGCCTCAACATAGGAAACAAATACATTTAGTCCAACAAAACTAAATGAAATTATATTGAGTTCAAGCCTAAGGCAGAGCTGGTAGACTATGAAAATTGGGTAAGAAAAAGAGAAGATGGGAAACCAATCACCGACCCGATTCAGAGAGAGAGAGAGTATGTGGATGAGTGCATGTTGATATCTGAACAATGGTGATGTCTTTTAATGTTATTGAAGGGTGTATATCAAATAATACCAAGTGTTGCAATCACAAGGCTTCATGACACTAACTTGATAGAAGTTGAGGTTGAAGGAAATTTCAAGATCAAAGTAACAGTCATGTGCCTATAACCAAGAAAGATTCACATGTTCATGATTATGGGATCACACAAGGGGATTGCTTTGCTCATCTAGACTTGATCTTCAAGTTTTATGCACTAAGTGGCCAAGTTAAAGGTGATTTGTGCCAAACTTATGCGATCAGCTATGTAAGTAAGGTAAAGATGGGAGTTGTCATGCTAGTATGACAATCTAAATTGCTCTATTGGGATGAACGGCCAAGGAGTAGTTTGTAAGAGATAATCAATTAAATATTTTGCTTTTTAGTGGTCTATTGAGCTACCTAGTGAGCGCTCATAGGAGCACTCTTTTGTCATAAAATTTTAAATAAGGTCAGGGTCATCATCAATGACATATTTTTGGCCATTTCATTTAGTTTCTTCAATCAATTAGTTTATATTCACAACAAAATGGTAAACAACAAATACTTGTATGTTTATTTCTTTTTCATTGAAATAAAAACCATCAAATAACAAATAACAAATGCATTTAGGGGGGGGGGGGGTGGGGGGGGAGAAGCAGAACACCTGCATCATTAGACATTAGGCCTAAGAAATTTCACCTACATCTATCGTGGTAGAGATAGCGAAATCAATATGGGACTCTTAACTCTATGTGTACCATCACTCCATTCCAATGATGCTGATCGATGGGTATATTGGAAAGTTTGGAGGAATTGTGGTGGCGCCTTTAGCGTAACCTTGAAAGATTTTTTCTGGTGCAACTGAGTAAAAGATAGTTTGTTTGGAACAACAGTGACCGTGAGATTCTTCGGTGCCGTGACAGTTGCCTTGTATGTAGAATTTCTAAAGCCCACATTTGTAACTGTCCTATAATAGATGGCTGATATAGTAGAGTTAGGGTCATCATACTGATAATACAATGTTGGGTAATTTAGGGAATCATATCCTCCAAATTTAGGGACACTTGAGCAATTGGTTTTATCTTCAGTGAACAAATTTAGATTTGTCCCAGTGTAGCCCTCATTACATAGGAAGCGGATGTAGTCCAACGTTGACAAGTCATAGATCAAACCAGGTCGTAGTGCGTTAGTCGGGTCAATTTGGCCAGCACCATAGGCTAATTCAGCAAGGCCATCCTTGACTTTCATTTCAGTTGCTGATCATCAATCAAAAAGATAAATTATAAAACACTCAAAAAGACTAATTTCATTTTTTTTTTTGCATAATATAAAAGTTATTTTAGGGAAATATGAGATGATATCTTGATCAATGTGTTTATATAGAAGGAAGACAAAAATGTTAAGATTATTACAGATTTTACTTCCAGAGGTTTACAAACTAAAGTGACAATATGAATTTCATTGGTGCAACTTCAATAACTAATAAATAAATATTTAAATTACTTTTTTTGTGAATAATGACACTTCGGTTTGTAAGGGTTATGTAATAAAATTTGTAATATCTCTAATATTACTCATAAAATAAATGTCAAACATTTCTTATTAGAAAATATCCCTCTCCATTAATCATGGAGAAATTTTGTTTCGTAGTTAAGATTTTATTTTTGAATCAAATAGTTTACAGATTGTCATGTGACATTGGATACATATTAACATGGATAATATTTAGTCTAAACCAATTGGCATATTAACCATGTTGCTGGTAAACCATGAGGAATAAGATGGCCTTGGAGAATTTGAAATAAACACTAACAACCTCTAATTGACACCATTCAAATGGTGGTTCTTGTAAAATGGCACTAATCTTTAACACATCATGAGTTAAAATGGGAGAATTTAAGGGAACTAACCAGTTGTCATTAGGGCCGATTTGATTGCAGAAGGAGACCAATCAGGGTGGAATGATTTGACATAGGCAGCGGCAGCAGCCACATGAGGGCAAGACATTGAAGTTCCAGAGATTATATTATATACATCAAACCGGTTGTCATCAGGACTTCCAGTCAATGATGCAAGTTTAGAGTAAGCAGCAAGTATATCTATCCCAGGTGCCACTATATCCGGCTGCAAATCAAACATAATTTAAAACCATCATACTATTATATATCTTAAGAAAAAGAGTATAAAAATTTATGCCTAGAATGGCAATCATTGCAAAGGGTTACCTTAAGTATTGTGCTAGTGAGTATGGTCGGACCTCGAGATGAAAAGGAAGCCACAAAGGGTGCAGCAACATTGGGAACTCTTTTGGACTTGTATATGATAGCTTGAGGGGCTCTGAATATTTTACCAGTGAGAACAAATCCGTAAAGAATGTTTAATATATCAAGTAATTTATGGCAAATGTTAACAAGCACTATACGGTGCTTGTTAAGGTTAAAATAATGTGGGTCACACTAAACTAAAAAAATTGGATAAATGGAGAAAATTTGTATAAAGCTGACCTTAAAGCCTATAAAGCTAACAAAGTATTGACATAAAACTAAATGGTTGACAAAGATTCTGACATAAAGTTGGGTGACAAAGATTCTGACAAATGTTAACAAGCATGCATTTTTTAATTTATAGAAGAATTGCATGTTATAATGAATTGTAAATAAGGTATATATAAAAGTAAAAGCTATGCTAACTCTATATTAGTATGAGCCTAGATTATATTTTAATTTGGTCACAACAAAAAGGAAAAATCTAATCAATGACAACTCTCCTAGCCCAATATGGGGGGGGGGGGGGGGGCATTTTATATAACGAATTTGATTCCTCTTACTTACTTGGTTGAGTTGACATATGTAAGAGTTGTGTTACCAAAACTAAAATCAATAATGGCTTTAGGGATGATAGCTGTAAAGCTCGTATCTATCTTCCCTATGACAGATATCAACACCCCGATCCCACCCAAAGACTTGATGTAAGTTTCATTTGCTGCTTCTTTGCATACCACAATCTTTCCATTGACTTTTTTCTGGTCTAGCTTCCCTTGATCACAATACCTACCCAATTTTTTAATTAATTAGTGCTACTAATATTAATATTCTAAATATATATTAGGTTAGGTGATCTTCAATTACA
This sequence comes from Quercus robur, assembly GCF_932294415.1. NCBI lineage: Eukaryota > Viridiplantae > Streptophyta > Magnoliopsida > Fagales > Fagaceae > Quercus > Quercus robur. The sequence continues at coordinate 13,635,934 of NC_065534.1, read as the reverse complement.
GTATAAATCATGAAATAGAAAATGCTCTTTAATTACCAGGGAGATGAACCTGGCGATAAAGTACTATCGGCTGCTATTGCCGCGTTGGTTAGAGGGTACATCTTCTTATTTGGTGTAAATGTGTTGATGGAGAGTCCCTGTTATTCAATGCACCAGTAAATGTAATGTGATTATGATCAAGTGAAATGAAAAGGCATCATGCTCCTAAATGGAAGCACTCCTTTACTAAATATTGTGACACTCTAAATGAGACAAGTTTTTTTATATAGGATCATCCCCATTTGAGATCTTAATATTGTAACACTCTACACATGGTTAGATAAAAAAAATTAAAATCTTAACTATGAAATGAATTCCATTTGTTTCATGTGAAATGGAAAATAATCATTTTCCTTGATGGAAGCACTCCTTTACTAAGCAAGGCTATCATATTTGATGACCCAAGTTGCTTTAGGATCATCTCCATTTTGAAATATTTTCATATTTTTGGTTAGATTAAATATTATAAATCTAGTGCTATATCATTTAAAATTTCAACGGTAGCAAAACTTTGTACACCGTCCCAAAAAGAAAGAGGCAACTTACAGCATTTTCCTTGCCATTTCCAAGTTTAATCGGAGTCCTAAACTCCATATCCATGCTAGCAGCACCAACAGTCATTATCCAAGGAGCTGTGTTCTGCACTGTATACACATATGGGCCGCTATTTCCCGCTGAACATGCTATGAAAATCCCCTTCTTCATTGCATGAAAGGCACCGATTGCAATGGGATCGTCAAAGAAGCCACTTGAACCCTCACCGATAGATATTGATAGCACGTCAATTCCGTCATCAATGGCATCATCCAATCCAGCCAGAAGGTCTATATCACTGCAACCTTCGGGCCAACACACCTTGTACATTGCAATGCGTGCTGATGGAACCCCACCTCGAGCTGTGCCTTTGCCTAAACCGTACAAGCTTGCGCCTGCTACTGTGGCACCTGCTATGGTGGATGAAGTGTGAGAGCCGTGGCCGTCAACATCTAGTGGGGATGGCTTTCTTTGGGGAAATTTGGGGTCGTTGTTGTAGAAAGTTGCACCTATTACCTTGCTGCATAAAAGGGTGAATAGCTTGGAAATTAAATGAGAGATCCGTGCATGTAGAGAAGTAGTATTTAAAATTAATTTTCATCTTGAGTAATGTTAAAAACACAATATTTTCTTTTTATAATTGTTGATAAGATTTGTTATGATTGGAATAATGTCACTCTCATTTAGAATCCACTAAACATACTTTTTATTATGCACCATTGTTTTAACTATTGTGAAAAAGAAGGTTGCAAATTCAAATATTGTGTTGCTAGGCTTAATATTTTGTGGTTGGTCACAATCAAGGAGAGATTGAGATTGTTTACTTGTTGCAGCCGGTAAACTTGCCTACTACTTGGCATCTACCCTTCCATTTTGATGGAGGAGGTCCTACTCCTTTGTCATTAAAACTTGGAGCACCCATATAAACTCCTAAAAAAAGGAAAGATTAAGAAAGTTATCAAAATTTCCCCATGTAACAAGGAGAAAGTCAAAGCTCTTTAGCATCCATATAAATTGCTAAAAAATAAGGGGAGGAAAAAGGAAAGATTAAGAAAGTTAACAAAATTTTTCCATGTAATAAAGAGAAAGTCAAAACTCTTTGAGAAGTCTTAATTTATTACCTGTATCTAATACTCCAACAATAATATTACTTTCAATTTTAAGATTTCTCTTTATTGAGAGAGGCATTCTTAAGTAATCCCATGATCTTGTTGTATGAAGTTTCCGTACTTTGCTAGGAAATACTGACACCACATTTTCGTTCTCTGTAGAGGATGCATATACATATATAAATTACATAAGACAACCACCCTAAGAGCAAAAAAGATAAAGAAAGAAAGAAAATGTTGTGTAACATGATGTTTTTAGTGTGCACCTTTAAGTTTTTGAACTTCATCTGGCAATAGGTTTGCTGCAAATGCATTAAAACTCTTGGTGTAGCTATGTATTCTAGCTTGTTGGGCAATACTCTCACTGAAAAATGAAAGTACTTGATGGTTTAATTGTCTAGCAAATGTTATAATTTGTTGCATTCTAGCTGTGAGGTCATATCATGTATGGATTATATCCTAAAAACTAATTTTATATGCATAGAATATCCTAATGCTATACATATTGATTTGTTGCTAACCATTATGGAAACCTCCCCCACCACCAAATCGTTGACCCATGTATGAGCTAACCCTACTTTGTCATCCAACTTACTCTTTAATTATTGAAGAAAGTAAGTTGTGTTGATGAACAATAGCATTGCTTCTTAACGGCGGTGCCTCTCCCAAATACACAATGTACGCCTATATGATAATGAAAAATAAATTTATGATTAGTGAATGGAAATTATAAAATTTAAATAATACACTAATAACTGTGTTCATACAAATTATAAAAATATATTCACCTTTCTAACTTGGTCACTAGAACCATGAGTGAATGACCAATAAAGCTGCGTAGCCAGAAGGAAGAGGGTGAGCATACGAATTGGAACCATTTTTGATTCCTCCGTTGTATGGATACTTCTCTGGCTTTCTCTCTTGTTCCTATATTTATAGTCAGATTTTTTTCTTTAAACATCCCTAGTTTTTCTCATGTGTAACTAAAATGTAGACTTTGACTTTTTCCAATGTAAAGTTAGATTATTGCATAAACCTATTCCAAGAAGAGGTGTTTAGGCGTAACTTCATTATAATTAGCTTGTCCACCTGTTAAATTTATCTCAGAGAAGTCCCTTCTCTATTGAATTAAGTAAACAATGTACAATTCCTCAAAATTAAAAAAGAAATGTATAAATTAAGTGTCCGTTACATATATAAGTAGTAATAACTAAATTTAGTTTTTAAACTAACTCCTAAATTAGCCGTTTGTTATTAGGAGGCTGAAATATAAATTTAACAACTTTATTTACACCTAGTCTAATTTAGTCAACGTGAAGACAGGTGTATCACACTAGCAGATCATGTGTCTCTCATGTGATTACTTAATTAAACTTCTATAGGCCCCTCCTTTCCCCTCCATCCAAACCGACACCACCATTCTTTTGTAATTTATTTATTTATTTATGGAATCTTGATAATTTTCCTTTAGATATCATACCAATATCAAGTTTGTACCCGTTACATAAAAATTTTACTTTTTTTTTAGAAACAAACACATACAAGGGAATGGAAAAGAAGTTCTAATACAAAGGCATACCACAACTTAAATTTTACTTAACTTTTATTTTTACAAAATTTTAAAGAAGCGATTAGGCAGCCTTAGTGCCTTATTCCTATTTTTTAGATTCTAGTTTTTATTTATTTATTTAGATTCTAATTTTTATTTATTTATTTATTTGGTATTAATGTTGTAATTGTTAATTGGACTTTTGAGTTGTGAAAGTCTATATATATTGTGGAAAGACAATGCATGCACACAAAGTAATTTAGAAGAAGATAATAAATAAAATAAAATAAGGACCTAGTGTACTATGTACATTTCCCTACTTACACCACCCCCCCCCCCCCCCCCCAAAAAAAAAAAAAAAAAAAAATATATATATATATATATATATATATATCAAGCCATATTCAGGGGCGGAGGGAGGGAGGCGGGGGGCTTGACTTTGAAATCCTCCCTCTCCCTTGTATTTTTGGTTTAGAAAAAAATTTGAGCACAAATTTCAATAATGACACTCTAGATTTTTACTAAAAACATGTAATACATTTATATAGTTGGCTAATATATTTTTATTTCCTATAAGTATATATTCTTATATCATACATAGTTCATTAAATTAAAGAATATTTAATGTATACCATAAGTAAATTTTTTATTGTTAAATTGACTTGTATATTTTTAGACATGTTAAGACTTACTCTTTTTTTTTTTTTTTTTTTTTTTTTTTTTTTTTTTTTTTTTTTTTTTTTTTTTTTTTTTTTTTTTTTTTTCGCCGCACACCTTTGGTGCGATGGTCACTCCACAAGTATAAGTATTTGTGGGGTGTGGTGTGGGGGGCAAGGGTTGGGGTTCAAGTCTCCAAGAGGGAGCTTCACACGTATATATATTTAGATTAGACTAGAGTAGAATTTCTATTGTGGGGCCCGGCCCAAAAATAATGGGCTATTCCAAATTCAGGCCCGTTCGAGGAGCGTCCTGTCCGAAGGGAAACCACATATGAAGCACTACTCAATCCCAATAACGCCAAGGAAACCTGTCCGAGGAGTAACTCCTCCTCGGACATCACGAATCCCAGACGAGGAACTCTTTCCAGCTATTTCAGTTCATCCTCCCAACATATAAAATGAATAAAATCCAAAATATCTCATGGAAAGCTACCACCACATTAATTGCGCCCCAACCACCCCCTTGGCCGCATTAATGAGGAAAAGACACCTGAACAGTACCGCCTTGGCCTCTGCAACTCACAAAGGGACTGATGAGGACGTCTGATGGGACAGGTGCTCAAGTAGATGCTTAGATGATCAACAGGTGTAAGGTTGAGATGAGAAGAAGAGAACTATATAATGTAGTGAAGTCCCTCAAAGAGAGGGACGAAAAAAAAACTGTATTGGAAACTGAAGAAATAGAATCAGACAGGAGAGATTCATTCTGGTGTCTTTATTTTTTCTGCAAACAATACTATCCATGTATCAGACCGATTAGGCTAACTGAGGCTAAGTTCTTTTGACTCATCCTCTACAAATATTTATTGTGGGTTGCGCTTTGGGCCGAGGCCTGATCAACTGAAGTTGGGCCAGGAAAATCGTGCAACTATAATTGGCGCCGTCTGTGGGGAGAACTAAGGCATCAGCTAGTACAACGGTCGAGTATGGCAGAGCTAGGCCCGCACCATGAGGATCCTCACCAAGCTGATTCCCAACGAACACAACCCGCCAAGTCCCAAAGGCAAAATAACCCAACCAACCCAGGCGGCAGGGGGAATCGTGAGGGAAGTGTGCATACTATCCGGACGAGCCAGAGTCACACTCAGACAGGAAGTCACGTGTCTCAGAGGCGAAATAGTCACCAGGCCATGCAGCGAGAGATAGATGACCTAAAAAGGAAGTTACGACGTGTACAGCGGAGACGATCTCCCTCTGACTCAGGCGGGTCTTCTAATGCGGAGGACGTGAGTTACAGATAAAGGTCAAGGACCCCCCCAAGTGAGACCTTTTCTTACGAAAAGGAACCACGCCCAGTACGGAAGTATGAGAGCCCATCCAGCGAAGGTTCGGGGAACGACGCCATGAAGAAGGCGCTGGATCAGGTCTCGAGGTCACCCTTCACGAATAGAATCGAAGGGGCTATGCTTCCAAGACGCTTCAACCAACCGGTGTTCGCCATCTATACCGGCAGAACAGACCCGGTAGAGCACGTGAGTCAGTTTAACCAAAAAATGGCGATCTATTCGCAAAACGAAGCCCTAATGTGCAAGATCTTCCCATCCAGCTTGGGATCGATGGCAATGAGGTGGTTCAATAGCCTGAAGACAAACTCCGTAGGCTCCTACAAGCAGCTCACTCAAGCTTTTTGCTCCCGTTTTATTACAAACACCAGAGTCCCTCGACCTCTCAGTTCGCTACTATCCTTATCCATGCATGAAGGAGAAACCCTGAAAGCATACTCGGATAGGTATTGGGAGGTGTATAATGATTTAGATGACAACCATGATAATGTTGCTATCAGCACGTTCAAAAGCGGTCTCCCCACCGAGCATGGCTTAAGGAAATCCCTCACCGGAAAACCAGTTACTGACGTCCAACAGTTAATGGATAGGATCGACAAGTACAAAAGAGTAGAGGAAGATCAGCTGCAAGGGAGGGGAAAGGAGAAGGTTATCCACCCCAAAGCAAATGATGTCAGGTCGGAACGTCACAATCCTGGTCAGCCGAGGAGAGACTTTCCGCGACAAGCTGGACAGAGCAACCCGCAAACAGTGAACGCCGTGTTCAGAGAGCCAGCACAACAGGTACTGGAGAAAGTAAGGGATGAACCCTATTTCAGGTGGCCGGGAAAGATGGCTGGAGATCCTTCCAAACGTAACCAGAACTTGTACTGCCACTATCATCGGGACCATGGGCATACTACTGAGGACTGCAGGAATCTGTGGAATCACCTAGACCAATTGGTCCGAGAAGGAAAGTTACGTCACCTGCTGCACCCATCGAGCGACCATCCCGGCCAAGCAGCACAAGAACCTCGAAGGGACGTGTCATTAAGACCCCCCACCGGGACGATACATGTCATCCTCGCTGCACCAGGAAGAACCGGGCCACCCATCCCCAGGGTATTAGCTGTTGATCGGCTCCCCTCCGAGGGCAGGCAAAGGGAGCCCAAAAGGCCAAAAAAGGGAAGCTCCTTGATACTGGGATTCTCGGATGAGGATAAGAAAGGAACTATTCAACCTCACGATGATGCCTTGGTGGTCACATTGCGGATTGGGGGCTTCGATGTGAAAAGGGTGTTAGTAGACTCGGGAAGTGCGGTGGAGATAATGTACCCTGACCTATACAAGGGGCTGAACTTGAAGCCGGAAGATTTGGCAGCTTATGACTCCCCCCTTCTCAGCTTCGAGGGAAGGATTGTTACGCCAAAGGGGCAAATCCGACTGCCCGTACAGACTGGGGCGGAAGTGGTGGAGGTGAATTTTATCGTGGTCGACGCTTATTCACCCTACACCGCGATAGTTGCAAGGCCATGGATCCACTCCCTAGGGGCCGTAACCTCCACACTTCATCAAAAAGTAAAATACCCATCTAGAGGACAAGTGGAAGAGATCCGAGGAGATCAGGCCGTGGCCAGGAAGTGTATGGTGGCCGCCATCTTACATCGGCCCTTAGTCGAGTCCTCGGCCCCAGAGAGCTTATAGAAACCAGCCTCCTCGGTAAGACAAGACGATGGGCTGGCCGAGGAGATAAGGTGTGAAGGTTTAGATAAGATTGCTGTCAAAGATGACCCGGAGAAGTTCTTTCAGGTCGGCTCTGAATTGCCCTCTCAAGAAAAGGAGGAACTGGTCAGATTTCTCAGAGAAAATGTTGACGTATTCGCATGGGACGCCTACGATGCCCCGGGAGTTGATCCTAGCCTCATCTGTCACCACCTGAACGTCAACCCCTCTTCCATTCCAAGGAAGTAGCCACCCCGACGCCCTTCAAAAGAACACGCTAGTGTCGTAAGAGACGAAGTGACAAAATTGAAAAGAGCAGGGGCTATCAAAGAAGTCTTTTATCCCGAATGGTTGGCGAACACAGTGGTGGTAAGGAAGAAGACAGGGAAGTGGAGGGTCTGCGTGGACTTCACGGACCTGAACAAGGCGTGCCCCAAAGACCCATCCCCCTACCCAAAATCGATCGATTGGTGGATGCAACCGTGGGGCACCCTCGAATGAGTTTCCTGGACGCTTTCCAAGGCTGTCATCAGATACCCCTTACGCTAGAGGACCAAGAGAAAACGGCTTTCATGACGCCCATCGGAAATTATCATTATAAGGTGATGCCGTTCGGGCTAAAGAACGCGGGCTCAACCTACCAAAGGATGATGACTCGGATGTTCGAGCCACAGCTGGGCAAGATCATTGAGGTTTATATAGACGATATGGTAGTGAAGAGTAAAAGGGTGTCCGAGCACGTGAAAGACCTCGGAATAGTCTTCGCTATCTTAAGAGAGCACTGATTGCGGCTGAATGCCTCCAAATGTTCATTCGGGGTCGGGTCTGGGAAATTCCTAGGGTACATGGTCACCCACAGGGGAATAGAAGTAAGTCCCGACCAAATCAAAGCCATTAACAGCCTACAGACTCCCAGGAACCCGAAGGAGGTGCAGAAGCTCACTGGCATGATTGCGGCATTAAACCGGTTCATATCGCGATCGGCGGATCGATGTCGGCCTTTTTACCTCCTGATAAACAAGTGGAAAGAGTTCGAATGGTCAGAGGATTGCGTTCAGGCTTTCCAGCAGCTTAAGGACTACCTGTCCCGACCACCCATCATGTCCAGTCCTGAGGCAGATGAGGTACTATTTGCCTACATCGCCGTAGCTCCCTACGCTGTAAGCCTGGTACTTATACGGGATGATAATGGGGTGCAGCGACCGGTGTACTATGTGAGCAAATCACTACATGAGGCCGAGGTACGATACCTACCTTTAGAAAAGGCAATTCTGGCGATAGTGCATACAACCCGTAAGCTTCCTCATTACTTTCAGGCGCATACGGTCATCGTTCTGACTCAGCTTCCCCTTCGAGCCGTTCTTCGAAGCGCTGACTACACAGGAAGGATCGCCATGTGGAGTGCTCTTTTGGGGGCCTTCGATATTAAATATATGCCCCGACCCTCCGTCAAAGGACAGGTCCTCGCAGACTTGGTAGCGGAGTTTGCTGAGCCCTCTATAGAAACGATGACCGAGAAGAAAGACCTGGGTGGAAAATTGGTTGGAGCAATTTCAGCAGGGGGGACCATGCATTGGAAGGTCTACGTGGATGGCGCGGCCAACCAGAGAGGATCAGGAGTTGGGATAGTTTTAATATCGCCGGACGGCACTGCCATTGAAAAATCGTTAAGACTCGGATTCCCGACTACGAACAATGAAGCCGAGTACGAAGCCTTACTTCAAGGGATGGCGATGGTTCAAAAATTGGGTGGAAGAATAATAGAAGCATTCTCGGACTCCAGATTAGTGGTCGGACAAGTGATGGGCGAGCTTGAAGCTCGAGACACTAGGATGCAAGAGTATCGGGGACAAGTCAAACGGCTACAGATGAGTTTTGAATCCTTCAGTCTGACGCACATTTCCAGGAGCGTAAACACCCATGCAGACTCGCTGGCCACTCTCGCCATGTCCTCGGCGCATAATCTGCCGCGAATGATCCTTGTTGAAGATCTATCGCAGGCAAGTTCCATCTGCAGAAACCCGACTCAAGTCCATCAGATCAGAAAAAGTCCTAGCTGGATGGACCCCATAAAGAGTTTCCTCCAAAATGACATCTTACCGGAGGAAAAATTGGAAGCCTAAAAGATACGCAGGAATGCTCCTCGTTTCTGGCTATCAGAAGACCACAAACTATATCGACGCTCTTACTCTGGGCCGTACCTACTCTACATACATCCAGAAGAGTCTGAGTCTTTACTTGAGGAGTTACACGAGGGGATTTGCGGAAGCCACACCGAAGGAAGATCGCTGGCGCACAGGGCACTCACCCAAGGGTACTGGTGGCCGAACATGCAAAGAGAGGCCCAAGAATACGCTAAGAAGTGCGACCAGTGCCAAAGATTCGCCCCGAATATCCACCAACCCGGAGGGGTTCTCAACCCCTTCTCTAGCCCATGGCCGTTCGCACAATGGGGCCTTGATATAGTCGGACCTTTCCCCAAAGCTGCGGGGAACAAGCGATACATAATAGTCGGAACTGATTACTTCACTAAATGGGTGGAAGCTGAACCCTTGGCCAACATTAGGGACGTGGACGCCCAAAAATTCATCTGGAAGAACATCATCACCCGCTTCGGGACTCCGCGTACACTCATTTTCGACAATGGTCTGCAGTTCGACAGTAAGAACTTTAGGGAGTATTGCCGCGAGTTTGGAATCATTAACCGGTATTCCACCCCCGCCTACCCTCAAGGAAATGGGCAAGTCGAGGCCGTGAACAAGGTCATAGTGAACGGACTGAAGAAGAGACTGGACGAGGCAAAGGGGAGATGGGTAGAAGAACTCCCCGACGTCTTATGGACTTATCGGACGACGCCACGACGATCGACCGGTGAGACCCCCTTCTCGATGACTTATGGGGCTGAGGCCGTGCTCCCGATCGAGAACAACTTTCCCATGCTAAGGTCTAAATTGTTTACCCCAAACGATAACGACGAGTTATTGGAACGAAGTCTGGACCTAGCTGAAGAAAGAAGGGAAAAAGCGATGATTCATATGGCCTATTATCACCAGAAGCTGAGACAGGGGTATGATGCTAATGTCAAACTGCGGCCTCTGGGTCCAGGTGATCTCGTGATGAGAAAGATTCTTGGCAGCGCAAAGAACCCCTCTTGGGGCAAGTTAGGGCCCAATTGGGAGGGACCATACCGTGTCACATCCGTGGCCGGAATAGGCGCCTACTACCTAGAAGATTTGGATGAAAAAGCTGTACCTCGACCATGGAATGTAAATAATCTCAGAAGATATTGTTATTAATGAGAATGGCTTAGCATACGTTTTCCTTCATGATTGTCCGCTACTTACTGTTCCACTGACAACTATTTATAAGTTTTAAACAGAACCTAAGTCCTGCATGGCTCCTCGGACCACAGACTTAGGGGAAATTAATACTTAAGAAAAACCATAAGTTTTAAACAGAACCTAAGTCCTGCATGGCTCCTCGGACCACAGACTTAGGGGACATTAATACTTAAGGCAACTAATCACAAGTTTTGGACAGAACCAAGGCCTTGTATGGTCCTCGGACTCAAGCCTATGGGGAAACCAAATGCACGAAAGAAAAACCATAAGTTTTGGACAGAACCAAGGCCTTGCATGGTCCTCGGACTCAAGCCTATGGGGAAACCAAATGCACGAAAGAAAAACCATAAGTTTTGGACAGAACCAAGGCCTTGCATGGTCCTCGGACTCAAGCCTATGGGGAAACCAAATGCACGAAAGAAAAACCATAAGTTTTGGACAGAACCAAGGCCTTGCATGGTCCTCGGACTCAAGCCTATGGGGAAACCAAATGCACGAAAGAAAAACCATAAGTTTTGGACAGAACCAAGGCCTTGCATGGTCCTCGGACTCAAGCCTATGGGGAAACCAAGTACAGAAGAAAAACCATAAGTTTTAAACAGAACCTAAGTCCTACATGGCTCCTCGGACCACAGACTTAGGGGAAATTAATACTTAAGGCAACTATCCATAAGTTTTAAGCAGAACCTAAGTCCTGCATGGTCCCTCGGACCACAGACTTAGGGGAAATTATTACTTATGATGGATTGGGAGATTATTACTTAAAGGAAATCATTTTAATGCATGCGTATAGTCTAGCACCATCGCAACCCTCAAATGCGCAGCCTAAAAACCCATTTTTATTTTGACCGTTTACCTGTATCTACATCGCTGCAAATGTTTAAAAAAAAAAAGAGCGCTACTGACGTACATCCATAGTAAGCAAAGCGAACATTTTATATTAATATTCCGAGTACATTAGAAAGAGAGGTCCTTACAAAAGAATGGAAAAATAAGACGACTCTCATTAAAAAAGAAAAAAAAAAAAAAAAAAAAAAAGAGTACAAAGATCAAAAGCCTAAAAGGCTAAGCCTTAGCGGGAGGATCTTCTTTCTGCTTGAGCTGAGGAGGAGGAACCTCAATGGTAGAGTCTGCGGCAGGATCCTTCGCCATATCAGGCACGAGGACGGCATCGGGCACCGCCAGATCTTGCTCCGAAGCGACTTGGGCTTCATCAAGGTTAGCTCGGATCTCCTGGGGATAGAAGATGCGCTCGGGCAGTCTTAGTACCGAATCCGCAAGAACTCCTGCAGCATCGAGAGCATGAGCCCATGAAATACTGCAGTAATCCCTGCACACCTCGGGGATCTCCTCGGATAGCCTGGCTTCCGTCTCTTCAGCCCCGAGCTGGCGAGCAGCATTCTTCTCGGCCTGAGTAGCCTCTCGGATCAGTTGGGCCTCCTCTTTGGCCTGCCTCAGCTCATCCTCAACTTTTTGCAGGGTAGTCTTGAGATCCTGCACTGCCTGCCTCTCAGTGGCGAGGTTAATCTGTGTCGAGTACAGCTCTTTGCGCTGGTCCTCCGCCTGGGTTTCGGCACTCTTTAAACCAGCCTCTGCACTTTTGCGCCGGTTCTCCGACACCTTGAACTCGTCCGAGAGTTTAAGGTGTTCGTGCTTGAGGGACCCCAAGGCTTTCTCCATCTCCGCCCGAGCCAGGGTCTCAGCCTCAACCCGACTACGGCTATCATGGCAAAACTCATCGGCCACGAACACCTGCTGAGTAATCTACGAACGAAACAAGATTGTTTTGAAAAAGAAATCTAACAGGGGTAAATAAATTAATAAAACAGTAAAAGGATTACTTACCAACGCGAGATCCCTTTTTAGGGATAGGAAGAGCTCGGCCTGAGAGAATCGCCTATAGGCCTCCATGTCCCGAGGAAGGAGTAGGGGTTGCTCTAAGGCATCCGCCACGTACCCTGCCCGGCCTCGGTTATACTCTCGGACCGAAGCATTGAAAGGGATGGCAACCCCATCCAGTTCCAACTTGGGGTTCCATGCACGAGGGGAAGCGCGCACGTCAGCAAGGTTCTCCTCATCCCGGCTCTCCGAGGAGTTACCCCTTCTGCTCCTTGGCGCCCGCGTAGTCTTTTGCTGCTTGGTCGGCTGGGCAGTCACCTCACCTTCCTCAGGAGTGTCAACCAGCCTCTTCTTCTTCAGGTCCGAATTAACCTTAAGGCCAGGGTCCGAGACGCCCTAAGGGACCACAGGGGGAAGGGTTTTGACCTGTGATGGAGTTGGTCCCTTCGATGACTGACCCTTCGATGACTGACCTTTCCCTCGGGAGGACATCAGCTCCTTTAGAGACTTTCCCTTTCCTGCCATGGGCTCTACCTCTTCGTCTGAAGTATCATCCGAGCAGATAACGATTGAGGGAATACCAACTGCGGAATGTTGGTCTTACTTTGCTTCGGGATTAGAAAGCTCCACCAAGGGGTTTTGCTGAATTTCCTCCTCGAAGTAAAACGTATCTATCTCTTCCTCAAGGGAAAGACGAGATGATTCAGCCCCTTCTTCAACCAAAACAGCAGCGCCAGGCTCGTTTACCGGAGGTAGCTGCTTTGCTAAGTAGGGATTTCTGACACCAGGCAACACAACTGGTGGCAGATCGTGGTCAGCTAGGAACCCGTCCTTGGACACGTCAATTCTAGCCAGCCTCGGACTGCCCGCCCTTATAGCGTGACCGACTGCCTGAAAAATGCTGCTCAGAGGTTGATAGCCCAGAACCAGATGGGCCGCACGCAACTGTCCGTCCTCGGCGACGTAAATCTCCGACCTAAGGAGATAGTTCAACGCTGGCACGTTCACAAAGTTTATCCGAGGAGCAACATGAATTTTGTCTGCAAACAAACCAAGAAAAGTGAGGTTAGACCATGAAATTTTCCAATTACAAAGAAAGCAAGAGAAATAACCCCTCAACACTAAATCCTTTCCCAAAAAGGACCAATCCTAAAAGCGCCGCACCTGGGTTTCCTGCCCGAGTTGGACAATGAATACCGTCGGACCACTCCCCAGAAGCAATGAGGAAGTCATTCTTCACGGTCTTATTGGATACTAGAAGATAAGAGATCAACCTAACGTCCTCGTTCCGGGATTTAAGATAATACCCATCATCCCCGAGGCGGTGACATTCGTACAGATAAGCCACATCGTGCCAAGTAAGGCCTAGATTCATCCGCTCGTCTAAGACATCTACACAGCCTAGTATCTTGAACATATTCGGGGCACACTGATACGGCGTCAACCTATGGTTGAACAGGTATTCCCTTGTGATCCTACGCATGGGAAGTGTCATCCCTCCCTCTATGAAAGCAATCATGGGGATAACGACTTCTCCCTCAACTCTATCTGTCAATACTCCTTCCAGAGGACAGTACCGCAGCCCAACCCCAGGGGGAATGTGGTATTTAGCCCTAAAGGCCTCCATAGCGGCTGGAGTTTTTACTAATTTTTCGAATCTACCCATCTGAACTGAAATGGGGAAATGAAAGTAGAGTCCAAGAAGAAAAGTAAAGTCCGAGGAGGGAATTGAAACGGCGAAAAGAACGAAATGTACTGGTACCTGCACAAAACGCTCAATGGGACGCCTGGAAATCTCTCTTGGACGAAACGCTTCACGAAGAACGGCTACGGTGGTGCAACGGACGCAAGTGTTCGTATATCTCTGGGATTTGATGGAGTTCTCTGGAGTCCTTTGAGGTTTATGAAATACAGATAAGAAGAAGGAACTGAACCCCTCTGATGTCTTATATAGCCAGGAGGAGAGAGAAAAGATCGCTCCTGCCTAACAATACGAGAAAAAACGATGGCCGTTCGATCCACGCCACGCCATTGGATGAAGGGAACATAACGCCTCCAGAAGTTAATGGCCGCGCCTCGTAAATTGTAGCGCGTCAAAAGTAACTGTCCGCACGCGCGCCACACGATCTCCTTATTTCCCTCCTCTCATAAACATCAAAACCCCGCTTTTCTCCTCGGAAGGAGATAAAAACCGGAGTTTTGAGGGGTTATTGTGGGGCCCGGCCCAAAAATAATGGGCTATTCCAAATTCAGGCCCGTCCGAGGAGCGTCCTGTCCGAAGGGAAACCACATATGAAGCACTACTCAATCCCAATAACGCCAAGGAAACCTGTCCGAGGAGTAACTCCTCCTCGGACATCACGAATCCCAGACGAGGAACTCTCTCCAGCTATTTCAGTTCATCCTCCCAACATATAAAATGAATAAAATCCAAAATATCTCATGGAAAGCTACCACCACATTAATTGCGCCCCAACCACCCCCTTGGCCGCATTAATGAGGAAAAGACACCTGAACAGTACCGCCTTGGCCTCTGCAACTCACAAAGGGACTGATGAGGGCGTCTGATGGGACAGGTGCTCAAGTAGATGCTTAGATGATCAACAGGTGTAAGGTTGAGATGAGAGGAAGAGAACTATATAATGTAGTAGAGTCCCTCAAAAAGAGGGACGAAAAAAAAACTGTATTGGAAACTGAAGAAATAGAATCAGACAGGAGAGATTCATTCTGGTGTCTTTATTTTTTCTGCAAACAATACTATCCATGTATCAGACCGATTAGGCTAACTGAGGCTAAGTTCTTTTGACCCATCCTCTACAAATATTTATTGTGGGTTGCGCTTTGGGCTAAGGCCTGATCAACTGAAGTTGGGCCAGGAAAATCGTGCAACTACATCTATCTTGTACTAAAAATAAAAATAAAAAATAAAAAAAAAACTTACTTTTTTTAATGAAAAAACCTACTTTTTCTTTTGTTGCAAAAACTTCTGTGTGTGTGTATATATATATATATATATATATATTTTTTTTTTATACTATCTATAACATGATTCCCTCTTTGATCTAGAATATTCTTGAAGGTAAAAAATATCTCAACCAATAATCAATGCTTTCTCCTACAAGTGTTTAAGAATAGGGTCAATAAAGTCACAAGATTCCCCATAAAATTCATTTTCTTAGACTAGACTTTTATATAGTTTAGGGCAAATTACAACTTACTCACTTGTGATTTGCCTGAAATTTAAGTTGCATACCTGTGGTTTAAAATTTGACACTTTACCTACCTAAAGTTAGCTCAGCTAAAGTTCCGTAACCCACCTCTATTAAAAATAGAGTTAAATATGTAATTTTGATCCACTTATATGTCTCTCTCCTCCAAAAACACAAACAACATAAAAATAAAGGCTAAAATGCAAAACTGACCCTCTAAGTTTCACCTTTTGTCATTTCAATCCTCTAACTTTAGTTTTGGTCAATTCAGTCATCTAAGTTTCAAAAGTGTTTCAATTCAGGCCTTCCACTAACTTCTGTTAATGCTATACCGTTAAGTGCAATTTTTTGTCTTCTTCAGTTTTTTATATTAAAAAATGTAAAAAACTTATTTAAATTAAAAAAAAAAATGTTGAAAGAAAGATGTAATTAAATTGTTTTCTCTTTCTGTTAAATCTAATAATCACCCTATAAAGGAATCCTCTCACAACAGTAAGTTGGAGGCGCTCTAGGATAGGGAAAACATCTCTTTCTTCATCATCTTCCCTTCCTGGGGCTATCAGCTGAAGATTATCCTGTACATTCACAATATTGCCCCTCTGATCTTCTCTTCAGGATTGTACTTTATCAGCCAAATCCTCTCTAATATTTAAAAAGTCAACCAAAGACCTCCTGTCAAAGCCACCAAAGACAATGTTGCCACTACTCCTCACCGGTCACTACCAACTATCCTTGCTTGGTGGTGGTTGTCTTTCTCTTAACTCGGTTCGACTAGGCCAATCTTCCTCTCTACGTTTTCTCATCAAACCCTCATTGGAGTTCCAACCCATGGCTGGGCTATTGTGCTTGGTTGGTTTCAAAGTCTTTTGGATTTGGTGAACAACCTAGTAAAGCTCCCTCTTCGATCTGGTTTGTGTCGTTGGATTCTTTCTCTCCAATCTAATATGGGTGTCCTTGGATTCTTTCTCTCTCCAATCTGATTTGGGTTTTCAAGTATAGTTTTTAGTCAAATCTTTTCTTATTTCTGATTTTGTTTTTAAAAACCAAATGAACCACAAAAAAAGAAAAACCCAAAAACATTGTTTCTTGAATAAATAATCATTGTTTATGTGTAGGGAATTTGTAAATTGTATATGTTACTGATGGTTGATGTTAGATAATTGTTTGCTATGCTTTGTTCTGAATTTGTATATGAAAATTTTGGGTCCGTTTGGATGCCATTTTTAGTTGTGAATCTTGTGATCAATGTAAAGAAATTTTTTGTTGTTTGTGTGCTGGGTTTGTGGTGTGTTATGGGGATTTCTTAATTTCTTAATTTTTTTTTTAATTTTAAATTAGTTTTCTGCATTTTTTAATATAAAAAACTGAAGAAGAAAAAAAAATTGCACTTAACAGTAGAGCATTAACAAAAGTTAGTGGAAGGTATGAATTGAAACACTTTTGAAACTTAAAGGACTAAATTGACCGAAATTAAAGTTCGGTGACTGAAATGGCAAAATATGAAACTTAGAGGATGAGTTTTGTATTTTAGCCAAAAATAAAAGAGAAAATAAGATCAAAAGGTGGTTGGTAACAAATTTTTCTCAATGTCTTAGCATTTTAAATATGTTTTAACGCTCATTGCATCAAATGCAGAGATTCAAACAAATACCGTAAAAGAATCATCATATCTAGCAACCATACAAATTCCTTCGTCAATTTTTAGCTTCATCAATTTATAACCACAAAATTCTTGAACTAAAATCTTCCCAATCAACCTTAAACCCAACATCATCAGCACAGAACTCACAACCTAGATTTGCAAAAACCCAGCAACTTGCGCCAACACGGAGGCTCCCTTTTGCATCTTCGTGGGTCCCATACTCCCATCGAGACTCCCATCTTCGTGTCATTAAATTTATAGTTTGGCAATGTAATTTCTTTGAATTTAATGTAGGTTTTTTTTTTTTTTTGGGTAGGCATGGGATGCGTATTACAGTGGCAAACCTTTGATAGTTGATGACATGTTTGATAGAGTAGAGGTCAAGTTGATTAACTCTTTTCAATCTCAATTTCCGACTGAAATTATCATTTATATGATTGTCTATTGGTCTATGAGGTTTAGCAAATTGTTATATGATGACAGTTAAAGCTAAGGTGGTATGGTTCGAAATCAATTGTCAAGTATTCTTATTGTAGTCTTGGGCGGCATTCAACCTACGCAGATGCAGAGGTAATTCTCTTTTGAACATTTATTCTTGTTCATGAATCTGTTCATGTATCCTCTCACTATGTGTGTCTTTTCTATCAACTCACAATGAATTGTTAGAGATATCAAGGCCCGAGCCTGTTTGTAGCTAGGTAGTTATTCTTGTAATGCAAATGCTAAGACATTGAATAAAGTTTGTTACCAACCACCTTTTGATCTTATTTTCTCTTGTATTTTTATGTATTTTTGTGTTTATGGAGGAGAGAGACATAAAAGTGAAGCAAAATTATATATTTAGCTATATTTTTAACAGAGGTGGGTTACAAAACTTTAACTGAGCTAACCTTATATGGGTAAAGTGTCAAATTTCAAATCACGGGTAGGTAACTTAAATTTTGGGCAAACCGCAAGTGGGTAAGTTGTAATTTGTCCTATAGTTTAAAAATAACCTTTACACCCTATGTTTAAGCTGTGACAAAACTTAGGCTCCGTTTGGGAGGAGGGAATGGAATGGAATAAAATGAATATTTTTAGAATATTCTTTCCTCCTCTTGTTTGGGAGTTTTAACGGAGGGAATGGAATGTCTATTCCCTCGTTTGGGAGTTTAAGTGGGAGGGAATGGAATGGTTAGGAGGGAATGCTCATTCCTTCCTTTTCCCTCAAAACCTCAAATTTTTGTTCCCCTCAAAATTGGGAGGAATGGGAGGGAATGAATTTAGGTTTAATGAAATTTTTGTTAAAATCCCTAAAATACCCCTTTAATATCAACCTTTTTTTTTCTCATTCAGCCGTAAGAAAAATAAAGCTATAATTCTTGCACAATATTGTCTGTCCTCTACAAAGTGAAGTTGCTGCCGCTGGTCTCTTTTTTTTTTTTGTTGCAATTTTCAAATATTGCTCAAACCAAGTATGTCTATCTTTTTCTTTTCCTTTTCGGTTGTTTGCTAGTCTTTTTTTTTTTTTTTTATGAACTATTTGCTAGTGATTCATGAGAGTGATATATAGTGTTTTTGTACACCTAAAAACCAAAACAAACTACATTCTGTACAACTAAAAACCTTGAAAGTGAAAAGAAACGAAAAAAACCTTGAAAGTGAAAAGAAACGAAAACTGCTGTTTCCTGTACAGCTAAAAAAAAAATTGTATTTAGAAATTTGAAAGTGAGAATTGCTGGAAAACTGCTGTAGAACTACTGTGAATTTGAAATTGAGAACCGCTAGAGAACTCAAATTTGCTTTTTACTCTGTTTCCTCTTTGATTCTTCTGTTATTTATGAAGCAAGTGGTGTGTTACGTACACTTGCAGCTTTAAGTCAACCATCCAATTAGTTAATAGCTCCAAGGCTTCACCACGTGTATGGTTAAGAGGAAATGTCTACAAAAGCTAGTGTACAAGTTTAGACAAAAGACAGGTGTGTGGTTAAGAAAAAAGCAAGAGTAAAAAAAAATTTAAATGAGAAGAAACTAGAAAGTAATGCACTGTTGTAGAAAATCATACACTGAGTTAACATAGAAATTTATTTTTTTACTATTAATGCTGAACATGAAAATGATTCAGCCTAGGACCGAGTAACATGACTCTGCCCAAATTCAAATCAAGGCATTTCATTGAATATATTCTTAGCCAAAAATAATGCAAACAAATTTATTGCCCACTACTTATTCATGAAATCACAACAGAATTCTTGCAATGCAAATAACAAAACCAATATTAGACCAAGATAGTTCCCTTTTCTATCCATCAATCTATGTTATAATTTATCAACGTCAATTCCCTTTCTGTCTAAACAAAATATATACATAATATATTTTATGCATTTGTTTACAACTTATTAAGATGTTAAAGCTAGTGTACAAGGACAGGTGTGTGGTTAAGAAAAAAACAAGAGTAAAAAAAATTTTAAATGAGAAGAAAATAAAATGAAAAGTATTTTAATTAAAATAATAGTAGTTTAGAACTTTAATAAGTTGGAGTAGATTATTTTTAATATAAAGTTTTTTATGCCTGAGGCCTACATATTTTTGATGGAAAATCCAACATATAAAGAGATGTTCTTTGGTTGCCCAGATCATGAGCGCAAATGTGTCTTATTGACACTGATGTCTAGGCCTAAAAATTAAAAAAGTGTGGGATTTTTTGGCCAACCTTAGTTTTGGAATGGATTATGTTATTTTGTTTTGTTTTGGCATGACTCATTACCGAAGTTTTTTTTTTTTTTAAAGATATTTGTTTGCATTGTTAGACAATATTTATTTTGTTGAGAATAAATATATGATGCGTGAATTGCTTTACAACATAGAAATATACATAACTTGTTTTTTAGCTACAATAATTTTTTTTTCCTTAATGAAATTGGGAGATGGAGATGTATTAAATTATCAAATCCATTGTAAAGCATACCAGCCAAAAAAGATCCAATCCAAAACTAGCAGCCCCTAAAAATAAATTTGCAAATTGAAATAAAGAAATTGTACTATTGTTAATTTTTCATGCCATTATCTTCATCTGTTAAATTATTGATTAGCGTGATACAATCTATTCACCTTGACAAAACAATATTGTAATTCAATAATCTAACACAGACCCAATTGTGGCTAACTAGTTTCACATCATCCACTAAATACTAAGCATTTCAAAGCAATTATAAGTTCTCATTGATTATTTTTTATGTTCTTTAAAATGAGAGGTATAATAGTAATGTTATTATAAAATGATTCCATTCCATTCCTTCCAATGTCACTCCCAAACGGTGTTACTTACTTTCCATTCCATTCCATTCCATTCCTTTATTTTATAACATCCAAACAAGATTTTTAAATCACATTCCATTCCATTCCTTTCCCTACTAAATCCATTCCATTCTATTCCATTCCATTCCATTCCTTTAATGATCATTCCATTCCATTCCATTCCTTTATAAACTCCCAAACGGACCCTTAGGGACAACCTGATCAAAATACATCTCTAACTCTACCTAAAACAATGCTTACAAAAAAAGGACCACTCTCCCACTAACTCAACTTATCAAAATAATAATTCCCTTGTCCACTAAATCATTGCCGAAATTCAAATTTACTACAGTAACTCATATTGAAAAATGATAACCTACCCTTTTTTGTCCTGTAAATCTCTTTTGCAAGATAGAAACCTACTTTTAAAATCTTTTTTTTTTCTTCACCTTCTTAAAAAGCAAAAGAAAACAAAAACAAATACCGTTCATGTAAGTTTTATTAAATTATCCCATCATGTAAATTTTTTTTATTAAATTATTCCATAGTTAAAAGAATTTCTAGTTATCCACCAATCTTTTTTACTTATTTAAGTAAAATTATTAAGTTTTTAAATATTAAATTTTAGGTTATAAAATATTTCTCTCTTATTTTTTTTTTCTTAACCACATTCAATTCTAAAAAAAAAAAAAAAAAAAAAAAAAAAGAAGAAGACGAAGA